>NW_022196018.1:412500-1012500 GCF_008641045.1 Pistacia vera | reverse complement strand
CACCCCTATCAAATTGTGTGCATGAGTTTATTAATATGATATGAATTTTTTTTTGGTTTATAACATTTTCCTCCTCAAGGCTTAGGGAAAGTAACAAATGCACCCAAAAAATTGATTACTTTACCAATAAAGACTATTATGCCCTTTGTCTAATTATATATTCTTTTAAATATTTTATTTTGACTATATAAAAATTGAATAAATAAAAACTAAAGAGAATTTGAAACATTGTTTCAAAAATACTTTCGTATCTTTTATCTTATTATACTTCCCTCAACCCATTTTATTTTAATCATTTTTTAAGTATGTAATTTAATTTAATTTATTATTTTTATTTTTACTTTTAGTTCATTGTATAAAATTAAATAACAATTAAACTATTCATGTATTTGTTTAAATTATAATTTATTATAAAAAATTGGTTAGTAAATTACTTTATAGTATATAGGTAAATTTTTTTTGAAGAAATAAAAGTAAAAAGAATATATAATTAGGCAAAGGGTATTATGGTTAAGTAATCAACTTTTTAGGTGCATCTGTTATTTTCCTAAACCCTTGGGTGTGTTTAGACTTTCATCAAACACCTTTTTTTTTGTGATATTAAATAGGATGTAAACATATAATTTGTTTGGAGGGTGTAAAATGAATCAATGGAGATGACATGTCATTTTATTTTTACATTTAATTAATTAATAAGGACAAACATTCGGAAAAAAGTTTGCAGTATATGGTTGTGTTATTTTTATTGGAGATGATGATGATTAGCTAACCTTACGCAATCAAATAAGATGATAGAATAAAGGAATCATGAAGAACTTTATATTCTGATAAAGATATAGGATGAGGCAGTGCTCGTGGATAAATATGCTCAGAGTGATTACCAATAATACCAGTAAAAAAAAATGCCAAAAAGAATCAGATACTACTGTAACTTAATTTCCAAGTGCTATCCAAGTCACTTATTCCATTCTTTTCAACAGCAGCCATCCCCCTTGTCACAGTAGTTGTGATTCTAATTCCTTTGTTACAGTTGCACAACTCCGCAATATATAGCCATGTTTCGGGAGAAGACAATACGTACATACTAGAGCCATTTAGAGATACATATACACACAAAAATATAATGGCATCATTGAAAGCTGAGAAACCTGTTGGCACACAACTCTTTGGACAGAGCAAGAAGGAAGCTTCCAAGGCCAGTGAAGGTGCACCCAAAGCTTCCGGTTCAAAGTCAGCCCCAAAAAAGGCTGCTCAAAAGCCTCAAGAACCTAAGAAGAAGGTATATATACATATATCATATATGTCGTTATTTATACGTATATTATAATATACTTTGCTTTTCATATTCTTATTTTACTCGTAATTTGTTCTAGCTAACATCAAAATTGTGTCGATTGTGTAGGGAAAAGGTGGTAAACCAGCAGCGAAGCACTGATGGTGTGCGACAAAAGCATCAAGGCCTGAATTACTAATGGTCTTACTATAATTAATAATATATATCAAATGTCTCGATCAATATTTAGTGCACTTTAGCCAGGGACTGGTCATCTACGTAAGTCTCTGCAGCTTGCTTTAATGAAATAAAAATTTTATTTGTATAAAAGCTTTAAGTACTGTTCAGATTAGGCTTGCCATTTTCTTTTATTTTGTTTGCAGCGATCTTATTTTATAGGAAAGATTGACAACCATTTCAAGTTCCAGAATAATTTACTTGAAAATTATGGAGCTGGATCTTTTTTTCTTTGGTGAAAACTTTGGATTTGTGACATATAACCAGGCTCTACAACTGCATAAAAAAGTTTAAAGACATCAACCAACATGAGTAGTAAAATGAAATACATCAGATTTGTAACATATAATCAAACACTTATTAATTTATTCATATAGTATCTTAATCAATACAATATTTGTTGATGCTTACATAGTACTTTTAACAAAACTTTAATCTCACACACTTTCGGCGATTAATTAATGGATGAGTATGTTGTGATTTTCGACCTGAATAATAACTCAACTAGGCTCACGTTCCACCTAATGAACTAACCCCACAAGATTAAGCATCTATCAACTACAAAATTATCAATAGGCATCAAGAAATAGAGAGAAAAACAAGAAAAATGAAAGGAGACAAAGTCGATTATAGTGGTTCGGCACTTAAGGTCTACATCCACTCTCCAAGGCAAGGTAGTATATCATTCCAAATAGCAATATCAATGGATTTACAGAGCATTATTAACCTTATAACAACAAGGAGGAAGAATTACACCTGATAAGTTGATAAACCCTCAACAAATCGACTCTCTCTCTGCTCTCTATTAACTAAGGGTGAGTTTTTATACAATCAAAGGCTCTCAGCATCAGAGTACATAATGATAATTATCACAGTAGCTCTGCGTAATTAAAACAAGATTAAGCGATATATTCCCACCCGAGGTTTAATGAAATCCTAAGCTGGTACCCCTGGTTCCATTTATTCCAGATTCTCACCCTTAAAGTGACGAAAAATTGTTGGATATAATAGTTAAGGGGTAAATTGATCATTTTGCAGGAGGAGGCACACATTATTAGTAGATCGCCGCCCTTAACAGTGCTCCGGCGCACGTTAGTCAACTTCGCCCTCGATGTTTTTCGCCCTTTTTCGATGATTTTTTCACCCAAAATCACCCTTGTCGCCACCATTCGAAACCCCATCCTCCCCTCTACAAAACCTTAGCCTTCACAACCCCTCATCACTCATCGATTGCTAGCCATGATAGTCGCTACATGCAACTACTTTTTGTCAATCTTGACCGGTGAACGACAACTAAACGGTTGTTGGGGACATAGGGGTTTTGTAGAGTTGGAGATGCTGGTTGCAGTGGTGATGTCCAATTGGATTTTCGTTATCGGAATCGATCAGAATCCAGTGAAGAACAGCGAAACCCTAAGCCTTACAGCGCTGGCGATCGGAGGGGCCAATGAGTTAGGAACCAGAGGGGTTTTGGATGATGGACGATGGGGAAGGTGATGGAGGTGACCAGGGGGTTCAACGCCATCGAAAACAACCTAGATCCGACAAAAACCGAGAGGGTGCGCAGTCACCGAGGGTGTTATTGAAGTAATTTAAAAATAAGATGGTTAATTTTATAATTTAAGTAATTTAAGGGTTAAAACGTAATTTATTAATTTATTTGTTAAGGACATTATGGTAATAGCACCCTCTATAACCTAAAAATTTCTAACAGTATTATTTTAAGGATGTGAATCTAGAATAAATGGAACCAAGGGTACCAACTTAGGATTTTGTCAAACCTTGGGTGGGAATATGTCGTTTACTCTTAAAACAATACCATCCGAAGGCCTTACAATAATTTGTAATTGAGTGATCAATTGTGACTGTTCTTGAGCCTTGTGGCATCATTAAGGCTGTTTCAGGCGATTTAAACCTTGATGGACCAGGATGTCTTGGAATTGAGATAACTGTTGGTGTGGTGATGATGAAAGATACAGGTGATATTCATCAATATTGATCAATATTTTCATTTGTTCTTAAGTTTCGATGGCTGTGACCATGAATGTTGATGGCGGTAAAATGATGAATATTGATGGCTGTGATGATGAAGTGATGGTGGGTGGGATGATTTTGATTTTAATCTTGTCTGGGTAAATTTCTGTATTAATTGATGATTAGATTTATATATTAGTTCTTGATTAGACAAAATTTATTTATAATTTCTTATATTAATCTTGATACTTAATTAGATAGAGATTAATTCTATTTTTCTTTTTCTAGGTTTTGATAAATCTGATATTAATTCTTGATTAGTTGAAAATTTATTTGTAATTTTGTTTAATTTTATACTAATTTTTTAATAGATTTTTCATTTATATGATTTTTTTATCAGTATGATTTTTTTAATTAGTGGAGATCTATTATTAATTTGTGTTTATTGAATATAGGATATTATTTTTAAAAATTATTATTTTGATAATTATCATTAAGGGCAAAAGTGACATTTTAGTTGTCAAAATTAGTCAAATTACAGTTTCCATGAACGGACGTTAACAGAGGGCGAGACATTGATAGTTTCTAGAGTTAGGGATATCAAATGTTAATTCTTCAAACCTATAAGGGTCGTTTGGATGGGGTTAGGGATAATATTTTTAAATTGAGCAGATGACGATGTTTGGTTGGTTTGTAAAAAAATATTCCCGTAATATTTTATGACAAATAGTGACATTTGGGGGTAAATTGCTAGGAATCTTAATACCTTGGAGACCGGGGGGGGGGGGCGCGAGGTGTGTTATTAAAACTTACCCAAGGTAATCTGATTTTGTTTCCCTTATTGCCCCTAAACAATTGAGCATTTGGTCCAAATTAGCCTTATATTTGTTAAGATTTACAAAACACCCAATTCACTCCTGTAGACCCTTTTGTCCTCACTTTTTAAAATTTCTAGACGACATTGCCCTTGTTATTGTCGTTATTTATAGAAATGTCATTATACACAGAACTCCATCGCCAACCACCATGGACCACCATCGGAGGCTACCAAAAGTCACCAAAATGGCATATGACCAGTTGTATATGGCCGGTTGTGCACCGGCGAGGTCTTTTCTGATCATGGATCACAACTCCATGGTTGGAAATAGCCAGATTTGGCTGTTTCACGACTAGATCTATGGTCGTTTCACGACCAAAGATGTGGTTGTGAAACAGCCGCAGATCTAGCAGTGAAACGGCAAGTCTTTGGCCATGAAACGGTTAGCGTTTCACAGCCAAAGACATGGCCATTTCACAGCCAGATCTATGGCCGGGTTTCAAGGCCAAAGACCAAGCCATTTCATGGCCATGGCCAGATGGCCAGATCTATGGCACTGCTGGCGTCATATTAATATTTAAAAAGGAGGGCAATTTAGTAATCTATATAACATACCCACCCATTTATCCTCCCAACCAAACATATTATTCACCAATTTATTCAAACCAACCAAACACATGTAATCTTCAAGGTGATTTTTTATTCCGTTAATATAATATTCCCTTGTAATAAAACATTATATGATTCAAACGCCCCTATAGAGTAGCAAAAATATATTTTGACCTAATTTAAACATCCCAAGTTTGCTTAATTCCATAAACCCATTAAGTATGAGTAATACCACAAAAGGCCCTACCGCATCTACCTTTTTGTTAGTTTCGACAGAATGGGTCAGATGACCTTAGTGTCTTCATCCTCTTCATATCCAACCCGCCCACCCTTTTCTTTCCCATTTAACAAATCCCTAGCCATTACAAACCCATTACTACTACCCTCCTATCTTATCAAGGAACGATTTTAACGGTGGGTGGATAATTGTCGTTTTGAAATTTTTTGGGTATGAAATTATCTTTACAGCAAACTTCGGGTGAGAGGATGTCGTTCTGCCTACATATATTTAGATGGTAAATTATAATGAGCGCTTTTGAATCTTTACTAGCTGGCAGGGTTATTTTTGAATGTGTGGTTAAAATATTACTGAACAAAACAAAATTTGGTCATCATCAAGACAAAGTCCATTTTTTGTGAGACTCTTCTTTGAAAACTCACCAACCATTTCAGAACTATGAACAAACAGACATCACATATGTATTGCACCCATTTATTATGCTTTATCACTTTCATTTATACTTTGTGTAATAGTAGAGGTGGTCAAGGACCGGTCCCAAGCGGGCCCGAGCCTGGGCCTGTTTGGGACTAGTCCCTTTGGGATTGGTCCCATTTGGGACTAGTCGCTCATGGGCCTAGGACCGGTCCCAGACCCATGAGCAATTTCAGGACCTGGACAGGTCCTTAGGACCGGTCTTATGGGCCCAGGACATGTCCTAAATGCTGGCCTATCTCAGTAATTATATAATTAACTACGTGTAATTTAAACCTAGGATCTACAACAAGGCCTAATCCATATAAGAATGAAATATCTAACCAATAATTCTCGTATTTTTCTTCCATCTTTAAAACAATTTTCATTAAAACGTCATTATATCTATATTTAGCAAAAGTTTTAGAAATTTGAAGTAAAATATCTAACGCTAAATTAGTAATTGGATAATAAATACCACTTAATGTATTAGTGGAATCCTAAAAAAATTTAAGAAATGAATAAAAAAGTTCACAAACTGCCCAATCATCATAGCTTACAACTTCCTCTGGATGGTTCTTCCGGTTGACGAAATCTGTAATTTGTCTTGCGGTTGGCAAAACTTTTTCCAACATCAAGTAGGTGGAGTTCCAACGGATAGGTATGTCTGTACATAACTTCAAAGGTCGAACCGGTGGGTCCTCTTGCTTACAATATTTGACGTATTCCTGCCATCTTTTATTGTTACCACCAACGATAAATCCGATAGCCACGTGCACCCTTTCCATCTTCGAATGTATAGCATCTAAACCTGCTTTAACAATCAAATTGATGATGTGGCAAACACATCTCTAGTGAAAAAATTTACCTTCACCACGCGGATCCAATCTCTTTTTAGTAGCTACATTATCAAGCGTTAGCGCTACTACTCAATCAGTTAATACATATTCTTGCAAAACTTCAAGAATTGTAAAATAAATAGTGTCAGCACTATGTTTTTCATATAATGGATTAAAACCCATCAATTTTTGTTGTAAACCCCAACTATGATCTAAGAAATGTATTGTGACAGTTACAAAAATCAATTTTTGATCTACAAGCCCATATGTCTGATGTAAGTGCAATAGATATATTTCTAAAATTTTCAAATTTGTTTTTAAGTTTATTATTTATTTTGTTATAAATTTTTAATATATCTCTTCTGCTTGTACTTCTACTAACAGGGGTATATGTTGGACAAAATGCAGTATTAATCATGTGAATAAAATAAGGATTTTCAGATAAATGAATGGGAGAGTCCGTAGCAACTATGAATCTTGCTATTTCCTCTCGTGCAACATGTGCATTGTATTACCATGTTGAGAGAGTTGTAAGTTGAGTTTGAATTTGTCTACCTGATCCAGTTGAAGATTTACTGGACAGTTGCATTATTTGGGGGTGCTTCTTCTCCAAGTGTCGTCGCATCGTCGAAGTCCCATTTTCAACGCCAATAATGGTTCCACAGAAATTACATACCCCACACGATTCTTCCCCTTCCCCATTTGTCTTTGGCCGTTTTGATTTGGTGAAGTGTCGTCATACATCGGACATGACCCTCTTTGACGGTCGGGGGGGTTAGGCCATGCCCATGTCCATTGAGTCACAACTCACTTGTGTTTGACTGCACCTCGTCCCGACCGAATGTGGTTGTTGAATTGCAGCTACTACCTCTTGAGGAAAAGGTGAAAATGGATTGAACCCTTCCATTTCTTTGGTGGATGGAATGTAAAACTCATTTGGGGATAATCCTCCGAATGCATCATTTCGGGAATCCATTATGAATTTATGATAAAATAATAAATAATTAAATAATAATATGAATAAGAGATGATATTGAAAAATAGAATAATATAAATAAATAAATAATAATATGAATAAATTATAAATATAAATATAAATTAAATGAGAATTTGATTGAAGATTTGGAGTAGAGAGTAGAGAGATTGAGAGATTGAGCGGTGTGGAAAAAATGAGAAATTTAGGGGATATTTACAGTGTAGCATGGGGGTGGGGGTGGGGGTGGGGTGTTGTTGTGGGCGGTAGAAATTAAAAAAAAATAAACCTAGAAATTAAAAAAAATAAACCTTTCCCCCATGACCGTTGGCAGCCAGCCAACGGTTATTAAATGGCATGCAAACTTTTTTTTCCCTTAAATTTTGTAAAATTTAATTTTAACCCATACAATTTCTGTTTATTTAAAAATTTATAAGAGGTTTTATGTAATTGTCCAAGGGGCTAAAATAAAAAAACCAAAAGGGTTTGGGCCCGGGCCTTAGAGGAGGGCTCGATCCCTCCTCCTAGACCAGGCCTGCTAAGACTGGTCCTCTCAACGATCGGTCCAAAAACCCGGTCCCAAATGCCCAGCTCTATGTAACATGATCCAACATTAAAATTTTCAAAATAAGTTGGAATAAGATTTTTTTTTTTTTTAAAACAAAGGAGCATTTACTAACTTAGGTGAAGAGAGTTATAGACGGCAGGTAGTATATAAATAATTTCTATAATTATGAAGAGAGAGAGAGGGGTTTGGTTTCGTCTGCTTTTGATTGTACACAGTACCCAACTCTTTCTCTCTCTACCTTTTCGATTGAAAAACACCTCTCTCCTTCTCTCTCTTATGAGTTGTTCTTATTGTACTAAGTTGTTGTTTAGACCATCTCCAACCACAAACACCAAATTGGTACAAGTTTCACACCAAATTGGTGTAATTTTTGATGTATTTCACTATTGCATCTCCAACCTATTGCACTAACTATTACTCCAAAAAGAATATTTCTTAAAATATTCTCTTTCTTTTTCTTTTTATTAATAATAAACAATTAATCTATTTCACTAATTATTTGTGTATATATTAATTAAATATTGGGAATGATATTTTTATTAAATAATAATTACTTTGAAAATTATACTAATTTAATAAAATTAAAAATTTATTTAATCAAATAAACATTACATTTAATATTAAAAAACATTAAATCTAATATAAAATGCCACCAAAAAAAAAAAAAAAAAAAAGACAAAATTGGCTTTGGTAGAATGTCGAGAAGATAACAAAATTTTATTCAAGGATTTGAATTCCATAACCGATCCGAGCCTGCTTGAGTTTTTTCAAAATGAGCAATCAAGAATTATGCAAAAAAGAGCTCAACAACAAGGTCAATGATCTCAAAATAGCTCTAGTTCTTTTCAATATTTTGATGATTTTATTGGATTTGGAACTAATCTACTGGAATACTAAATTGTTATTTTAGTTTATGTTGTATTTTCTTTTAATTTTAGTGTTTTTAAATTAGTGTTAATTTTTATTTTGAGTTATTGTAGTTTAATATTTGCATTGAATAAAGTTTTGTTTTTAATTTTTCATCATTTTTTGAATTATATAATTATTATGAATTTATTATTATAAATAATAATCAAATTAACAAAAATAAGAAAATCAAATATATTTTATAGTAGATGAATAGTGTCACACCAAATTGGTGTGGATGAACAATGTTGCACCAAATTTGGTGTGACACTGTTCACATACACCAATTTGGTCTAGTTTTTAGTGTTGATTAGAACACATTTTCCATACCACATCAAAATGGCATTGGGTTGGAGATGCCTTTACCATTTCTATATCTTCTGTTCGGATTATTTTAGAATTAGGATAAGTGTGTTAAGTCTTTTATTATTATCTTTTATAATTATATTATTATTTTATTAGGATAAAATTAGGATTATCTTATTATCTCTTTATAATTAGAGTCATTTTGGGACTTATTATCCCTTTATAGGGTCCTTTTGGGAGTCAATAGAGTCAAGTGTAAGGCTATATAATAGCCTAAATCTAGATTGTGGGAATGAATAAAGAATTTTGGTCAACTAATATTTCTATCTCTTGTTTTTGGAGGTCTCTGCTCCTCATATAAACAGATCTTATCCCAAACCCTATCATTGGTGCTCTCGTTCCCTAGTTATGGCTGAAGGCACTCGCTTGCGTCTTTTGGATGAGCAACTTGCTAAAATTATGGCTCTATAATCTACCCAGGCAGAGACTCTCACTTCTTTAACAGAGAAATTGGAAGTTTTGACAGTTGGTTTTCAAGATGTTACTTTGTAGATTTCAACTATAAACAACAAGTTCGATCAAACCTGCCAGCAAAACCAACAACCAAACCAACATTCCGGTGAATCATCTTCAGATTTGACTGGGCGAGGTGGATCAACTTTCGGGAGTTTTTTTCCCAAGTCTTTCCGTTTAGAAGTCCCTCGTTTTGATGGCACGAATCCGCGTGGTTGGAGGTTTAAAGCCTAGCAATTCTTTGATTACCGTAATATCTCTACTGAACAACGATTGACGATCTCTTCCTTCCACATGAATGGGCCAGCTCTCTCCTAGTATCGCTAGATGCATTCCAATGGACAGATCTGTTCTTGGCATTCTTTCCTACAGGATTTAAATGTTCGTTTTGGGCCTTCAGAATTTGTGGATTACCAAGGGCAATTGGCAAAACTTACTCAAACAGGTTTTGTAGTCGCTTATCAAACAAAATTTGAGGAACTCTCTAATCAAGTTTCTGGCATTCTAGGTACGTTCCTTCTAAGTTGCTTTGTATCAAGGCTTAAACCAAAAATCCGAAGGGAGGTGCAGTCTTTTCGGCCTCACACCCTCAACCATGCCATGAGTCTTACCCGCTTACAGGAGGATAAGCTGCAGGATCTACACCTATACTTGCATTCTGTCGACCTTGTATCTTGCGATCCTAGTAAATCAACTCCTAATGTTCCTTCAGTGCAGCAGGCCCTTTTGCCTACTCCAAACAAATCGGATTCCTTCCCTGTTAAAGGACTCACAGTAACACAAATGCAAGAACGATGCAACAAAGGTTTGTGCTATAATTGTGATGAGCACTTTCACCCTGGGCATCGCTGCACGGCCAAGTTCTTTCTCTTGCGGATGGAGGAGGATGATGATGAGCACGAGGATGAACCGGGATAACTGCTGTTGATGGTGTCATACCTTGCAACCTTGAGGACAAGGTTGAGGCGAAGGGGAAGGCAATGTTAGGATTATTTTAGAATTAGGATAAGTGTGTTAAGTCTTTTATTATTATCTTTTATAATTATATTATTATCTTATTAGGATAGAATTAGGATTATCTTATTATCTCTTTATAATTAGAGTCCTTTTGGGACTTATTATCCCTTTATAATTAGAGTCCTTGTGGGAGTCAGTAGAGTCAAGTGTAAGGCTATATAATAGCCTAAATCTAGATTGTGGGAATGAATAAAGAATTTTGGTCAACTAATATTTCTATCTCCTGTTCTTGGAGGTCTCTGTTCCTCATATAAACAGATCTTATCCCAAACCCTATCATCTTTTTTTGTGAATTACACGATATCTCTTCATCCTTTCTAATCCATAATTTATGACACGCTAATACCTGATGATTTTTTATCATATTTATTATGGGAAAGAGTAAGAGAGAAGGATAAAAAGACAAAAATTTACGGATGATGAATGGTCACTACACAACACAGCCATTGTTCTATTTCTTATGAAACTACCTAATGTACTGTCATTTCATGTTTCACCTCCACACTTACACATTGTTGAATTATTCAAACCCCTTCACTCACCCTCTCTCTTTTTCTTTCCTAAACCAACAAAACATTCAGTGCTTCTTCCTCAATTCATGACTTGCTTTGCCTCGTCTCCAAACTGTGAATATGTCATTGTGTTCATCATCAATGTTTTAAAACCTGGCTCGGCCCGACCGGTTTAACCAGTTCAACCGGGACCCGGAAGCTTCAACGGGCCGGGTTTATATCTTTCATATTCACCTAAAACCCTAGGATTTGGGAGAATGATCGGCGAACAATTGACGACCGGGATGTTAGGGTTTTTGAAGAGAAAGTGCCGATGAATGCAATGGTGGTGACAACGTTGATTTCTGGTGAGTAAATCGACTGGAAATCGAACAAAACTGGTAGCAGCAACAACCAGATTTTGCCGGTGATTGGAGAGGCTAACAGGGGTGGGGTGGGGTGAGGTGGGTTTTGGTCGGGAGGAAGAGAGGAGTAATTTATGGGTGATGGGGAGGGTTGTCAACGCCGGCGTCGATGAGATCTGGCCTGGAATGCCGATGCCAACATCGATGAGATTTGGCCGAAATCGAACCCATTTCGGCCAAATCTTGGGTATATTTTAAGGGGAATGGGCTCAAGAGACGATTGGGGTTGCATCTAGGGTGTCGTCGCCGCCAACCAGTCGCCGACTGATTTGTATTTGGGGTGTGTTTGCTAAATTTCAAACCTATAGGGACTTAATAGATTTTTAGGGGTGTATTTGCTGAATTTTAGAAGTTTTTGTCAACCGTTCTGACCACCGATCAAACCGGTCAACCCAGGACCCGGCAATTTTTCCGGGTTTCACCTCCGGTTGGGTTTTAAAACATTGTTCATCATTTCTGAATTTTATTCTTGTAATAGGCCACGTCAGAAGACCATGATACCACTCTTTCGCCTATCAATTAATGACCTTAGTTATTAACTTATTAATTATTATACAGTTTGTTACGCTAATTTTTTTTCTTGTTTTGGTTAATTTTGTGCTCCCGGGACTCGCAAAGTTTTTGTTGACTCTCTAGAATTGATGTTAGTTGATGTTGCAGTGGGTCTATTTAGTGATCCACTGCAACATCAACTATCTTATGTCAAGGATTGGCTTCACAACTCCAACAACTAAGCATGAAAGCCGGGAATTCTTTGCCTGAGATTCAAGGCCCTTCACATTTCTTCAAGGTCATACTTCCCTCAACACTTGAAGCTAAGATGCTGGTAATTCCTCACGCAAGTTTTATCTATTTTTTTAAGCAAACAAATCTGATTCTGGTGTTTTTTTTTTATTTGTTTTCTACTTTGTTACATACCCATTTCATTCTCTGTAATTTTTTGGCTAAACATTTTACACTTCTGTCATTCACTTGTACATGTAGGTTTTGTAATGTGCATATGCCAGCATGAACTTTTGAAGAATTCTCATGAATCTCAAGATGATTTTACATGCCTTTGCTTCATAGCTTATCTTTTTAATTCCATGTATTTTCAGTCTCGTCTCGTTGTCCGAATCATTTATATTTTGCCTCTTGGAAGTCTGCATTCAAGTTAAATGTTATACCAGTGGGGGCCTTGTTTGTTGAGTTTGTACCAGGACATGTCTTCTTGTTCATGGAACATTGATCTGTATTGACAACTATCTATGATTGCTATGTTGCGGAAGCATTTGTTTAATTGAATTCATTTCCTTTCTTTTAAATTGCCCTTAAGAGGAGTGCCTTTCCTTTTCTGTACATATTTCATTTTGGCCTTGATATTCCCATGGGATTATGTCGTTCCACTTTGCCTTGGAAATCTTAAATAGTATCCACCATAATTTGGAAGTGGTTTGCAATTTTGTCAGTCTTCTGAAATCTGTTTCTTTAAATTCTAGAATAGTTTTGCTGGTTGGAAGATATAGGTTCTTTGTTTTCTTAACATTGATCAATTCGAGATAAAAATTTAGGACTGACATGTGTAAAAGCATTTGTTTGACAGATGATTATCCATTTTTTAAAAATAGTTCTTGTAACTTAGTTTGCATAATTGCATAAAATCCCACAAAAGTTTGTGACAAAGTTTGGGGATGAGCTTTCTAGTGTTGCTACGATAACAGTTCCTAATGGTAGAGTTTGGAAATTTGGAGTCGTAAAAGATAGGGGAAAGATTTGGTTCAGTAATGGTTGGTCTGAGTGTGTAGAGTATTACTCCATCAGTCCAGGACACCTTTTGGTTTTCCGATTCAAATCAAAATCAAATTTTCATGTTGTTATATTTGACATGAGTGCTTTTGAGATCGAGTATCCGATTAGTGATGGTGAAGAGCCAGAAAGTGGCAAGCGGAACTTTGGACATCAGAACAACATAGAAAGTGATGAAGAACAGTCTGTGGAGATATTGGGTTCTACAACTCCAAATTCATCTTAGGACTTTGGGAAACAATTTTAAAGATAAAAGTACAAGGGCAGGGCCATCTCAAAATGTTTACTCTCCAACGCATAAAAATGAATCAAGAAGAGCTACACGACAAGCTGGGAAACAGGCAGTGGATAAAGGAAACAATAATGCTACGGACACCGATGCTTTGCATCGAATTTTTACACCGAACAACGTATCCACTGAATCAGATGAGCCACGTATCATGTTAACAAATATTTCGCGAATGAACAGTCTTCCATCGTCCATTGTTATTAGATGGCCGTTCATTTGAAATGGACTTCCGTCCATATTATATGGACGGCCGTCCACCTAGAATGGACGCCTGTTCATAGTTTAAACTGAAAAAAATTGGTCTAAATTATTTATGGATGCCCGTCCCCATAAGAGGACGGGTGTCCATCTTTTAATGTTAACAAATTTTAAATTTATTTAATGCTCGCATCCATCTTTTCATCCTCTTCCTCTTGCTCGCGTCCTTTCTTCTCTTTGTAGTACTTTTCACATTCTTTCGCACATTGCTCCTTCTGTTCCTCGTCATACTGCCTCTGGACTTTGCACTGGTGCTTGCATTGTTTCAGCTCTGGGTCTATCTTAGCCAGAGCTAAATCAGCACATAGAACCAAAACAGAGAATTAGATAGAGATTATTTATAGGTGGTTTTGTTTATTAAATTATCTGGTCTGCATCTATAGGATAGGATGCTTATAACTGGAAGGTGCCTAATTCAAGATTGTGTCTTGTTAGAAGTATCTTACGTTCACCAACCCATTCCAACAGATAAGAGAGGTCAAGATTATGAATCAATGATTTCAAGCTGTCCGCATTATTTGGGCAGATTGCTTGAAAATACTTCAATATTTCTACTTTATCTTTTTAATAAACAAAACCACCATGTCCAACCAGATATCATGCAGTTTTGTAAATATTATAGCTGAATTGTTGACGTCTCTTACCGGTTGGAATGTGTTGGTGAACGTAAGATACTTCTGACAAGACACGGTCTTGAATTAGGCACCTTCCAGTTATAAGCATCCTATCCTGTAGATGCAGACCAGATAATTTAATAAACAAAACCACCTCTAAATAATCTCTATCTAATTCTCTGTTTTGGTTCTGTGTGCTAGTTTAGCTCTGGCTAAGACAGACCTAGAGCTGAAACAATACAAGCACCAGTGCAAAGTCCAGAGGCAGTATGACGAGGAACAAAACGAGCAGTGTGCCAAAGAATGTGAAAAGTACTACAAAGAGAAGAAAGGACGCTAGCAAGAGGAAGAGGAAGAGGAAGGTCGTCCTCATAAGAGGATGGGCGTCATAAACAATTTAGGCCAATTTTTTTTTAGTTTAAACTATGAACGGGCGTCCAATAACAATGGACGGTCATCCATATTTGATGGATGGCCGTTCATTCGCGAAATATTTGTTAACTTGATACATGACTCGTCTGATTCAGTGGACACGTCGTTCAGTGTAAAAATTCGGTGCAAAGCGTCGGTGTCCATAGCATTATTGTAAAGGAAATCAACTTGGTAAGCTCTTTACACTTATTATCTTCTTGTTCTAATTTAGTGTTAACAACATTAACCTTTCCCATTTTGCAGATCATCAAGAGTTCTACGGTTTCCTTGAAAAATTGGGGATTTCTATCAGTGAAGCATGTAGAGATTTTACCGTGGAACAAAGACAGAGAGCACTCCTTGCAGCCAGATTGTTCAAGCCAAGCAATCATTCATTCTTGGTTGTTTTGAGTGCCTCTTACTTAAGAAATAAATATGTGGTGAGCTTTGAATAAAATGCAAGTGATCATCATGAATTTTCATTGATAGCATTTGATATATAATGATTTTGCTTTGTGCAATATATACCAACGAAATTTTCTGTCAAGTGTTTGAGTAGAGAAGTGAAAAAGATCAAAATACAAGATTGTGACGGAAAAGAGTGGACGGTGAGTATCAAATGGCTACGGTGTGCGAGACTGATAAGAGGAGGTTGGCATAAATTTCAATGAGAAGAATTTGTTGGAAGGAGACATTTGTGTCTTTGAGCTGATGAGAAAGAGAAAGGGAAACGATGATTTTATTCTAAAAGTTTTAGTACATAAAATTAATCCATTATAAAAGTTATTAGCATGCATCCTTGATGTTTGACTTATTATTTGTTATTGACATAAATTCCTTACGGTGTGTTTGGTTCAAGGAATATTAGATTATTGGGAATGTTAGATTACTGGAATCTTATATTCTCTTGAAGATTACTGAGAATCTTTAGAAAAATGTGTTTGGTTAGTTGATGGGTATATTATATTAATATGTTTAGTTAGGGGGAATAAATTACTGGGCATGTTATTTAAATTATTAAATTGCCATCTTTTTAAATATTAATATAATAGTATTTTTATTATTAATTTTTGAATAGTTTTTTAACCCCCAATATTTCAGATTTAACTAAAACACCCCCACTTATATAAAGCTCTAATTTATGACAAAATCACCCCCTGTCGCCATCGCAAACCACCGTCGGAAGTCGCCGAAAGTCGTAGTGAGTAGCTCACCGTGACCGCGAGGCTCCGATATGGCCGTTTTTGGCCATATTGATCAGGTCCATGGCCATTAACGGCCAGATCTCGCCCAGATCTGGCCTCTAATGGCCAGGGATCTGGTTAGAAATGGCCAGAATAGATCTGGCTATTTCGGCCAGATCTGGCCTGATATGGTCGTTTTTGGCCATATTGATGGCCATAAACGACCATATTGAAGCCTCTCGAAGCCTCCCAATGACTCTTGGTCATTTTTAGGGACTCCGACGACTTTTCGGCGGCGGTCTGTGGTGGCTGGCCCATTGTCGATGGTGGTGGTTGGGTGGCGGTGGTGGTCTGTAATTTGTTTTAAATATAAGGGAATTATTGTCTGAAAACTTAATTGAACAAGGGTAAAATTGAAATAATATATTAATGTAAATTGATTTTAAAACAGAGGCATTATTGTCCAAATTTTTTTTTAATAAGAGATAAAATTATAACAAAAATAAGATTATCTTGATAATCTTATAATATCTAAGAAAATAGAGGTAATCAGATTACCTCCAATATTACCAATAATAATAATTATTAGTAATATAAGATTACTAAAATCTTATATTATTAGACAACTAAATATGATAATAAAATAATATAAGATGACATAACATAATAATCTTATATTACCTCCTATCAAACCCCTCTCCCTGAGAGAGTTTCCTATAAACATTTCATTCCAAATTTCATATGTATTTTAGATAGTTTCATGAATGCGTTGTCAGCCTACATGTTGGGGACAATGATGTTTCATGCATGCGTTGTCGGCCTATTGTTGGAATTGGATTAATATGTGGATTCTATTATACGTACATATATTTGTGTTTATGGATCGTAAATTATAGAGTGCTTTTGAATCTTTACTAGCTGGCATGGTTAGTTTTGTATGTTTGTTTAAAATATCACTAAACGAAACAGAATCTAGTCATCATCAAGATAAGGTCCAGCTAAAAATTGTACCGGTGAAACTAATTTTTTAAAAATAATATTATAATTATAAAAAATAATATACTAAATTTATACAACAAATAATATGATAAAATTATGATGATATCATTCGGTACAACCGTGTATTATTTTTCATTTTTAAACTCTTCTTTGAAAGTCACCAACCATTGCAGGACTTTGAACAGACGGATGTCACATCTGTATTGCGCCCATTAATATGTTTATCACTTTCATTTATAGTTTGTGTAACACGCTTCTCTCTCTTATGAGCTGTCCTTATTGTTTTATCTGTTGTTTACAATTTCCTTATCTAATCCATAATTTAAGGTATAGGTCAAGATTTTTACTTTCTAGAGGTCTACCTTTGATTGTAATTGCTAGATTGTCATCACTAGAGAAAACAATTCCTTGGATTGCTTAAATTTTCGCTAGTTTTCTAATTGATCCTCTAGCTTCATTTGCGTTACCGCGCAGATGATTCCAGAAAAGTTTGCCAGGAAATTTTGGAGTGAACCTTCTGGTGTTGCTAAACTGAGAGTTCCCAGTGGTCTTGTTAGCCAAGTGGGATTGACAAAATATACAAGAAAATTGGGTTCAAGGATGGTTGGCACGACTTTGCAGAAAGTCATTCAATCAAAATTGGGTATTTGTGGTCTTTAAATATGTGAAAAATTTTCATATTCGTAGATATTTCATTGTTGTATTGGATCTAAATAGTCAAGACAGAAGATGTAACAATCTAGTCCATTGTAAAAATATTGTCCATCTTGTATCTTGCACGAGTTTGCATTTGGGTTTCATGCAAACGCCTTTCACCAAAAATGCATCTTAACTGCTTGGGAGCTAACATGATATTAACAAATCTTCTCTTAACATTCCAAAAATGAGCAATGTTAGTTTTACAAAGATACATACAAAGGGGATATATAAAAACAATTCTCATATTTGATTTTCATGATTTTTCTCTTCCTTTTTCCGTTTTTTTTTCTTGCTGATGTCACTTTGTAACCCTCTTTGTATGGACCTTTATAAGGATAACAATTTTTCTAAAAGTAAACATTCATATGTAAATAAGTAGGTCTACTAAGTTCCAACTCTATTAAGGAAACAGTCGAACTCTGAGCACAATAGCAGCCTGGCATTCTCAAGATTAAAGAGACTGCAAAGTTTAAAGAGAAGTAATACCAATATTTATTGTGACAACACAACTCAACACACCCACCTCGTCCTGAATCGCATTTGGACATTTCACTCTCTTCACGATAAGGATTCAATTTCACATGTCATTATTGCAGCAATAGTGCTCACAACAACAAAAGCCATAGCAGCTAAAAGCCTAAAACAATTTATCTTTCATTTGTTTTTGTTTTGTTTTATTGGTGCATGTGCTTTTACTCAGGCTAAAGCTGGTCACATAACAATTAATACAAAGCCTTGAGATGGCTTTTGGCCTATTATTATTATTATTTTTTTGTGATGAAACATTTGATAATCTAGGGAGAATTACATTTTTGCCCAATGGTTTTGTGAGTCAATTTTTTGGGGAGCTTGACCTTAATATAGTCTATTGTCATCCGTTAAAAATTGTTAAAAATAAGTTCTTATTTTTCATTTTTTTTATTGTTGTAATTATAACTAGAACCTTGCAATTCTCAACAAACCAGTAGCTGAAACAAACAAATTTCATTTGATTTTTTTATCCTTAATTAACTTTATAACAACTATGTATCAAAATCACAACAAAATGTATAATTCAAACCAGTTAAGTGCACTAAAGAGCTAAACATAGTACATTTCCTAACATTTTGCAAAAGAGAAAAAACTTTGTAACTAACATAACAAGTATACATTAATTTCGTCTAGACTAAATAACATACAATCAAGTAATACATTAATTTTTAAATATTATTTTTCATTAGCTAAGAAAAACACATAAGAATAAAATTCATTGAAAATTGTAACCAAAACTGTATTCATCGAGTTTATTTTTGTTAATTTTTTTTTTTCATATAGCTTTTAAACAATTATGACGTTATAGGTTTAAATTGAGGTTAAGAACATGAAAGTCGACGAAACAAAAAATTAACTGAATTTATTTACTTAAGAATACAAAGGGAAGAAGATAAAGAGATCAGGTTTGTTTTTTTCTTTTTATAATTTTTGGGGTGTTAGACTCATTTATGAAGAGATGGGTAACAGGAAAAAAAGTTAATTCGAGGATGGAGCGGCCACCAAGAAAAGAAGTCACTAGTCACAGTATCAGCCTGACGGCACCATGATGGAGCACGCCAACTGGAAAAGTGACAGTGTCAGTCTGTTGGAGCCCGCCAGCTGAATAATTACTCTGAACAATTTCAACTTCCTTTTCATTCATATCTCAGTCGTAACTCCAACATAAATCCAAGCTTTAGTTCACTTAAAGCAGTTTGTATTTGCAGATCCCACTATTGTCTATGCCGCGAACCCATTTCTGATTTTGTCTATATAATTGGCGGAGTTCTCAGAAGGTTTGATTATGGTTCCCTGGCAAGCAACGTTTTGGTTTTCACCTGGAATCATATTTTTGAGTCGTTCTCAGCGTTTCCATGCTTTTCTTGGCCATTGCCAAATCTTACATTCTTACTCGCATGGCAATTCCTTGCTCAAGTTTTATCTTTTTTTTTAAGTAAACAAAACTGAATTTGGGGTATTTTTTTTCTTTGTTTTCTACTTTGTTACATACCCATTTCATTCTCTGTAATTTTTTGGTTAAACACTTTACATTTCTGTCATTCATTTGTACATGGAAGTTATGTAATGTGCATATGACAGCATGAGAACCCAAGTTTACTTATTTATGTTTGTGATTTTCAATAAGCTATTACAATGATGTTTTAAATTAGGCTGAACTCTTTGTTTCATATAATTTTCTGGGCATAACAAAGTTTCTGTCACTGAAACATGTTCATTAACGTAATATAGCTTCCTACAGAGATTAAGCTTGAAACTTTCTATCAGTCTTAGAACGTATAAGGTTTCCAGATCCCTTAAAGACCAAGAAGTTTTCTTCAAAGTGAATTTCTTAATAGCTTTGTTGCTTTTAATTGTGGTGAATTAATGCTGATGGTATTGAATAGCATCGACTGAGTGTAGGTCTGAGTGAGTGTTATAGTGTATCTGAACTTCCGAAGAATTCTCATGAATCTCAAGATGGTTTTACATGCCTTTGCTTCATAGCTTATCTTTTTTAATTTGAGGAAATTTAACTGGCAGACCTCCCAAGTTTGCGTTTACGAAATTGACCCTGAAAGTTTTTTGCATTTTCTTTTAACTTTGAAAAACTGACATGGCACACTTAAGAATTAGGGGTGTTCAGTTTCGGGTACCCTGTACTTTTTGAAGGAACCAGAACCGGAACCGACGGTTCCTTGAAATTTGGAATCAGAACCGGAACCGTCGGTTCCGGTTCCTAGGTACCCATATTCTGGGTACCCTGTAAAATTCATGACCCCCCAAAAGTTTTTAAAATGGCAAAAAAACCCTTAAAAGCTTACAAATACCCCCCAATTGGCACTTGTTAACAAAAATAAAATTGTAAATTATAAATTAAAATTACAAACTCCATTACTTTGTAAAGGTAGATTCTCAAAAGTCAAACTAACTTATTTTAAATGTTATGAAATATAAATATAAATGTATTTACATTATTTTTTCTACAAAAGTTTTTATTAACCTCCCTAATCTTTAATTTTATTTTATATAAATCTCGGTTCCTGGTTCCTAGTTTTGGTTCCAAAAATTTGGAACCGGAACCTACCCATTGACGACTGGTTCTGGGTAGGAATCGGAACCAAACCCAGGATACCTGTCGGTTTCGGTTCCAATCGGTTCTTTTGAACACCCCTATTAAGAATTACTAAACATGCAAAAAAGGTTAGATTGAAAAGATTTAAACTTATATGGGTAATAGTTAGTTAATAGAAATTTGTTTAAATTTTGAAAATTAAAAACTACCCCTGCCCCATTCAAAATCAATTAATTGAGGGAGGCCACCCAAAAAAAGTGACCGACGAAAACACCCCTTCTCTTTGCGATTTTTGGCAATTAAAGTTCCCAAATTTCAGCAAATCTTTGCTCTTTAATCTTTGTTTTCCTGTTATTACACAAACAAACCATGACTGACATTAAAAAATCGAAAGAAAACCCAGCCCCACTCCAAATTCTAGAGTCTGGCGGTGACGGCTGTTCAAAGGTTGTCAAAGAAGAGATTCTGGTGGATTTTCTGATGAGTGAAGGTGGTCCAGCGACAGAGGACACAATGACGGCACAAGAACAGACAGTGGGATCCATAAATGGTTCTAAAGACGAGGACGTCGGCACAAATTCAGGCGAGGAGGAGGAAAAAGATGAAGAAAAAATACATTCCTTACCATTTTATGAAAAAATTATTTGTTGGTGCGAATTTGGGGGGATATTTAGTTGGGTTTGATTGTTAGGGTGGTTGTGGCATTTTGTCGAGCAGTTGGTGGGCATCGAGGGAGTGCCTTTGTTTGGGTTCCAGAGGATGGGGGAAGGTAAGAGAGGTCATAGGGAGGTTGTTTATGGGAGGTTGGAGGGCTGGGGATGGTAGGAGGGGGCAGAATAGGGGGGGCTGCCTTGCATATTGCAAGGCTGACCATACGCAGTTGCGTGCGCAGTTGTGCGCACACAGTGCGCTTCCTGTGGCCAACCCTGCAATATGCAGGGTAGCCCCCAACC
Organism: Pistacia vera; assembly: GCF_008641045.1. Taxonomy (NCBI): domain Eukaryota; kingdom Viridiplantae; phylum Streptophyta; class Magnoliopsida; order Sapindales; family Anacardiaceae; genus Pistacia; species Pistacia vera. The sequence continues at coordinate 990,584 of NW_022196018.1, read as the reverse complement.
CCATTATTCCACCCCCAGCCATCTCCAGCCATCGAACCTGCCACAACAACCTCTGTGGGGCGTGCATTGGCTTCCTTGGTCCCCTTGAAGCCAAAAACACCCACTTTCTGATGCCCTCGAAGCCCATATCCCTGAAATTGGAAGCCTATTGGTTGTTTTAGTTTATTTTTTTCTTGATATTTAGTTTATATTGATTATGCAGTGTTGCTGAAGCATAAACTATAAAGACTACGGGTTGGAGGTTGTAATCGATATGATACTATACTTTCTTGTAAGGGTGACGATTACGTCGAGTTGGCAAGTGTTTACAAGAATAAGGGAGATTTTAGGTGAACAAAAGAGGGGTATTCTTTGTTGGTGCGAATTTGGGGGGATATTTAGTTGGTTTTGATTGTTAGGGTGGTTGTAACATTTTGTCGAGCAGTTGGCAGACATCGGAAGAATGACTTTGTTTGGGTTCCAGAGGATGGGGGAAGGCAAGAGAGGCTGTAGAGAGGTTATTTGTTGGGGGGGGGGGGGGGGGGGGGGGGGGGGGGGGGGGGGGGGGGGGGGGGGGGGGGGTGGGGGGGGGGGGGGGGGGGGGGGTGGGGGGGGGGGGGGGTGGGGGGGGGGGGGGGGGGGGGGGGGGGGTGGGGGGGGGGGGGGGGGGGGGGGGGGGGGGGGGGGGGGGGGGGGGGGGGGGGGGGGGGGGGGGGGGGGGGGGGGGGGGGTGGGGGTGGGGGGGTGTGGGGGGGGGGGGGGGGGGGGGGTGGGGAGCTGCCTTGCATATTGCAGGGCTGACCACGCACAACTACGTGCGCTGCCTGTGGCCAACCCTGCAATATGCAGGGTAGCCCCTAACCCACTTATTCCACCCCCAGCCATCGAACCTGCCACAACAACCTCTGTAGGGCTTGCATTGGCTTCCCTAGTCCTCTCAAAGCCAAAAACGCCCACTCTCCGATGTCCTCGAAGCCCATATCCTTGAAATTGGCAGCTTATTGGTTGTTTTGGTTTATTTTTTTCCTGATATTTAGTTTATATTGATTGTGGAGTGTTGCCAAAGCATACAAGACTATGGGTGGAGGTTGTAATCGATAGGATACTATACTTTCTCGTAAGGGTGACGATTAGGTCGAGTTGACAAGTGTTTACAAGAATAAGAGAGATTTTAGGTGAACAAAAGATGGGTATGGACCGATTCAAAGATAGTTGTTTCGGTCATTTTGTGGACATATGAGAGAATTGGAAGAAGGTGTTCTGGTGGTAGGCAACACATTATATGTTGTTGCACTCAGTTAAAAGCAAAAAAAGAAATGAAATGTGGTTCGTGGTGGATGGGAAGCCATTACGTTTTGGGATGATGAAATTTTCCTTGATGACAGGCCTAAGATATGAGGCATTTCTAGAAGTGAATGAGGAAGAGAGAATAAAGAAGAGTAGGGCAGCTGAAACCTTTGTTAGAAAGGTTTTGGCGGGGCAGGCGTCTATTACGGCACGTGATTTAAATGGCAACGCAGGTAAATATTAATAGCTTTTTGTTATATTTTTTGTATTATATGTGTTTTAATTATGATATGGATTATTTTGTTACAATGTAGGCTTAGATGTATGAGGTCATCCCTGTCATGGCTAAAACAGGGGGGCAGAAGGAGACTTCAGATGAGACACCGCAATTTCCTAGGATGTTGTGGTGGCACACTGAGAAGTGTGTCCATGGGGACTATGACAAAATAGAAATGGAAATTCAAGCACTTTAGGTAAGATTAAAGGATTAATCTTTTTAATTTGCACTTGTTTTTAAATGTGGCTTAAATTTGATTGATTTTTTTTCTTATTGTAGGGAGTCGTCCATCCCTTCATCACCCTTACTAGGGGTGAATTGACAGCGGAGTATATTATATCGTTCGTACCACTGGACGATGTCAAAGATGAGGAGATAGACCACCTAATGCGGGATCTAGAAGGGTCCACGCATTTGAGGGCAGTTGTAGGGTCATTGCTTGAGCATGTGGTTGAGGCCAAGGAGGATGAAGCTCCACTCGGCGGGAGGGAGAAGGAGGATGATGATGAAGAGGTTCGTACGCCTCCACCCAATTGGCAAACAAGTACAGTAAGTATCGATTTGCTGAGGCGTCGGAAGAATGAGGTGGTTGACCTCATAAACAGTCTATTTGACAGTTTTACAATCGTTGTTTATGAGAGGTTTGAGAAGATGGAAGACTAGATGAAAAGGGTGGAGGAGAAAGTTGATGGGATATTGAAAGTGGTTAAAGTGCAACCTCAGCATAGAAGAGAGAGCCAAAAGAATAAACACGTAAAATCTTTTTACACAAAACTAACAAGTCATTGTTGATGTTGTCACCAACAAGTACGGAAGTTGGACTTAGAGTTTTGTAGTTTATGTGAATTGCATTTCTTATATGGATAATTAGATTGTCTTGAATATGATAATTGGGTTCTGGTGCATTAAACTGATATTATTGGAATGCGTGCTATAAAAGAAGACGAAGAGATTGCTATTGATGTTGAAGGGGTGCTGGATATTTTTGGAGGATGGGGAAGTGGCTGAAGACAATGATGAAAAAGGAGAATGGAGGCTGTCGAGGCTGCTGTTATTTTGGGTTGCTTTAAGATATTTATTTCTTGTGTATAATGTTGTATTTTAATGTAATTGACACATTTCAGATTTATAAATGAGCAATTCAGTATTTCTTTCCCTTTTTTTACTTAGAGTTTATTTAGTGATCTTGTTAAATGAATTTAATATGTGTTGATGCAAATAGGTTGTCAAATTGAGGAAAAAATATAGAATTAATATGTGTTGATACAATTAGGTTGTCAAATTGAGGAGAAAAGATAGAATTAATATGTGTTGGGTAGATATTAATCTTAAACCTCTCATAAATGACGGTTGTAAAATTGTCAAAGAGACCGTTTATGAGGTCAACTACCTTATTCCCCCGACGCCTCAGCAAATCGGTACTTGCTAAACCGGTTTGCCAATTGGGTGGAGGCGTACAAACCTCTTCATCCTCCTCCTCCTCCTCCTCTCTCCCGGCAACTGGAGATTCATCCTCCTCGGCCTCAACCACATGCTCAAGCAATGACCTTACAACTGCCCTCAAATGCGTGACCCCTTCTAGGTCCCGCATTAGGCGGTTTATCCCTTCATCTGTTACATCATCCAGTGGTACGAATGATGTAACATACTTCGCTGCTGTTCAACCCTAGTAGGGGTGATGAAGGGAAAGATGACTCCCTGTAATAAGAAAAAAATTAATCAAATTTAAGCTACATTTAAAAGCAAGTGTATATTGAAAAGAGTAATCCTTTAATCTCACCCGAGCTACTTGAATTTCCATTTCTATTTTATCACAGTGTGCCACCACAAGTCCACAACATCCTAGAAAATTGCGATGTCTCATCCGAAGTCTCCTTCTGCCCGCTCCCCCCCTCCCTCCATCCTAGAATATCAGTTGATGGGATATTGAAAGTGGTTAAAGTGCAACCTCAGCATAGAAGAGAAAGCCAAAAGAATAAACACGTGAAATCTTTTTACACAAAACTAATGTATCGAAAGAAGAGGAGAACTAAGAAAAAAAATGAGGAAGTCCGTGAAAGTGGAGAAACGGGGTAGGAGGGTATGGAGGAAGGTGGAGGAAGTGGGGAAGTGAAAATTGAGGAGGGTATGGAGGAAGGTGGAGGAAGTGGGGAAGTGAAAATTGAGGAGGGTAAAGAGGAAGTGGGGAAACGAAAACGGAGAAGTTAAAGGTTGATTTGTATAGGCCAATAGATGAGGAAACGGAAAAACTATTATATGCCTATTACAATGAGAAAGGAAGTGTGAAGTGTAAGACTGTGGATTATCCTCGGGAGTGATTTGAAAAGATCTTGACAATAGGCAGGTGGCTCGACGATTCGGTGAGTTATTTTCTTGTATTTTCTATTATTTTTGCTTATGTTTTCCATAAGGTATTGTGCGATCGCTTAACTGTTCAAATCGCTTAAGCGAAAATCATTCTACGATGTTTGAATAGACACTTATCATGTTATTTTGTTTTGATGTAGCACATTGATGAGATATCGACACTTATGAGGTTGCGACAGAGCACTAATGATGATATTTTGTATCCGCACTATGCCATCACTGATGTGTCTTTTGGCCAAAGCCTAGTAAGTACATATGAGATGTTAATGAAAAAGGTCAATGATGGAGGTGCAACAAGAGGAGGCAAGAGGAAAAGAATGGCCGTAGAGGACTTTGATAGTGTCGTTGTTGATTTTCGGTTTGATGAGAGGATGATGCAATATCTGAGGGGGGAAAGACCCAAATATGACAACAGTTGGGCAAACGTGAAAAGAGTATATTGCACGTGAACATCAAGGATATGCATTGGATAACTGTCGTCTGGCTACTGGACGAGGGCTTGCTCAAGATCCTTGATTGCAACCCCAGTATTTGTTGGGAGAGGTAGTTGTACAAGGAGATACAGCCGTTGTATACATTGTTCCCACGGTTGTTGTGAGAGAGTAGGATGTTTCAACACTTGTATGATGAACTACTGACGAGAAAGTGGCCACAAAAGCGCGTGCCTATCCCGACAAATGACGCGAGGTAAATTTTGTATAAAACTTATATAATATTATTGTTCTATAAGCTTATTTTAATACTAATGTCTTCCTCGTATTGTAGTACTGATTGCAGGGTATATGAACTAAAATTTCTTGGGTTTGACATGACCAATACCCCAATGGATAACTTGAATGGCGATACAATGATCGACTTTCGGGAGCGCTTGACTGTTGAGTGCTTCCATGGCCATATAGATCCCTTAGCTACTACAGAAGGTATGCTTGTGATCAGTAATCTGTACCAATTCTTTTATTTTGTGTTTGTTGGTGATGTTGTAGGCATGGATCATTGAGTCATCGGCCAAGTGTAATGTTGTTTTCATTATAATGCTATTTTCATTATTAATACAAATTCTACTAATGGCTGTTAGGATTGTGAAGCACGCCAAGGAAAATATCAACCTTTTGATTGACTGAAACCCAATCCAAGTCATTGTTGATGTTGTCACCAACAAGTATGAAAGTTGGACTTAGAGTTTTGTAGTTTATGTGAATTGCATTTCTTATATGGATAATTAGATTGTCTTGAATAGGATAATTGGGTTCTGGTGCATTAAACTGATATTGTTGGAATGCGTGCTATAAAAGAAGACGAAGAGGTTGCTATTGATGCTGAAGGGATGCTGGATAATTTTGGAGGATGGGGAAGTGGCTGAAGACAATGATGAAAAAGGAGAATGGAGGCTGTCGAGGCTGCTGTTATTTTGGGTTGCTTTAAGACATTTATTTCTTGTGTATAATGTTGTATTTTAATGTAATTGACACATTTTAGATTTATAAATGAGCAATTCAGTATTTCTTTCCCTTTTTTGACTTTAACTTTATTTAGTGATCTTGTTAAATGGAATTAATATGTGTTGATGCAAATAGGTTGTCAAATTGAGAAAAAAATATAGAATTAATATGTGTTGATGCAATTAGGTTGTCAAATTGAGGAGAAAAGATAGAATTAATATGTGTTGGGCAGATATTAATCTTAAACCTCCCATAAACGACGGTTGTAAAACTGTTAAAGAGACCGTTTATGAGGTCAACCACCTTATTCCCCCGACGCCTCGGCAATCGGTACTTGCTAAACTGGTTTGCCAATTGGGTGGAGGCGTACAAACCTCTTCATCCTCCTCCTCCTCCTCCTCTCTCTCGGCAACTGGAGATTCATCCTCCTCGGCCTCAACCACATGCTCAAGCAATGACCTTATAACTGCCCTCAAATGCGTGACCCCTTCTAGGTCCCGCATTAGGTTGTCTATCCCCTCATCTGTTACATCGTCCAGTGGTATGAACGATGTAACATACTCCGTTGCTGTTCACCCCTAGTAGGGGTGATGAAGGGAAAGATGACTCCCTGTAATAAGAAAAAAATCAATCAAATTTAAGCTACATTTAAAAGCAAGTGCATATTGAAAAGAGTAATCCTTTAATCTCACCCGAGCCACTTGAATTTCCATTTCTATTTTGTCATAGTGTGCCACCACAAGTCCACAACATCGTAGAAAGTTGCGATAACCACTTTACGCAAAACGACAAGATATATACTGTATATATATTTTTTTAATTAAGTTAATGATATTTTATGAAAATCTCACCTGAGGAGAAGACTGCATTTCTATTTTCATATCAAACTCTCACATAAAAATTAACTAAAAATCCAAATTTATTTAAGGGATTTGGTTTTTTTTATCTACTGCATAAACTATTTTGATTAAAAAAATAAAAATTAAAAAATAATTAATACTTGGACATGTTAATCTCTCCTTGGCTAAATTTTATGGATATATTCAGTTTTTGTTTAAATAAAAGATTTAACTTTTCATATTAAAAATTACCATTTGCCATTAATTTTTCAGCCTTTACATATATTATAATGTTAGTTTTGCCCTCATGTGTTTTTCAATTAATGTTTAAAAATTATAAAAACAATCTTTTTATATTTTTGACTATATAATATTTAAAACATTCACTACAACAAAAAGGGCTTTTAGCTACGAATTTTTTTGTTGCTAAAAACCTAGAAATTGTTGCGGTATACGTTTAGCGATGAAAACAAATCGTCGCCATGATCATCGCGGTAGGCATGTCGCGCTTGATTTTAGGTGACAATTTGTTAAAATTCGTCGCTAAATCTGGCGACAAACAAAAAAATTGTCGCCTATACCATTTGTGTCTCATCCGAAGTCTCCTTCTGCCCACTCCCCGTTCCCCCCTCCCCCCCCCCCCCCCCCCCCCCCCCCCCCACCCCCCCCCCCCCCCCCCCCCCCCCCACCCCCCCCCACCCCCCCCCCCCCCCCCCCCCCCCCCCCCCCCCCCCCCCCCCCCCCCCCCCCTCGCGCCCGCCGTAAACATTCTCAACTTGACCTAATCGGCACCCTTACGGGAAAGGATAGTATCCTACGATTACAACTCCAACCCATAGTCTTTATAATTTATGCTTCAACAAACAAGCATAATCAGTATAAACTAATATAAGAAAAAAAAATAAAACCAAAGTCAACTAAAATATCCCCTAAATTCTCACCAACAAGAATTTTTCTAAAATGGTAAGGAATGTACATGTTCTTCACTCTTCCTCCTCCTTGCCTGAATTTGTGCGGCGTCCTTGCTTAAGCATTTACGGATCCTGTTGTCTGTTCTGTGCCGCCGTCGTGTCCTCTGCCGTTGGACCACTTCACTCATCGAAAGATCCACTGGAACCTCTTCTTTGACAACCTTTGAACAGCTGTCGTCGCGGACATCTAGAATTTGGAGTGGGGTTGGGTTTTCCTCTGTGTTACGTCAACCATGGTTTGTTGTGTAACTACCAGGGAAACGATGATAAAGAGCAAAGATTTATCGGAATTTGGGAACTTTAATCACCGAAAATCACGAGAGAGAGGGTGTTTTCATCAGTCGCTTTTTTTGTGTGGCCTCCCTCGATAATCAATTTGAATGGGGTGGGGGTCGTTTTTAATTTTCAAACTTTAAACAAATTTCATCAATTAACTATTACCTATATAAGTTAGATCTTTTCGGTCTAACCCTTTTTGCATTTAGTGATTCTAAGTGTGCCACGTCATTTTTCAGAGGTTAAAAAAATGCGAATTTTCTAAGGTCATCTTTTAACGCAAACTTGGGGGTCTGGCCAGTTAAATTTCCTCTTGTAATTCTGCATTCAAGTTGAATGTCAGAACAGTGGTGGCCTTGTTTGTTTAGTTTGTACCAGGATATGTCTTCTTGTCATGGAACATTGATCTATATTGACAACTATCTAAAATGCTATGTTGCAGAAGCATTTGTTGATTGAATTCATTTCTTTCTTTTAAAACTACATCATTCACTTCTAAGTTCCGGTATGAATTTGCCAATGCATAAGTCCTTTGTTTCAGGTTAGTAACATAATACTGTTACCCTGAATCTACATCTTCGGATCGATTGCTTGACTCTTGATTTTAGGGTTCTCCAAGGATCCACCATTGCTTAATGTGTGATCAAACGTTGACCAAAGGGGAAACTTTGAAGCAGGTGGACATGTAAGCATTGCTAAAATGCAGTGAAGATAGAAAAGTTAGGACTGACAGGTGTAAAGTATTTTGTTTGCTGATGATTATCCATTCTTTTTTAACTGTTCTTGTAACTGTTGCATATATGCAGGAAATCCTTGTGGGTGAATTTGGGGATGAGTGTGTAGTGTTGCCTCCAACAGTTCTAACGGTAAAGTTTGGCAAGTTGAAGTGGTAAAAGAAAGGGACGAAAAGAGTGGCTGGTGAGCATCGGATGGTTAAAGGAGGTTGGAATAATTTTACAGAGGAAGAATAAAAGGAAGGGAACATTTGTGTCTTTAAGTTGATGAGAAATAATGACTTGTTTTGAAAGTTTAGTACATAAAATTAATCCATAATCAAAGTTTGAGTATGCATCCTTGATATTGACTGGTATTTGTTATTGACTATAAATCCTCCGGACTTTTTAAAACATCATTCCTAGTTTCATGTGTATTTTAGCTAGTTTCAGAATGTGTTTATCTTACATGTTGGCAGCAGATGATGTTCATGAATCGTCGTTGTGCGGAATATATCGATTTATTATACATACGTATGCTTTGAATCTTACTGGTTGGTGTTTTTTGTGGTTAGTTTTGTATGTGGGTTAAAAATTTTACTAACGAAACAAAAATTTGGTCATTATCAAGATAAGGTCTAGTTGAAAAATTGTACCGTTCAAGCTAACTTTCGAAACTCTTCTTGAAAACTCACCAACCTATCATGGACTGTGTGGAACGTGAACAAATTATGGAAACGAGTAAAGAGAAGGACAAAAAGACAAAATTTTACGATTACTGATGGTATGCTCTATTTCCTATGAAACTACCTAATGTACTGTCATTTCAGGGTTCAGTCAGCAAGTGTTTAAAAGTCTGGTTTCAAAGTTGATTACCAAACTCTCCGTGTGTATTGTTATAATTGATAGAATCAAAGAGGTTTACCGTAGGATTTGGAAATACATCTATAGATAAGTTCAAGAATTCAAAAGTTTAAATAGCTAACTAATTATCTGAACAGAAGTTTAAATAAATAACAAACTAACAAATGAAAAACAAACTAAGTGACTAACAGATTAGATAATAGGAGTAGATCTGCATGAAGATTTGGCTGGATCTGGTGCAACAGAAACATTGGAACAGTTATCTCTAACATCCCCCTTCAAGTTGATGGGGAGGTCACAAAGCATCAACTTGTCACGAAGAAACAGAAACCGAAATGAAGTTAAACCTTTGGTGAAGATGTTAGATGGTTGGGCAGCAGTGGAAATATATCTAGCTTGGATATCTTTATTGAAGATCTTTTCCTGAGTGAAGTGGTAATCTACTTCGATGTGTTTAGCATGAGTATGAAAGACTGGATTGGAAGAGAGAGCTAGAGCACCCACATTATCCACCCATAAGCAGGGAGCATTCAAGAGTGGCATGTGGAGTTCTTGTAAGAGTATTCGGATCCAGTAAAGTTCAGCCACTGTGAAAGCCATAGATCTGTACTCTGCTTCAGTACTTGATCTGGCTACAATTGGTTGTTTCTTACCTGACTAGGATATAAGACATGGTCCAAGATATATACAATAGCCGGAGGTGGACTTCCTATCGTCTGGAGAACCTACCCAATCCGAGTCATAATAACCATTAAGATGAAGTGTGCCCTTGTTGAAGTTGAGTCCAAAGTGTAAAGTACCCTTTATGTATCTTAAGACTCGTTTAGCTGCCACCAAATGGTCAGTGGTTGGACAATGGAGAAATTGACAAAGTTGATTCACACTATAGGAGAGATCAGGCCTGGTAAGTGTAAGAAATTGTAAAAAACCCACCAATGTTCTATATTCAGCTGGATCAGTGAGAGGGTCCCCCGAAAATCTTGAGAGTTTAGTTCCAGAGGTGCACGGTGTAGAAGCTGGTTTTGCCCCAACCATCTTAGTGCGATGTAATAAGTCAATGGCATATTTTCCTTGACTGAGATTGAGCCCTTTCTGAGGTACTTGTGACCTGAATACCGAGAAAATAAGATAAAGACCCAAGGTCCTTCACAGCAAAATCAGTACCAAGTTGATTGATGAGATGATCAATAGATGAGGAAGCATTGCTTGTAACTATGATATCATCAACATAAATGAGTACAAAAATAGAGATGTTGTTATGGTGGAATGTGAAAAGTGATGAATCAACTTTTGAGCCATTGAACCCAATAGCAAGTAAGGCTTGGGATAGTCTCAAGAACCAAGCTCTAGGGGCTTGTTTCAGTCCATAGATGGACTTGTGTAACCTGCACACGTGATTAGGAAAATGAGGATCCTCAAACCCTTTAGGCTGTTCCATATACACCACTTCTTCAAGAAAACCATGCAGAAAAGCATTAGAGATATCAAGTTATCTAATAAACCAGTTGTGATGGACAGTTAGTGCCAACACTAATCTAATTGTGGCTGGTTTAATAACTGGACTAAATGTCTCAGTAAAATCCACCCCATTAATTTGATCAAAGCCTTTTGCCACTAGTCTGGCCTTATAGCGATCAATACTCCCATCAGATTTCTGTTTCAACTTAAACACCCACTTATTTCACACAACTTTCTTATGCAAAGGTCGAGGACATAAAGTCCAAGTTTGATTGGCTAGTAGGGCATGGTGTTCAGCTTGCATAGCATCAAACCATTGCTGGTTCTTCACTGCTTCTTTATAGGTCTTAGGTTCAGGAGGTAATGTAATGGCAGAAAGGGCTTGTAGTAGATATTTGGTAGAGTGGTATAACGAGTAGTCTGGGAACTGTTTTGGTTTGGAGGAGTTGGTCTTGGAACAGGTAATAATTTGATTTGAGGGGAAGGCAGGCATAGGTATGGTGGTAGATGGATTGGAAGGAGGAGATAGAGGTGGTGATTCACTAGGAAAGGGCTCAGATTGTGTATCAGGATTGTGTATCAGGAATGGGTGTTTCAGTCAAGAGAAATGGGCTTGAGGGAGAGGTAAGAGGTTCAGATAATGGTGATGTTTGGGAAACTGAAGTGAATAAATCAGGAGGTGCACAATAGTAAATGAAGGAACTGAAATAGATGGTAAGAAATTAGAAGGAGAACCTGATGGTGAAGGACTGACAGAAGAGTGAAGATTTTCCTGCAAGGTTGAAGTAACAGCAGCTTGATCTTTTGTAGCAGAAGCAGGGAAGCTCAATTCATCAAATATAACATGCTTGGAAATGTAAACCTTCTTTGTTTTTAAGTCCAAACAGCGGTACCCTTTTTTATTTGAGCTATACCTGAGAAAGACACATTTTGTGCTTCTAAAGATTAATTTGTGGGAATTATATGGTCTGAGTAGTGGAAAGCAGGTGCAACCAAAAGTTTTGAGGAATGAATAATCAGGTTGTTTGCTAAACAAAGTGAAGAAGGGAGATTGATTACTTAGGAATGGTGTGGGGAGTCTATTAATGACATAAACTGCTCTGAGGAAAGCATCAACCCAGTAACAAAATGGAAGCTGAGATTGAGCCAAAAGAGATAAACTTGTTTCAGTTATATGTCTGTGTTTTCTTTATGAAATTCCATTTTGCTCAGATGTGTGAGGGCAAGTTAGCTTATGAAGGATGCCATGGGTTGATAGAAAGCTTTGGAAAGCAATAGAAAGGTATTCCCCACCATTGTCAGTGAGTAATTGTTTGATATTTCGAGAGAATTGATTTTCAACTAGTTGTTTAAATCTGATGAAACAAGGAAATACATCAGATTTATACTTTAAGGGAAACAACCATGTAAATCTCGAAAAATCATCAATAAATAAAACATAAAGTTTACAACCACTAACTGAAGAAACAGGAAAGATCCAAACATCTGAGTGTATTAACTCAAGAGGATGCGTGGATCTGTTATTGGACTCAAGAAAAGAGAGTTTGTGACTCTTAACAATTTGACACGACTCACAAACTTTATTGAGTTTTACAGGACCAAAAATAGGAAGAACAGCTTCCCTAACAACTCTAGAAACTATAGACTCAGAAGCATGAGCAAGTCTGGAATGCCATATGTGAATAGGAGCTCGGACCCCTTGTAATGCAGTGAAGGATGAAATGTGAGCAGTTTTTGAGGTTGATAAGTTGAGCTTCATCTGCTTAAGATACATAGGATATAAGCCACCTTCACTTTGCCCTTGCAGGAGGATTTTTCTGGTCTGTAGGTCCTTGACAAAAAAATGAGAAGCTGTTAGAACAAAGTAGCAGCTATTGTCACTACAAAATTTTTGGATGGACAGCAGATTAGAGGATGCATGAGGACAGTGTAAGATATTATGCAAAAGGAATTTGTTTTTAGAGTTGAGAAGCATAGAAGAACCAGTATTAGTGATGACCAAGCCTCCTCCATTCCCTACTGTGACCTTGTCATTGCCTTGGTAAGGCTGCTGTTGTAAAGTCAGATTCCCCAACTCAGACATGATATGGTTGTTTGCTCCACTATCAATGTACCATGGTTGTTCAGCTTCTTGTGTGACATGAGTATGTGCTGCCATAGCTGCTAATTGAGCTGGTGGATTTCGGCCTTGGTAAGTAAAATCCATTCTATGGTAGCAATCCAATGCCTGATGGTTGGGCTTACCACAGATTTGACATGGTGGGAATTTATTGGAAGGGAAAGGACTGCCAGATGATGGAGTTTTGGGAGAATTGTGGCCAGAATTGGAGTTAATGGTGGGTCGAGAGTATGTGGAAAGCTTGGTTTGCTAATTGAAATATTTTGGTTTCTTGCCATATGGAACCTTTGGTTTGTTTGTGAAGAAGGCAAATTGGGTACCTTCGCTGGGAAGTGTTTTGGTCTGAGAGTCAAGCAATTGCTCATAGTTGAGTAATTCAGTTTGGAAATCATCAAATGAAATGGATTTATCTCTGGTTGCAAAATTGAGTGAGGTGATGAAGGGGTTATAGGTAGAGTTGAGACCACCAATAACATAAGAAATTAAATCTTCCTCATCAACAGGTTTGCCTGCTGCTGTAAGCTGGTCAGACCAGCTCTTGGCCAAGAGCAAATAGTCAGAACATGATCTAGTGCCCTGCTGCAAGGTTTGGAGTTGTCTTTTGAGATGAGAAATGCGAGATCTCGATTGAGGAGCAAATCTGGTGGCTAAAGTGTTCCAAACCATCTCAGAGGTTGTAAGTCCATAAACTGTGGACAAAATTTTCTCACTGAGAGTGGCGTTTAACCATGCCAAAATAAATTGATCTTTCTTCTGCCAAACCAAGTAATCTAGATTGAGATCAGAAGTAGATTTCCCAGTGGAATCAACAAGATATTGATTGTGGCATATCTCAGACCCATCAACGATGCCTAGCAAGTCATGGCTTCTAAGCACAGGAGTGAATTGGGTGATCCAATTCAGGTAATTTGTTCCATCAAGTTTGACAGAAACAAGTGAGGTAATATTTGGGATAACAAAAGAGGAAGTAGGAGTGGAGTTAGATGAGGCCATATGGATCGATTTGTGTGAGCAATGAATTGCTCTGATACCAAGTCAGAAGTGAAAATAAGTCTGGTTTCAATTGATTACCAGCTCTCTCGTGTGTATTGATATATATAGAAGTTTACAAGGTATATGAAATACATCTACAGATAAGTTCAAGAATTCAAAAGTTTAAATAGCTAACTAATTATCTGAACAAAAATTTAAATAAATAACAAACTAACAAATGAAAAACAAACTAAGTGACTAACAAATTAGATAACAGGAGTAGATCTGCATGAAGATTTGGCTGGATCTGGTGCAACAGAAATATTGGAACAGTTATCTCTAACAAATAAATTCTATAAAAACTAAAATTATCGAGTTACATGTAATAATTTTTACATGTACCATTATGCAATAAAATCAAGCAAAGAGTTTAATAAAAGGTCAATCATGTTCTTACTTGATATACAAATTACGACAATATATTTAAGCACCTAAAGCAACTGTTTATAAAAACGATTCTAAGCAATAAAAATAGTAAAAGTTATAATTATTGCATATACAACTGTGACACCCAGAACGTGCCAAAATAATATCATGTAGTTGAGAAGCATCGGGTTGTCATATATCATCAACCTGACGATTATCAATTTCATTTTCAATTTCCATATATTATTAACACTTACAAAGTTTTGATGGTGACTTTGTTCATTTGGTAACGACCATTATTTCTTGGAGTTCTTTCTTTGCATGAACACACATTCTTCCACTTGCACATGAAAAACCATAAGACCTCAACAAATACAATGAATAAACAGGTGATAGAATACAAAATAATTTAGATAAGTTTTAGATATTCTAAACATATACTGTAATCATCCAACATATAAAGAAAGGTCCATAATGACAATTACAATGAAAATCATCAATACATAGAAACTATCGTAATTTACATTAAATTCATTTTCCTCCAAGAGTTCGTTTGATTCAAAGAATGTTATATTATTAAAAATGTTATATTAATAAAATGATATATTACCTTAAAATTACTGAGAATATTATATTAAATGTATTTGATTATATTATAATAAATTGATGAGTCTGTTATATAGATTACTGAATTGTCATTTTTTTTAGTAATAATAATAATAATAATAATGTTATTATTATTATTATTTGAACTATTTCTTTTAATCCCCTACATTTGAGATTTTGCTACAACAACACAATCATAATAAAAGTTTAAATTTTAACAAAATCACCCCTCGACCCACCCAAGCCATTGTCAACTACCGACTACCACTGCCGATAGTGACCTGAACGGTGCACAACTAGCTGGATATGGCTGACCGTGCATTCAACTGGTCATTTCCGGCCAGATCTATTCTGGCAATTTTCGGCCAAATCGATGGATCTAGCCATTAACGGCTACGGATCTAGCTATTAATGGTCATAATAGATTTGGCTGAAAACAATCAAATCCGTGCACGACCGGCCAGATTCGGCCAATCGTGTGTCATTCTGCCTACTGTCAGTGACAGCCGACGGTGATGGCCGACAGTCGGCAGCCCTCTTGGGTGGCTAGGGTGTTATGGCAAGGTTCATTTAAATTGTTTTCAAAATAAAGGCATTACTGTCCAAAAACTTTATTACTTAGGGGTAAAATTGTAATGTCAGGGTTCTTGTAAATTGTTTTCGAAACAAATGCATTATTGTCCAAAAAATTTATTAATTAGGAAAAATTATAACAAAATTAAGATTACCAAATAATCTTAGAATACCTAAGAAAATTGTGGTATTCAAATTATCACCTATATAACCAATAGTGATTGCTATTGATATTGGAGGATTACTAAAAAAATTTATTACTTGTCAACCAACTATGGTAGTGTCAATAATATAATATGACATTATTGGAGTAATGGAGGATAACCTCCAACCAAGCGCACCCTAAATTGTATAGGATCTTTTCACATACGTTTTATCATAGGATCTCAAATGATGTACTGTTGCACCATCCTTATTTGACCTGTTAATTTGAACTTGACTCTTCCTTTGTTCTTCTTCATCTACTACAAGGTCTTCTACATCGAATTCATTTAATATTTGATCACATCGATATTTTTTTTTTTTTTTTTTTTTTTATGAAAATATACAAGACGCACTAAGTAATTGGAATAATGTGTTGTTTCATTAATGAATTGTTAGGCATATGTTTTATTATGGAGGAATCTGGCCTTATATATATATAAAAAGACAACTCTCAATTACATTTCGTAATGAAGAATGTTTGTAATTAAATAATTTTATTTGTCATCTTGGATACCTCTCATTCTTCTAAAGTCAAACAAATAATACTGTTGACCCCTATATGGTGTCAAAAATCTTTACATACGTATATACCTCGTGGCTGCAATAGAGTCGAGCCAAGTATTAATAAACTCAAGCTCGGCTCGGCTCGGCTCGGCTAGAACAATTAGAGCTCGAGTTCAATTGAGCTTCAATTGCTGAGCTAGAGCTCAAGCTTAATAAATATATGATCAACTTGATTAAAACCGAGTCAAAATCGAGCTCGACTCGGTTGTAATCAAGTTAAAATCGAGTTTGAACTTGAGCTCAAGCTTGAATCACCTTGCTCAATGCCATACTTGTCCTATATATAAAAATATATGAATGAGAGATAATTTTCTACTTTATTATGAGTAAAGTGAGAGTAAGAACAATTACATTATTATCATTTGATATTAAGATTGAGTTATTTCAGAAGGGGTAACAGATTGGAGCCTTTGTGGGGGAAACGAAAAACTTAAGAATTGTAACATAAGAGAAAATAGAGGCTCCTAAATCAAAAGGATCCGAGTTCTGAATGACTTCATGATGATCAGGAGATTTCCAAGCAAGATTCTGAATCATAAATAATCCAAAAGCCTACCAGGCATCACGCCTAGACATCAAATGGTCTCTTTATTTCAACTTAATTGTTGCCTTTCAAAAGCCAATATAACTCAAGCACACAACTAAATGACAATCTGGTCGAGCTGTGTACTGCAACTTTATTGTTGTTCCTCGACAGAGGAGAAAAGTATTCAACAACCACTAAATTAACAATCCATGGTAGAGCAGTGTGCATTGCAAATTCATTGTTCTCTCCCTAACAGAAGAAAAACGTATGCAACAACCAGAAAATTAAGAATTTTGTACCACAACAACGTGGTTCAATTAATTAAACCGCAAAACCAAGCTCCAGGGGCCAATGCCAGCACAAAGTAGTAGATTTGCACAATTATCTTGAGAATCTAGTAGAAAGGTAGGCATTACAGAAGGATACATGTTCTCAGATTCTGTAATGGATCAAGTTCAACGCATGCTACAACCCAAAAAGCCTTGGGTGTTCATCCTGCAATAGAGGAGTTTTCAGCCCAAATAGTGGAAATGGACCTTGCTTCCTGTTTTGGCCCAAAATTCTTCGTTGTGTTTAACTTTTCCAGTAGCCATTGAATGAAATTCCAAGTAAAAAGGGGAGCTTAATTTAGTTTTTTTAAAACTTACATGATTTCCTTAATTTAAGGAATTGAAGTTATTCCTAGACTTTTATTGTTGTTTAAGTGATGTTTGGGTTTTCTAGTGATGTTTGGGTTTCCTAAGTTTAGACTTTTCAGCTTTTATGGGAAGGTTGTTCCAAGTCATTTAAACACCATCAGACTGTATTAGGGGACTAGTTTATTGAATGAATTCAATAATTTTGAGTGTTTTATCCCAAAATTCTTATCTCTTGGTGGATTTCCAAGATGTGTGAATTCTTACCTTGTATTCTGTATCTTAGAGTGGTGGTTCTATATTTCTAAGTGGTGATTAATTTTTAAATTCTTATTCTTTTCTGTTTAGTCCTTGTTATTGGAACTTCCCTTATTCCTCCACTCAGCAACCGTATCATTTTAGTATCAGAGCCTAAGTTCTTGTCATAGCTTTAATTATGGCTAGAAAAGGACATCCATCGAAATTCAAGAAGATGAAAGTTAAGATTGTGACATAGAATGGTGAGTGAGGAGAGTTGTGGAACAACTTAACAGCACCTACAACAATATGGAGGTAGAGCCCTACCAAGGCGCCAAGAACGTGGAGATGAATCAGATTTTAATCTGTAATATCCCACTTGAGGTACGTATTTAAGATTTGTTGTATTAGTTAAAAGTTTATTGTTTCAACTTAAATGAGTTTGTATGTTGAGTTGGTTGAATGTTGCCTTGAAAATGGGTTGAGTTTTGGTGAAGTTGGAAATCCAATCTTCTGCTTCGCCGCGGCGAGGATGAGGAGTGCACTACGGGTAGGTTCTGCCTATTTCGCCGGGCGACGAAAAATGCTTCGCCGCGGCGACGAGCCTAAGACAAAGTTTCTTGAGTTTTCTAGAGAATTCTTCTTTTGGGGCACAATGACATTTACCCCTAATTAGTAGGAAAAGTGGGGAGTAAAATGAAAGGAAATTTAGTAGAGATTGTGTTTGGATGGGGGTGTAGTTGTAAAGAATCAAAGGTATAGATGGAATTTCCAAGGAAGGAAAAGGCAAAATGGGAAATGAAGCTTATAATATGAATTAAAAAGAGTAAAGTGTAGAGAAAGCCTTTATTCATTTCATTCCACCGCCTCTTCCATGCCCATATTCTCTCAATTTCTCCACCCAATTTTCAAGAGTTCTAAGGGATTTAAGAGGGGTTTGAGTAGAGATTTATCAAAGCTTTCTAAGGCAAGAATTCATGCTTTAGATGTGAGTTTTCTTGTACTTATAGTGAGTCTTATTGTGTTGTTGCTGTCTTGTGGTTTTTTTGAGTTGTAGAGAAGAGACAAGTCCACAAAAGGAAGGAAAAGTGCTAAAGAAGCCATCTTTGCACAAGGTAAGTAAATCCAACCAACTTGAGTTTTAAACAAGCTTTTGTGTAGAGATGTATGCAGATCAGTATGTAGTATGTTAATGAGAAAATTGAATTGAGATGAGTAGTTATTTTGTAGTTGTGGATAGATTCCATGTATGAGAAGTGTTTTAATGTGTATTGGAATGGGATTTGAGATGAAGTTTGAGAGATGTTGTGTGAAGCTTTTTGGGAGTGCTTTTCTTGATAGGGATTATGAGTATTTGAGGGAGTTTTTCCCCATTTTGGATGGCTAGAGAATGAAGTATGGTAGTAATTTTAGTAGAGTGTTTATTGCACATGAGGGCTTGATGAAATGCCTAGGTGAAATCTGCCTGTCACTGCCGTAACTTCTAAGTAATTTTTGGACATCTTACGGTTTGAACTGGCTGAGACCAAAACATAAAAGTTGTAGCCCTGTTCTAATCTTTGAAACGAGACCAGAACCGTAGTAATCCGAGGTGTATATCATAAGTTAGGCGTTTTAGTGTGACTGGTGCAGAATGACTGTTTGAGGAAATCTTGTAGTTGGCATTCATAGTGCATTAGGGAGCATGAGATAGCTCTACACCTTGTTTATACACTTGAGAGTAGCTTGAGATTTATTATAGAATATGAGTATAAGTTCTTTAAGAGTTAAGAGAATAGAGTAGGTTGTGCGATGGGGAACCGTGAGTAATGGGTAGAGTATTCCCGCATGTATGCCGCATTGAGAGCGCGGCATGAGTATCAGATAGAGAAGTGGTGTAGCCCGTGAGAGTGCATGGGATGGGGCTATACCCGAGTACCCGAGAGAGAGATTAGATACTCACATGGCCAAGGTTCCGAATCCATGCATAACCGAGTCCGATGGCTAGAATGAGTAGAGGTCAGTAGAGTGGGAGCGAGTCAGCCGTGCCCCGGTTAGAGGGGTTGTGACGTACTAAAGAGGTTACTAGAAAAGAGTTCTAAGAGAAGAGAAAGAGAAAAAGAGAGAAGTACCCAAAGAGAAATTGATCGAGGAGTTGTAAGGAAAGAATTAGAGAGAGAGAGTTACGGAGCTAGAATGAGTAGAGGATTTACTTACTGAGCATTATTTTAGTGCTCACCCCGTTGTTTCCTAGTTTTGCAGGACCTAGGTGAGGACACTGTCGGATGGATGTCGGCGTTCGAGAAGGAGTGGCTACACTGTCCCTTATGTTTTTGATGACTTTGTTTATGTTATGCATTTTGTGTAAAAAGTATATTTTGTAAAGAATATATATATATGTTTAATAAAAGAAAATTTGGGCCCAATTTCTTATTTTATTTTTATGTATTTCATTAAATCTTTTGAGTAGTAGTGGCTATTACATTTTTGGTATCAGAGCCGAGATTTTGGGATTTGACAGTGTGCCATTCTTCTCGCTACGATGTCCGATAGCCGACTGTGTGAGTTATCTTTCCTTACTTAAGTGTTCTTTGAATTGATCAAGTATGGTTGTTTTGTAGATGAGGCGTAGTAACAGGAGGAAGGGTAAGGGTGTAATGATGAGGGAGAATCCTCCAACCCACAGAATCGACTCCCTCTACCCTTGATGAGACAAGAATTCGAGCTATAGGACAGCAGGTTTTAGCAGAGAGTCAGGGGAGAGTTGTTCAGGAAAGAACTGAGACTTCCAGTAGAGTACCGCCTCTGAGACAAGAGCGAGAAGGGCCGGTACCTCAGCCAGTACAGACGAGGTGATCCGATTCAGGGGCTTGTAAATCAGCATCAACCGCCAGCATTTAAGGGTACAAGGGACCCGCTAGAGGCAGAGGAATGGTTTAAGTCCGTAGAGCGGACGGCGGCATTGTTTCCCCTGAATGATCGGAGAGAGGATCAGATATGCTAGTTTCTTGTTTAAGGGAGATGCCCGGATATGGTGGGAATTAATGGAGGAGACCCATGAAATAGCCTCGATGACTTGGGAGGAATTTAGAAGGCTGTTTGAGGCGAGTACCGAACAGAAGATCGAGTCATGAGAAGTCCAAGAGTTTATTCACTTGAAGCAGGGGACTAGTACGGTGAAGGATATTCCGTAAGATTCAACTCCCTTGCTCGCTTTGCACCCGGATAGTGTATACACCAGAATTAAGGAGAGACAAGTTTGTGCAAGGGTTGAGGTCAGATATCGCTCGAGATGTAATGACAGGAGCGAGCCCCCTCATACCTACAGTGAAGCTCTAGCACGGGCTTAAGGGCAGAGATCTATGTGAACAAGTATATTGCAGAAGGATTGGCTTTGACAGTACCTAGTGAGCCACCACCACCTTACAGAGGGAGAGAGTAGATGTCACAAAGAACAGAGAAGTAAGGGCCAAGAAGAGTTTCAACCAAGGAAGAATAGGAGAGATCGGCAGTTTAAGGGCCCAGAACAGAAGGGTTTCCCCCTTGTGCTAAGTGTGGGAGGAACCATCCAGGAGAGTGTTTGAGAGATCAGAATGTGTGTTACAAGTGCCGACAACCAGGGCATATGTGGGAGATTGTAAAGCCCCCCTTCCATGACGGCTCAGACCCTGGAGGTACAAATGCCAGAGTATTTACAGTGGCACAGGGTGAAGCCGAGGCCAGTCCATCAGCCGTAATTGGTCAGTTTTTATTTCATGCTGTTTCTTATAGCTTTGAGACTCTGGAGCCACGCATTCTTTTATTCTCATGGAATGATAGAGAGATTAAACTTGAAACTTGTTAAAGTGAGTCAGCCCATAAGATAGAGTTGCCTGATGGAGTTAGTGTGTTGACTCAAGAGTGTTGTTCGGAGAGTCTGTAGTGATCCATGGTCGAGAATTGGTAGTTGACTTAATAGTTTTCGAATGCCCGATTTTGATGTAATTTTGGGTATGGATTTCCTAGGGAGGAACGGAGTAGAAAATGATTGTCGGAAAAAGAAAGCGAGATTAATCTCGATAATGGGATAAGTTTAGTTCGGAGAGGGCCATCGATTGAGTATGTTGATTAGTAGTGTAAAGGCGAGAAAGATGGGAGAAAGGGGTGTTCTGGATATATTGCTCACGAGTGTACAGAGTGGTGATGTTCCACAATCAGAACTTCAGAGGGTGCCGATAGTTCGAGAATTTCTGGATGTGTTTCCGGAGACTTACCAGGCTTGCACACGGAAAGAGAGGTTGAGTTTAGTATTGAACTTGCACCAGGAACAGCACCTATATCTAAAGCCTTATCGAATGGCCCCAGCAGAGCTGCAAGAATTAAAGAAACAACTCCAGGAACTTTTAGATAAAGGTTTTATCCGACCGAGTCATTCTCCCTGGGGAGCCCCAATTTTGTTTGTGAAGAAGAAAGACGGATCACTACGGATGTGTATTGATTATGAGAATTGAATAAGGTGACAGTGAAGAATAAGTACCCGCTACCTCGAATAGATGATTTGTTTGATCAGTGAAGGGAGCAGCGGTGTTCTCCAAGATTGATTTGAGGTCAGGGTACACTCAAGTAAGAGTGTGAGCAAGATGTAGCTAAGACTGCTTTGTACAAGGTATGGGACTATGAGTTTGTAGTGATGCCGTTTGGTTTGACTAATGCCCCAGCCGTCTTTATGGACTTGAGAACCGGGTATTTCATGATTGTTTGGATCAATTTATAGTGGTTTTCATGATGATATCCTGGTTTATTCTAAGTCGAGGGAAGAGATGAGGAACATTTGAGAATAGTGTGCAACGGTTGAGAGAAAGGCAGTTGTATGCTAAATTTTCGAAGTGTGAGTTTTGGCTCGATCAAGTGAATTTTGGGCCATACAGTGTCGAAGGAAGGGATTTCGTAGATCCGAGTAAGATAAAAGCAATTCTTGAATGGCAGAGACCAAAGACAGTAAAAGAGGTCCGAAGTTTCTTAGGCCTGGCAGGTTACTACAGACGATTCGTTGAAGGATTCACCCAGTTGGCTAAACCATTGACAGCTCTTACCAAACAGAAGACTCCTTTTATATGGACAGAAGCTTGTGAGGACTGTTTTCAAGAGTTAAGAAGAGGTTAACAACAGCTCCAGTGTTAGTATTGCTCAGGAAGGTGTAGATTATGACATTTATACGGATGCCTTTGCAAGGACTTGGTGCTGTGTTGATGCAGTTAGGTAGGGTAATAGCATATGCTCACGGCAATTGAAAGAGTATGAGACGAGATACCCTGCGCATGATTTAGAGTTGGCAGCGTGGTCTTCGTTTAAAAAATTGGAGGCATATCTTTATGGTGACAGAGTAATATCTACACCGATCACAAGAGTTTAAAGTACTTTTTACTCAAAAGGAGTTGAATATGAGACAGAGAAGTGGTTAGAGCTGGTTAAGGATTATGAGTGTGAAATTAAGTATCAACCAGGGAAAGCCAATGTAGTAGCCGATGCCTTGAGTAGGAAAGCTATTATCCCGGCTCACGAGGCAGAAAGAATTGATAGGAGAGTTGTGTAAGGAACAGATTGAAGTGATACCGGGAAGAATTGCCAGATTAAAGTTCAGTCCACTTACTGAGGAAGTTAGAGATAAACAAGTGGCTGATGAGTGGTGTCAGAGAATAGTTCAACAAGTGCACGAGGGCAAGGTAACGGAGTTCCATGCAGGATGTGTGCTCTATTCAGGAATCGGTTGTGTATTCCTCAAAATGATGAGTGAAGAAGAGAATACTTACGGAGGCTCATGACACACCATACACTGCTCATCCTGAGCACCAAGATGTATCAAGATGTAAATAAGGGTTACTGGTGGCCAGGTATGAAGAAGGATATTGCAGAGTTTGTAACCAAATGTTTGATTGTCAACAGGTAAAAGCAGAACACCAACGGCCATCAGGGTTGCTTCATCCACTTAGTATTCCAGATGGAAATGGGAAAGCATTTCGATGGATTTTATCACAGGTCTCCCTAGAGTTCAGAAAGGTTATAATGCTATTTGGGTGATTGTGGACAGGTGAACGAAGGCCGCCCATTTCCTTCCAGTAAAGGAAAGCACCACCTCAGATCAGTTGGCTCAGATCTACGTGAAGAGGAGTCAGATTACACGATGTGCCCAAGACAATAGTGTCAGATAGAGATTCGAGATTTGTTTCAGCTTTTTGGACTAGTTTGCAAGAAATTTGGGTACCCGTTTGGCATTCAGTACAGCCTACATCCTCAGAAGAGGTCAAACAGAGAGAACGAATCAGGTGCTTGAGGACATGTTGAGAGCTTGCTGTATGGATTACAGAATGACATGGCACGAAATGTACCTTTAGTGGAGTTTGCCTACAACAATAGTTATCAGTCTACAATAAAGATGGCGCCTTACGGGTTTGTATGGTAGACGATGTAGATCTCCACTACATTGGATGAGATTGGCGAAAGGAGTGAGTTGAGTACAGCCCTTGGGCCAGAAATGACGCAGAAAATGTAGAGGATGTAAGACTAATCCGAAATAGAAGAAGCAAGCCCCAGATAGACAGAAGAGTTATGCCGACTTAAAGAGAAAAGAAGTGGAGTTCCAAGTGGGTGATAAGGTATTTTTGAAGTTTCCCTTATAAACGAGTAATGCGCTTCGGGAACAAAGGGAAGTTAGCACCAAGGTATATTGTCCATTTGAAGTATTGCAACGATGGGAAAGTTACCTACAGGTTAGCACTACCACCTCATAGGCAAGGTGCATGATGTCTTCCATGTCTCAATGCTGCGAAAGTATGTAAGTGATCCCTCCCCATCTTGAGTATAGAAGACGTTGATCTTGTAGAGAATCTTGTGTATGAGGAGCGCCTGTACAGATTTTAGATCGAAAGATAAAGAGCTCCGGAACAAGAGTATTCCGTTAGTGAAGGTTCTTTGGAGGAATCACAAAGTAGAGGAAGCACATGGGAGACGGAAAACAGACATGCAGGAGAGGTACCCGGAGCTATTCGTGTGAATTTCGGGGACGAAATTCTTTTAAGGGGGGGAGAAATGTAATATCCCACTTGAGGTACGTATTTAAGATTTGTGTTTAGTTAAAAGTTTATTGTTCAACTTAAATTGAGTTTGTATGTTGAGTTGGTTGAATGTTGCCTTGAAAATGGGTTGAGTTTTGGTGAAGTTGGAAATCAATCTTCGCTTCGCCGCGGCGGATGAGGAGTTGCACTACGGGTAGGTTCTGCCCTATTTCGCCGAGGCGACGAAAAATGCTTCGCCGCGGCGACGAGCTAAGACAAAGTTTCTTGAGTTTCTAGAGAATTCTTCTTTTGCGGCACAATGACCATTCTACCCCTAATTAGTAGAAAAAGTGGGGAGTAAAATGAAAGGAAATTTAGTAGAGATTGTGTTTGGATGGGTGTAGTTGTGTAAGAATCAAGGATATAGAGGAATTTCCAAGGAAGGACAAGGGCAAAATGGGAAATGAAGCTTATAATATGAATTAAAAAGAGTAAAGTGTAGAGAAAGCCTTTATTCATTTCATTCCACCGCCTCTTCCATTTGCCCATATTCTCTCCATTTCTCCACCCAATTTTTCAAGGGTTCTAAGGGATTTAAGAGGGGTTTTGAGTAGAGATTTTATCAAGCTTTCTAAGGTAAGAATTCATGCTTTAGATGTGAGTTTTCTTGTATTTATAGTGAAGTCTTATTGTGTTGTTGCTGTCCTTGTGGTTGTTTGAGTTGTAGAGAAGAGACAGTCCACAAAAGGAAGGAAAAGTGCTAAAGAAGCCATCTTTGCACAAGGTAAGTAAATCCAACCAACTTGAGTTTAAACAAGCTTTTTGTGTAGAGATGTATGCATGATCAGTATGTAGTATGATTAATGAGAAAATTGAATTGAGATGAGTAGTTATTTTTGTAGTTGTTGGATAGATTCCATGTATGAGAAGTGTTTTAATGTGTATGAGAATGGAATTTGAGATGAAGTTTGAGAGATGTTGTGTGAAGCTTTTTGGGTGCTTTTCTTGATAGGGATTATGAGTATTTGAGGGAGTTTTTCCCCATTTTGGATGGCTAGAGAATGAAGTATGGTAGTAATTTAGTAGAGTGTTTATGCACATGAGTTGCTTGATGAAATGCCTAGGTGAAATCTGCCCTGTCACTGCCGTAACTTTCTAAGTAATTTTGGACATCTTACGGTTTGAACTGGGCTGAGACCAAAACATAAAAGGTGTAGCCTGTTTCTAAGCTTTGAAACGAGACCAGAACCGTAGTAATCCGAGGTGTATAGCATAAGTTATGGCCGTTTTAGTGTGGACTGGTGCAGAATGACTGTTTTGAGGAAATCTTGTAGTTGGCATTCCATTAGTGCATTAGGGAGCATGAGATAGCTCTACACCTTTGTTTATACACTGAGGAAGTAGCTTGAGATTTAGTATAGAATGTGAGTATAAGTTCTTTAAGAGTTAGAGAATAGAGTAGGGTGTGCGATGGGGAACCGTGAGTAATGGGTAGAGTATTCCCGCATGTATGCCGCATTGAGAGCGCGGCATGAGTATCAGATAGAGAAGTGGTGTAGCCGTGAGAGTGCATGCGGATGAGGGCTATACCGAGTACCCGAGAGAGAGAGATTAGATACTCACATGGCCAAGGGTTCCGAATCCATGCATAACCGAGTCCGATCGGCTAGAATGAGAGAGGGTCACGTAGAGTGGGAGCGAGTCCCAGCCGTGCCCCGGTAAGATGGGGTTGTGACTTACTAAAGAGAGTTACTAGAAAAAGTTCTAAGAGAAAGAGAAGAGAAAAGAGAGAAGTACCCAAAGAGAAATGATCGAGGAGTTGTAAGGAAAGAATTAGAGAGAGAGAGTTACGGGGTAGAATGAGTAGAGGATTTACTTACTGAGCATTATTTTAGTGCTCACCCCGTTGTTTCCTATGTTTTTGAAGGACTAGTGAGGACACTGTCGGATGGATGTCGGCGTTCGAGAAGGAGTGGCTACACTGTCCCTTATGTTTTTGATGACTTTTGTTTATGTTATGCATTTTGTGTGAAAATGTATATGTTTGTAAAGAATATGTATATATGTTTAATAAAAGAAAATTTTGGGCCCAATTTCTTTATTTTATTTTATATGTATTTCATTATAATCTTTTGAGTAGTAGTGGCTATTACATAATCCTTTCCACAACCAGGATGAATCTAGTGATGAATGTATTTTGCGTCAAATATAAAGAAACCGATCAAGAAGACGAGAGGGAAATGTGAAGGTTGATATCCTCGGTTTTGATGGGCGTGCTCAAGGAGATGCTTTCCTTGATTGGTTGTTCACAGTGGAGCATATCTTCTGTTAAAGTATGTGCTCTAGAGTCAATCAATTATTGTAATATTGACTCTTTGTAAGAATGTTTATTTATCAATAAAAGTTTTTTTCTTCTATATCATATAATTCATAATTGTATGTATTGATATATGTCCTTAGAATGGTAGAACCGTGATGAGGGTATTGAGTGTTTAAAATTTTGATAGTAAGAACCCTATGATCACATATGGTGGCCATTCTAGAAATGTCTGTAGCCCCAGTATTATTTTGACAAAGGACACATATAATACGGTAAGACTATCATAATGTTGAACGACTCTGTCGTAAGGCAGTGACTGATCTCACTTGTCAAGGTTGTTTGTCAACAATCTGGTGCAACACATGGGTGCTTGCCATAGGCGAGTTCACCGGACAGACCCGCAAGAGGATTCTACATAGATGATAACCCTAGTGTTTGTGGAATATATCCTCTAACGAATGGTGCTACATGTGATCTTAGACTTGAAATCACCAAAGCGCCTTGTGCACCAATTGATGTGGTTAGACACTAGCCTAACGTAGTTCTACTCAAAACTATTAGAACGGTAGTGATTAGCTACATCGAAAAGTGTATCGAGACTATGGTGGATCGATAGAGGATTCATCACTCTCGGGTATAGGAGAAATTATCTCACTGAGTAATTCGGTAGATGGCAATGACATTAAATCATGGCCACAGTGAGATTGAGTTGTAGCTCAATCCAATCTATTCCGATCATTGATCTAATAACTAAATACCAAGATATCAAGGATATTAGAGGTTGACACTACTTCTGTGCCTTGGACTTAATGAGAGAATAGATGATGAAAATATTAATTATACGGTAACCATATCGTTGATAAGTAGCGGTTTCGCTAAATCCGAATCTATCAGGTGATCATGATGTTTGGTTAAAGGCCAATCTTGGTTTGTGTCTAGTAAGACGATTGATTGATTGTCAATCGCAAACGATTCATTGTCGATATGATGAGGAGCCTTCGAGTCGCATTCTATGCCTTGGACTTGATGAGAGAATAGATGATGAAAAGATTGAATTGCACAGTAACCATATCGTTGATAGGCAGCGGTTTCGCTAAATCCGAATCTATCGGGTGGTCATGATGTTTGGTTAGAGATCAATCTTGGTTTGTGTCTAGTGAGACGATTGATTGATTGTCAATCGCGATATGATTCACTATCAATATGATGAGTAGCCTTCGAGTCCCATACATAGAAGACATATTAAGAATAAGATAAGTGAGAGGGACATTTTCGTCATTTATGATTAAAGGTTATTTTCGTCTTTTAAAATGAAAAGACATTTTGGTAATCTCACAGTGCAATTAAATTTGCTAAGGTTGTTATCTACATTTAATTTCATATGAAAATTAAATTAGTAGGATTATATATTTAAAAATTTAGTTTAAATATAAATGTGTGTGCGTGTATGTATATATATATAATTTAATATTAATATTGATAATATGGAATTCAAATTTGATTTTAAATTTGAATTGAAATGTCTTGTTTGGTAACAAAGGGAATTTATTCCAAATTAGGAATAAGTTGTTAGCTATTCCAAGTTGGAATAGGGTTTTAGTGTGTACTATTTATCTGCAACTAAAATTAAATGAATGTGTGAATTCTAAAAAATTGAAAAAGCCTAGCGAGTAGCCACCCCTCTCTCAAACGTGAGCCTCCTTTGTGAGAGAATGAATTTTTCTTCTAAGGAAAAATTTTGTAGAAAATATTCTTAAAGTTGTGAGATTTTGCTAGTTTATAAAATCTCTCAACGGCATATGTTATATCTTCGTGTGGATACCTAAAGTGTACTTCTACATTAAAGTGGTAGCGATTCCAATCCCAAATTAAATGAGTCTCCAATACTAATATAAAACTTTACATCTTTTGATTTTGTTGTTATAATAAAATAATATAAATCGAGATAAGGATTTTGGTCTAAAGGTTTGCGATCATTAAAATTTTTAATTTTTGTTGCTTTTAATAGGTCTGTAAACTTATATCCAATGTTTTGAAAATCGGACCGAGAGCCGACTCGGCCAAACGGCCGGTTTTCGGTTCGAACGGTCTGACCGGTGACATCAGCATGATATCATGCTGATATCAGTATACTGAAATAAGCAAAAACGCAAAAATGGCAAAAAAAATTCAGATTCTCCACCTAATTAAAGTTTAAAAACCATCAAAACCAAGATGAAAAACATAAAAAGTGATAGACTGGAGAGTGGAGGAGATCGCGAATGGCAGACTGGCATTAGCAATCCAAGATGAAAAACTGAAAAACTGAAGAAGGGGCAAGACCGCAAGAGTGCAAGACGACTCTGTATCTGATCTGTAGCTCAAAACTCAAAAGCAAAATAGCAAATTGAAAAATGAAAATTAAATTTGTTAAAGTCTGACACTTTGACTTTGTGAGTTTGTGTGTGCGGCTGTGAGCAACTGAGCATTGAGCAACTGTAGTTTTTAATTTTTTAAATTTTTTTTTCTCATTTCATGTGTTAAATCGGATGGGGGTTGTGGACCGGAAATGTGTTAAATACTGGTTGGACCGTCGGTTTGCTACAGTGAGACGGTCCAACCGCGGTTTGAAACGGTTTGATCGTAAATCCCGGTTATTTGCTTTCTTTAAACCGGAAATGCAAGCGGGTGGCGGTTCAATAGGTTTGATCGCCCGGTTTGGTCCGGGTTTCAAAACCTTGCTTATATCTTTGATTTCGAAGAATACGCGTAGGAGGGGAAAGTGAAATTGGTGGCCATTAAGAAAGCAACATTTTTTGTTATGTGATTAGTTGCACATTCATGTATATATGTTCGCCCATAGGTAACCTAGGTGGGAAACTATCTTGGCCGTCCATTTTTACCACGTGGCGTTGATCAACCTGGGTAGAGTAACCTCCGATTTGAAAAGCAAGACGTCAGCTTATCACTTTATTCGGCGTGACTATTCATCTAACAAGGTATTAAATGTATGGATGTGACCCTTTGCATTTCCATTAAAAATTCTAGCAATGCCCTTGGATGTATTTATTCTTCAGTAAGAACCAACAACACCAAGTTCTTCTAAGTCTTTGGTACATCGTCGAACGAAACATGTTTGGTTCAAAGCGAAGGCTCGTCCCAACACATCAGTTCGTCATCAAAAGTTCACCTAGACTCACATGCAAACCTCGTGATGAAATGAGCCAATCAATAAGAATAAGCTCGTAACTATAGCTTAGATGAAACTAATCGAACCCCAATTCGCAAGCCAGCCTAGTCTGACAGTAACTCACACATTGATAGCTCATCTAGAGGAGCTCATAGTTTTTTAAGCTTGCCATGACCTCCAAAATTTGAAAGGCAATTGTTGTGCGAGGATACACGATCAACTCGGAGCAAGCAGGAGCTCGAAGTAAATACTAAAACGATCAGACTAGAATGGATTGTTGGACAGTTATTTTTCAAATCATGAATAAACATTATATTATAAAATCAAGGAGAAGATCGCGAGAACACTCCCAACAATTTCGATCACATAATTATGCCATGAATCATGGGATTAACTCCCGAAAATCATGCTATTATCCCTAAAATTTCTTTTGTAACTGTTGCAACTTCATTGTATTAAAAAAAAAAAAAAAAAAAAAAAATATCATTGTAAAAGGGTTAGAAAATCTTGAGGGTCGAACCATTTTAAAATCTTTTTTGTTTCTTTTTCTTTACAATTTTATTTATCCTTTGTTGATTATTATTTATCATACTCATATCTTATCCAATTCCTCCCAATTGAGTATAACGGATTGTTACAGGTTTTTGTAACAACATAGTCTTTATTGGTAGAGTAATTAATTTTTCAGTTGCATTTGTTACTATTTCTAAACCCTTTCGCGTGATTGTATTTTTCTCAAACCTTGAAGAAGAAATTGCCGTTAATCCAATCTTGGAATAATGGCACCTCCACTCTCTTTTGTCACAAGGGTAGTTAATCAGTTGATAACGTGGATTTTACGTATTCAACCCTTCTTTTTGGGCTTTAGTAGATGGTCTTAATCCATTAGTTCATTGGATTCATTTTAGGCCCGTAGACCTTATATAACTTACAAATCTCTGGGCCAGCTTACTTTAATTTATATCGATAAGAAAATAAACTAAGGAATTTTATAAGGGAAAAAATATGATGAGTATATAATTTATTTATAATTATACTATTAATCATTAACTTTATTTCTTGCTAATTGATTAATAAATTTAGAATTTTTATTCGTCAAACAATTTGAAGTTAAAATATACAGCTTAAAACTGTAATGCAAATGCAAGAACTGTTTTCTGTATGGCATTTTCAACGTGGCTACAGGCTAAGTCCAACTCTCAAGTTCCATAGTGAGTAAGGTGTTCGATCAAATTCCCCAATGAAAGGATTTATGTTTTTTAACTTTCTTCCTTAGTATTGTCATGACTTAAAATCTATAAAACCTTTTTCTCATTTTATTTACAGATTTCAGAAGAATGGCGGCGTTCTCATATTGTCAGTCTGTTCAATATCTAAGAGTTTCTTCGAAAACCCATCTCTTGTTTTCTAGAGGCAGAGATACCCAGAAGAAGACCAACGCTCTAGTGTTAGCTTCTACAAACAAATCAGATAATAATCTCCCTCTTCATTCAAAGGTGCTACAATGTTATTTTCCTTTAACCTTAAAATTCTTTATCAACTGCTTTTGTTCACTTAGATTTCATTTTAGATCAAGGGGCATAGCATAAGCATTGAGCAACCCTTTTGTGCATTTTCCTCTAGTGTTGAACCCATGATGCTTGAAAGTTCTCTGTTAGTGAGTGTATATTTTTCGAGTCCACTGCTCAAAACTATGGGAGCCGTTTGAACTCAAGCCCAAGAGAGGGTCTAACCCAAAAGACCGGTTTCATAGGTGGTAGAACCCCTAGGCTTAAGTACTACACTTGTTGGTTGAAAGATCCCGATATGGGATTCTAACATTGCACCCCCTTCAAAAGCCAACGTCCACGGCGGCTTTCAGTCTATCGACACTAACCCGATGGTAGCCCCCTTTGGACGGCTTCACTCACCTATCAGTTATTCAATGCAGAACCCCCTCTCAAGAAAAGCACACTGCACTTTAATCTAGCCTATAAGTAGCCCTTTCTGTAGCCCAACTTTTAACGAGAGCACTAATGTTAGAACTCAAACCTAAGAGAGAGTCCAATCCAAAAGATCAGTCTGATAGATAGGAGAGCCCTAAAGCTTAAGTACCACACTTGGTGGGTGTGAAATCCCTATTTTATGGGATCCTAACACACTTTTGGAGCTAGATGCTCTCTTTATTAGGTATGGCTCGGAATGTGTTGGAATTCTGTAACTTGAAGTAATTTAAATTTTTGACTCACAATTTGCGAGTCTTCATTTATCTCAATGGTGTTGAGGGGAGCTGGGAGTTATGCCAACTCAACAACTTAACATAATTTGATTTGAGATAAATGGATGACTTACGTATTGCATCAAAAAAATAAATAAATAAATAAGTCACCAAATTTAAGTTACGGTATCCTGACTCTATAGTTATTCTTGAGCACCTATAATACAACTTGTTAGTGCACCTAGAGGTTAAAAGATCTTTGCACGAGAATTATCTTAAACCAAGAGTTTTTAGCCAACACAAATATACATTTTCTTATATAAGATATAATTTGTAATTTCTCATGTGCATATCTAACAATTTTTTCTAGTTTCATGTATGTAAGTATTTATGCAGAAATAGTGCATCATTATCATTTCTTTCTTATCCTTTTGGATTGAAGTGAATAGTATGGAATATGTTTATATAAGTGATTTTCATTGCTTGCAACTCTCACTTTATAATTCAAAATAAGAGAACAGTTTCTGATTTGAAGATTTGCGTCACTACTTTTCTATCAGCTTACAATCTTTGCTCTTATAAACAAATTGCCAGCTATATTTTCCTTCATATATACTTCAAATATATTCAGAATTAGGTAGGAGCCTCTAGTCAGAGAAATGCTGCATTTGAACTGGATTTTTTTCTTATGCTTTTAATTTTACCGTCTCTCAAGTTATCATGATTGCACGTGTTAATTTCAAAATCGTCTTTCTGATTTCGCTTGACTTCTGCTTGATTTTGCTTGACTTTGCACCTTGGGTGTAATAACTTGTTAAGATGATATATAAATAAGATTTACGGTTGAACAAGTTAGCTTACACTTTAGTCTTGTTATTTCGACATCAAAGAGGTAGTTGTATAGTACCACCTTCGTTAATGATAAATTTACTAAAAGTAGAAAGCATTCTCTATCACCCATCTCACTTGCAGTTTTCTTCTCCATTTTTCTTATAGCAGCGAGTTTTTTCTTTATTCTTTATTCAGGTTTGTAATTTTGCCTTACACTGCAAAGTAGAATGTCTAACAGTGAAATTATAGGTCCGGAAGTTGCTTGACAGTATAAAATGGGATGACAAAGGTTTAGCAGTGGCTATAGCTCAAAATGTTGACACAGGAGCTATATTAATGCAAGGCTTTGTCAACAGGGATGCTCTAGCTACAACCATCTCCTCACGGAAGGCAAAATTTTACAGCCGGTCAAGGTCAACATTGTGGACAAAGGGAGAGACCTCTAAGAATTTTATAAATGTTCATGACATCTTTCTTGATTGTGATCGTGACTCTCTAAGTTTATGACATGCAGTTCTAATGCATAAGCCATTTGTTTGCTCTTCTCGGATATCTTTTAACTCGGACTCTTCTCCAGGTAATATATCTTGGGAAGCCTGATGGACCTACCTGCCACACAGGGTTAGAAACTTGCTACTATACATCAGTTTCTGATCTCCTAAGTGACAAACAGGTTCTCAGCTTAAGTTTTTCGTAAACTATGGCAAATTTTTTTGCCACTTCAGATAAACTATTAGTATGTTTTAATGAATTTGATAATCTATGGCAGGTTGAAGGAAATAGGTTGGCATTGACAACTTTGTACTCGGTAGAGACTACAATTTCCCAGCGGAAAATGGAATTAGCAGCGCCAGAAAGTGGAAAACCCTCTTGGACTAAAAGATTATTACTAGATCCCAATTTGCTTTGCTCAAAAATTCGGTAATATAGTCGTAACGTCAAATTGTTGGTATGGTAAATAAATAATTTTCAGTTGGAAAAAAAGTCCTGAAGAACTGGTAGAAGATTAAAAGCAGTAGTCTATGCAGTTTTGTTTCATCACCTTGCAAGAGTGTCATTAGGGCAGTTTAACATGTATAGCATTCTAATTTTAGATACTTACATCTTTGGTACCTCCTCTACAGAGAAGAAGCAGATGAGTTATGTCGAACAATGGAGGAGAATGAGGATAAGTCACATACTGCCTCAGAGATGACAGATGTGCTGTATCATGCCATGGTTCTGCTGGCACTCAAAGATGTAAAAGCCAAGGATGTCCTAGAAGTTCTCCGTACGAGATTTTCACAGTCAGGCATTGAGGAAAAGAGCAGTCGTACGTCACAAAGCTAGGCATGGAGTGTAGCTGTCACCAGGGAAATTATCATGATAATTTGGTATGCTTTTTCAAGAATAATACTGCATGATCATGAACATCATGCCATATCCTCGTTTTTTTTTTTTTTTTTTTNATGTAATTTGGTGCTCAACTTGTGATGTAATTTGGTGCTCAACTTGTGTTGTATTATAATGAGTTAAGTAGAGGGGTTTTTTTTGTGATGTAATTTGGTGCTCAACTTGTGATGTAATTTGGTGCTCAACTTGTGATGTAATTTGGTGCTCAACTTGTGTTGTATTATAATGAGTTAAGTAGAGGGGTTTTTTTTTTAATGTAATTTGGTGCTCAACTTGTGATGTAATTTAGGGTGGTAATTGATTGAAAAAGACATAGTTGCCACAAACAGATCAATTTCACAAAAGTGAGGGGCATTAATTGATAGAACCACAAACTTAAAAAGTCTAATCCTACCAATAAAGCCCAACCAAACTTGTCAAATATCCTACATATCAACAAAGTCATATTAGAGCACAGGTTGGTATTGATACTAAATATAAAACATTACCAAACATAAATTTTGTCTCATTTTATAATGTCAAAACCCATTTAATCCCATGTATAAAGAGGAGTTGCGGAGTGGATTATATAAGAATTCTTCAGAAGGTAACAATGACATAAAGTGAACTCTTGCGGTCTTGCCCGCACAAATCGGGCCAAGGTCCAAGCCATTTTAGTGAACCTGATACATTCTAAACATTCTTTTCTCAACACCAATCATGAAAAAGAAATTCTAACATTTGTTTATTATAATCATATTACATATATGTTTTGACAAAGTTTGATGTTGCTTCTACACCAGTATTCCGAAATGGTAGAACTTACATTCAACAATAATGCTCAATGATCCTTCCAACACTCCAACATTTTCATGACAGATATTAAGCGCATACATTTGCCCAAGAGCACAGAACAACGACTGTTAATTTGAGTTAATTCTGATTGCTAAACAGTAAACAGACTATGGCAATACATGTTACAGTGAATGAAGCAACTGACACTAAATACTTGACAATTACATGCTCTTTTGAGTGATCTACAAAATTTTGGTCATTCAATAATTATTGATTTTATATTAATGCTGACAAATCTTCAATTACCTGCCATATAAACTCTCCAAACTCAACTTTGGGATTGAATGATTCAGAAGAATGAAAATGCAAAGATTTGCCTCCAATTTTCTGAGTTGTGTCAGCCGAAACCTTTAAAGCCACGTAGAACCAATCAAATTAGCTAAAAGGTTGAATAAACAAAGAAAAATCAATAGAACTATCCTCAAAAGAAATTCAAACAATTGTTTTTCAGACAAAGTAAATATTACAACTAACGTATAATATTTTAACCCCTTCCATAACATCACAAGATGAGATTATATTTCTATTGAGAAAGAAAGAAACAAAAGAAAGAAGCAGATAAGGCAACATGCAGAGTAACTAGCTTCAGAATAAATGCAAATTATAATTGAGATGCCTCATTACCAGAAACCTTACCCTTTTCCTTGCCTTGTGATGAATTTTGTGTATGAAAAAAAAATCTATCTAATCATTTCTTCCTTTCTGGTTGACTCATATTTGGTGAATCATAATGACGGAGAGAATCAAGACTGGTATGGAAACATAAATAGAATCCAATTCAGGGAAAAGATCTTATTAACAGTAGCTACAAATAAAGCAACTGAAGTCAAAATGATAATCTTACCTGCAATTGTATGGGACCCTCCAGGACAAAATCAATGAACTTTTCAAAGTTGGAGGTAAAGATAAATAACTTTTCCAATCCTGAAGCATAATTCTGATATCTTGAAGTTTGCTATCCAAACCATAGCAGCAATTTGCATGCATTGTACAAACTACACTAAAATCTTCACTAGGTTCACATAGCCCACCAAAATAAGAAGTATCCAAGAATTTCATCTTCAGTCCAATATCTGTAACTAAAGGATGAAACTTGATATTGTTTAGGACATCTTGATCATGAGATCCAGGATAAGTTTCCCTCGAAGAGTACCAGAATTTGTAAAACTCTATGGACCGATTATTGGACTTTACATGGTTGAATCCTCCATTGGCTCTGTTTTGTAGATCATCAGAGGTCCCTAGAAAGTAATCGCACGCAATCTCGAAATCAGCATCTGAATAAAATCGTAGAAATGGATTTCTGAACCACATGACATCAGCATCCTGTTGAAGAAATTAACCAAAAGGAAAAATGAATACTTTGTAAAAAGTAACATGTGCGTACTGGATTTGACTATAAGATATATAAGGGTATTGAAACAAGAGATCAGGTTCATATATTTAGATAAAAGTAATAAAACACTCTAGCAATTAAAATTATTGGAAACTCTAATGGTTAGTACCAGGCATCCTGCTCTGAATTTCTCGGAAGATCATAAATAACATTATCAAAACAAAGCATATTCCTGTCAGGAGAAACTCAAGCAATTAGGAACTCAAGTTTCTGTTTCCTATCAAACTGGGACTCTGAAGCCAAATGCAGCCTTGATATCATTATAAAGCTAACAAATATTTTCTCTCATCAATTTTATCAACTGCTCCTATCAAAGATCTTTAGCACCGGAGAAAGCTCGATGACTCCTAAATTATG
This sequence comes from Pistacia vera, assembly GCF_008641045.1. Classification (NCBI taxonomy): domain Eukaryota; kingdom Viridiplantae; phylum Streptophyta; class Magnoliopsida; order Sapindales; family Anacardiaceae; genus Pistacia; species Pistacia vera. The sequence continues at coordinate 953,746 of NW_022196018.1, read as the reverse complement.
ACAAAAAGGATCGATAATAATCTTGATAAATTTCTGCTAGGCATATTATCCTTCCTTGCATACTTTTCCCTTTTTTAGCCTTTCCCTTTTCAAGAGAAAGCAATTTAATACTAAAGATATATAATGAGGAGAAAAAAAAAAGGAACATTTAACACAAGGCAAAACAAATCAAAGTGTAATACTGCAACTGCATTTAAGTTTGTGAATGCGAAGCAGAATTAAAAATATACAGTACTTTCAGAACAAAAATGCTTGATGCAATTATCTAGTTGAACTTTCCGATCGCATAAAGATAACACTTCTAAGGTGTCAAAAAAGGGTATCAAATATCATTGTATACAGATGTTGAGGAAATAATTCACGGGACACAGTTCTAGTAAAAGCTTAATGGCTTGTTTTCAGATTCAGCAATTAGTCTGAGGTCAAGAAGGTTTAAAAGTTTGTATATAACATAAGATCCATGAACCTCAGGCCATTTCATGGAATTTGATATTTCAAAAAGAAAAAGCTTTCTTTGAACCCTGAAAACAGTGCCAAGAAAAATAGCAGAAACCACTACCCACTTACCAGCCTTAAAAAGAGAAGGCGTTTTCATCAATTTAAAATATTAGAAATACTGTTAATTCATCAGAGCATTGGTTTATAAGAAGCCTCCTCTAACAGACTAATCCACTATAAACATTCATCTCCAAACTAAAACTGGTGTTATCTATTTATTTCTGTAAACTGATGATACTAGGTTTATGCACTTCTTTATTTCAGACAGAAAAAGAGAAAAATGTTACCGTGAAGACGAAATTGTACCCCATCTCAAGAACAGTGCGTAGGAAATCAATCCTTCTCCACATCATCTTCAAATAATCAGGAGTCATAAAGTATGCCTCCTGATGAAAATCCACTCCATCAGTAACAAGAGCAAAGCAATGCCTATGAACAACCAAACAACGTCTAAACGCTTTTTGATCATAAGCAATAATCACCAAGTGATTCAAAAGTCTTCGCGTCCCGTATCCAATTCGAAAGCTCTCAAGGAAAAGATCAAGGACTGAATTAGGAGCTGCCCATGCTTCGTTCAAAGTTGTTAATATCACAGTGTTGTCTTCCATGGCAGCATTCTTCAGAACTTTCTCAAGCCTATATTCCTCACTATCCTGCAACAAGTTTAAATAGAAAAGTAAAATAAATGAATATGCAATTAATCATTGTATTCTAAAGAATTCAACCACATCACCATAAATCAATGTGGCAGTGCTTTGGATGAAAGCATTTTCTACATGACCACTTAAAATTACTTTTCAAAAGATCACCTATGAACTGTTTTCTCAACTTAAAGTTAAAAAACGCATCACTCAAGTGCTTCTTCAAAAGAATCTACAAGTACCTTTTTCCCACCGAAACGCAAATTTGTATGATTTAGCCAAACACTTCAAAAGCACTTTCAGCTAAACGAGATCATAATCATATTAATTTCAGGGATAAATTACGAAACCTCTACAAAAGCTAAAAGCGAATGAAGCTGAACCCACTTAAATAAACCAACAAATAAAGAAACCCAGTAAGAGTTTAAAATTAATAAATAAATAAATAAAATCAGCTAAACGAAATCATGATCATTTTGATTTTCAGGGCTATATTAGGTAACCACTACAAAAGCTAAAAGCAAATGAAGCTAAACCCACTTAAATAAACTGACAAATAAAGAAACCCAGTAAGAGTTAAGATAATTACCAGAAGAGAATCGGTGTCGATAACAGAAGGGAAAATGGAAGGGAAAGCAGAGGAAGAACCGTAGACAGAAACAGGGAGGAACCGGAGAGAATCAGCAATGCTGTAGAGAATTAAACAGGAGATGAAAATACAAGCGATCAAGACAACAAGGCGTCGAGCAGGAGATTCAATCAACATATTATTATTATTATTATTATTTGCAAAAGGCTTCAGTCTCACCATCCACTGTATCGATTTTGAGTGGGTTTGTAATTGTTAACGGAATAATTGATTGTTCTTACAAAGATAGAAGTAATAACATCCCTCTTATTTTTTTCACGTTCCCTTTCAAACAAACCACGGATTTTGTGGGGACTTTATAACTTTCTTCAGGGGAAAAGCCTTTGCTCCCGTTTCAGTTACATTTTTGTTTTCAGTTTTTTTTCTTCATAAAAATATTACCATCCCTGTCTCTTTCTGTTCATTCCCTTTAAGCATTTTAAAAGGCAACATGAAGTAAGTAATTAATTTTATAATCCGGGTGTGTTTGTTTCCTTATTTTGAGTATGATTTTTGAAAAAGTTAAGTGTTATTACGAGTTATGATTTAAAAATTAATAAAAATATCTCATAGATTAACACCCCTACATAAAAAGGTAGGGTTTTATAAAGTTTCCCCTAATTATATCCCCTAGGAAGTCATTTCACCTCCTATATATAAACGGTTACATGGTAATGAGGTCATTTCACCCCCTATATATAAATGGACCCAGGATTTTGCTCCACCATAGTTTGTCAAACAACTAGTGAAAACTTAAAAAAAAATCACTAAACCTCAAGAAAAAAAAAAAAATAATACAATATTAATAATCTGAAAATGCAATAACATAATATTTTACTACTTGAATAAATCTATGAGGAGCAAAACCTTGAGTAAATTATGTTAAAAATAATATCCAATTCACAAGGAAATACAAGAAAATTTGTACATAGAAAAACCTTTTCAATTAAAGAGAGCAAATGACCATAGGAATCTAACGATATACTTAAATCTAGTATAATTAAAAGAGTTTACAACAATCACAATCCACCAAAAATATTCTACACAAATTTATTATTTCTCTCCTTTTTTTTTCTTTTAATTATTTTTTTTTTTTTTTTTGGCTTTTAAAGATTATAATATAATTTTTCATGACTTTGATCAGGTCTAACCTAAGCTAAAGTTAACTAAAATTTAAATTTAGTCAGCATTGCTTTGACTTTTAATATGAATTAATAAAAAAATGAAATTTTTTTTTAATATAAACATAGATAATAACTCAAACTACTTTAATAATTTTGAGCAGCTAAACAATGACGTTTGAAATGTAGGAAATTGGTAGGTGAAGAGTGAAGAATAACGTTCAATAAAATATAGTTAAGGTTTAATTTGAGAAAGTAGGAACATTCTTAGACACAAAACACAAAACAATCTCACAAGATCGATGCTTTTTTCCATCAAATTAGAATAAAAAATCTAAAAAACATAAGCATGATTCAACCATAAAATAAACTAAAATGAAATGAGTAATACGCATACCTAAAACTGATAAAACAGAAAACGAAGCTAATTGTGGCACCTTGATTAGTGAAAGCTTTAACAATTTCAGTCTTCAAAAGTTTTAAGAACGAATAACATAGAGAAAGTGAAAGAGAGAATGAGAGAGTAAAGAATTTTAAGGATAAAATCATAAAAAATCAGGTGGACGTAGAGAAGAGTAGAGAGAGTTTTAAACTTTTAATATGATGTAGGCCTGAAATATATATATTAATAGCAAGTTTTTTATGAGCTTGGATATATGTATAATATTTCTCATTTTTTTTTTTAAATCTGATGATAGACCTAGATATATACATTAATAGAATTTTGTTATGCGCCTATATAAGCAACTTTTTTTTTTAAATGTGAGGGTAGGCCCAAGGGGTTGGGTCCACCCCTGTTCCCCAACCCTCTCCACCCCATCGCCGTTCTCCACCCTTATACACCCCACCGCCCCAAAAAACAAGTAAGAGCTAAATTTTAGAGCATCGTAGATCATTTTTTGAATGATTTATGTACTCAAATTACTCATTATCTATAATGCCCACATGGAGGTATGTAATTTAATTTATGTTTTTATAGCCCTTAGTTGATTTTGGTTAAAGTTATTTTGAGAGAATGTGAAGAAAATGTCTTAAACTTGTATTAAGGGTAAAATAGTCTTTTCACTCAAAATTAGTTGAAATTGTAAGGAATGAAAAGAGATAGAATTTCATGGAGAATGCAATAAAAATGAAGGCATTATGGTAATTGACTAAGGGACAAAGATGGAATTTTTAAGAAAGTGTAAGGGCAAAATGAGAAAGTATGTTTGTAAAATAAGATATTAAGGGTAGTCTTACAAACCCCCTTATTTTCTCTTCTTCCACCGCCAGTTTCTTTCTCCATTTTCTCTCAACTTTTCACTCAATTTTCCAAGGATTTTTTAGGGCTTTTGAGTGGATTTTGACAAGGTTTTGGTTCTAGGCAACAAGAGGTAAGAATTCTTGCTCTATATATAAGATTTACTTGTGTAGAAGTTGAATTCTTATTAAGTTTATGCTTAGGGTTAAGGGGAAATTTGAGTTCAACAAGAGTAGAGAGCTTTAGTGGAGACTACTCATGTATAAGGTAAGTAAATCTAACTCAAAACCCAACTCAAGTTAAAGTTTAAAAAATCAATTAAGTAGAGATTTTTTTAAGCATATATATGTTATGATTGTTGGGAAATTGAGATGAGACTGGAGATTATTTATGCTTGTTGTTGGATATATTTGAGTATGAAAAGTGTTTTTGATTGTATGATGATAGATTGAAGTTTGGTTGAAATTGGAAGAGTTTAAGAAAGTTTTGGGAGTGTTTTGCCATGATAGGGATTGTGATGATACAAAAGAGTTTCACTCTCATTTTGGATTGTTTAAGAAACAAATAGAATTATAGTTAAAGTAGAGTTTGTATATGCACATTTATTGTTTGATGAAATGCCTAAGAGAAGCATGAGTATGAGTAGAAACCTTAATTTTATGCAACATTGCATATTTGCATTTCATGAGTGCATTTGAGTAAGAATTCTAAGCATGAGCCATCCATATGCATATATTTGTATATATGTAGTACTTAAGAAAGAATAAAGAATTTTAAGAATAAAACACTATAAGAATAAAGAGAAAGAAGGAAAAAGCACTAAAGAATTAAAGAAAGAAAAAGTGTTAAAGAAGAGAAAAGAATAGGTTGTTGTGATGGGGAACCGCGAGTGCTAAGAAGAAATTCCCACATACACGCTACCTTAATTGAGTGGCATAAGAAGAAGAATTGTATGACCCGTAAGAGTATATATGGATGAGGGTTGTACCAAGAAGAATTTCTACATGCACGCAACCTTAATTGAGTGACCTAAGAAGAAAGAAAGAATTTGTACAGTCTGTAAGAGTGCATGTAGATGAGGACTGTACTCACTCACACGGCCAAGGTTCCGAATCCATGCATCAACCGAGTTCAATCGGCAAAGAATACGAAAAGAAAAAATAAGAAAGAATAAGAATAAGAATAAGAAAAGAAGGAATAAGAATAAGAAAAGAAGGAATAAGAAAGAACAAGAACAAGAAAGAAAAGAGAAGCTTGAGCAAGCAAGACAAGAAAGAATAGAATAGAATAGAAAGAAAAGAAAAGAAAAGAAATAGAATAAGAAATAGAAATAGAAAGAAGAAAGAAAAAATGCATTTTTATGCATTATTGCATATGCATATCATTCATGTATATTACCATGAATTCCATCATGGTTATGAAGAATAGAAAGAATAGAAAAAAATAGAAAGAAAGAACAGAGAGAATGAAAGAACAACGAGAATTAGGAAGAAAGAAAGAACAGTAAGAATTAGAAACAGAGAAAGAAAAGAGAAAGAACTAGGAACGAAAGAAAGAAGAAAAGAATTAAGGAAGGAAAGAACCAAAGAAGGAGAAGAGATAAAGGATTTACTTACTGAACATTTTTGTGTTCACCCCGTTGTTTTTCTCCATGTTTTGCAGGAAATAGGTGAGCAGCGGTCGGAAGGAAGTCGACAAGCGGAGAGAATTGGCATTACTGTCCACCATTGCTAAAGCTTTTATACTTGTTATTTTGGTATATCTAAAGAATTATATTTTATAAGTAAAAAAAAAATTTGGGCCCAACTATTTTTCATATGCTAAATATGTATGTTTTTATTGTATATGTTCTAAAGTATACTAGTAGAAAGAAGGCATTACATTATCCTTTTTATAAATCTTTTCATTTATATTTTTATCCAAATATTTTGGTTTTAGAGACAAACTCTGATCATTTCTTAGAAGTTTCTTTCCTAGATTGCACATGGATGTCATCTTCTCCATGCGATTCTGGCTGAATCGCATCCAGCCTCCACACCCCACCGTCATTCTCCACCCCTCCCCATGTTTCTCCACCCAACAGCCCTAAAATTACACCTAGTCGTCATCTTCTCCACGCGATTCGGTATATATATATATATATGACCTGGTACGATTTAGCCTGAATCACACTTGGCTGGGTGCGATTCTAGCCGAATCACATCCAACCGAATCGATTTCGCTTTTAAACCCAATGTTTATCTTTTGTGTTGTTGAATAATGCTTTATGTGTTGTTGAATAATGGTTTGTGTGTTGTTGATTCATGTTTGGGTGGTCGAATTTAGGTTTTTTGGTGATGATTTTTTTGTCAGATTAGTGTTTGCTTGATGGTGCATTTCAAAAAAAAAAAAAAATGTTTGCTTGATGGTGGATTTTTGGCCGGATTTATGTTATTTAGTGATGGATTTGGGTTGAGCATCCATGGGTTGTTTGGTGGCCTCGCCGGCGATTTGCAACAACAACAGTCAACAACACAGCACAAGTGCGATTCCTTGCAATTCCGGCCAACTATTTTTGTTCAGTTTTAAATTATTTTTTTTTCAAACTATGGATTTGGATTTAGATTCAAATAATAAAGGGTGTTTTTGTCTTTACAATGATTATACCATGTTAGTTAACAAAGTTTACTAACAGATCTTAACAGTGGGTGGGAAAGTGTTGTTTTGAAACTTGAAGGATGGGAAATTGTCGTTTCACCAAACCTTGAGTGGGAAAATGTTGTTCTCCCTTTATTTTATTGCCATATTACATTTCTTTACACAAACTTGGGGCATGTTCGTTTATGAATGTGCCCATCCCTTACCATTTTCTCTTCATCGAAATTCATAGAATTCACGTTTGTTTAGCCTTCTAGGAGAATTTGATCACAAAATTGAGAAAACGTGGGGAGATAAAAGACATATGGACAACTTTTTATTATAAAAAAGTAATATTTGTAATAAAAATGATTATATTCTATTTATATTTATATTTTTTTCATTCTCTTTCTTAAAATTAAAATTTCATTTCGAATTAAGATTTTTAACACAAAATTGTAAACGAATATCAACCGTTAACATATTTGAGATAGGATCTTCAAGATGAACAAAATAAGTGGCAATTTGAAGGGTAACTATCTATTGTGGAGATGAAAATTTTGTATTTTCATTGTGTTTTGAAACAAACATACTAAACGAATTTTCATTTTTCCCCTTTTTAAATATGTTTTTAGATAAACATACCGAACGCGTTTTCTTTTTTCGCATTTTTCTAATCATTTTCGATATTTTCAAGAAAACAAATACGGATACACAAAATTCATAAAAGAACACACCCTTCACACTTCTCCATTTCTCATCACTCTTACTCTTGTAGTGTCTGAATTTCCCAAGGGCAAATATGAAAATATATCCAAATGATTTTACTTACTCCCAAAGTAAACAATCTGTTGATACATAAACGTGCACCAACCAGAGATACGTGATTGGTAGTGTTAGAACCACGTACGATGTGTGTGTGATCCCGATGGATCAGTAATGAAACAATACGATGTTTATTGTGCAAGGATTAATATAAAATGCAAAAGAACAAAAAGACATTTTTAAGTGGTTTGGCTGCTCGTAATGTAAGGCTTACATCCATTGTTATGTTATTGAATGCGTTGAAATAGTAATTCGATTTACAAAAAGTTTGCAGTTGTCTTTTTGTGACCTAATTTTCATCCCTAAGAACAAATTACAATTGGGATTATATAGTGCCAATTACACGATTGAGTTGGAGAAAAACTCAAATTTGACTAACGAGTTCAGATCATTAATGAGAGAGCCTAGGCTAAGTTATATAACCTTGGTTGTCCCTTAACTCGTTAGACGCATTTTGGGTTGAAAAGCCTAAAGGCAAAACCTTGAGAGCTACGTGTCCAAAGCAACAATATTTGACAAGTGGGACCTTGGGTTGTAACAAATGACAACATACTTGTTTGTCAACGCGACTCTACATTATCGTCTTCGTGATGACGATTCAAAATGAAACAAACCTTGAATCCTCATGATGACAAATGATAATCTCACAAATTATCTTCTTTCTTACAAACTAAAAATCAAAACCTCACTAACAATTGTGGGATGTGAAGGAGGGAATGTGGAAGGTTTGAAGAAAAAGAGTTTAAGGAAATAAGTTGATGATAATAGATTTATATATGAAGGTTATTTTGGTCCTAATGGGTAATAAATTTTGTTGTAAGGCTATTTCTTGAGACACCTTTTTAAATAGGTTATTTTTCAATTGACACCCCCAAACATGTTATTTAATATTAAGAAAATTATATTAAATATCTCAAATTTGGGGCCTGATTTGATAATAGCCTAGATTGAAAAATGTTTCAAAAAATAACCCTCATCACAATTTTGAAATTTCTTTGGGACCATATTAGCAAAAAATGGGTTATTATCGGGCATTATAGGGTGCTTATCAGTTTGTGACCAATAGGGGGTATAGAGCAATATGGGTTCTGGAATAGGCTAAGGATCACTAGCAATGTAATTAGTTTCTTTTGTAATTGGTTTAATGATCTTGATTTTCATTGTTTTCAAGGATCGGAGAAGAATATATCTCATGCCTGTTAGAGTTGGTGCCTTGGAGCCAATCTATTATTGTGAGTTTTGACTCTGTAATAAATGTTTATTCATCAATAAAAATGCATATCCTTCTATATCGTGTAAATCATAGTTATATGTAATGATATATGCCTTTAGGATGGTAGAACCGTGACGAGGGTATCAAGTGTTTCAAATCTTGATAGTGAGAACCCTATGATCACATATGGTGGCCATTCTAGAAATGTTCATAGCCCCAGTATTATTCTGATCAAGGACACAGATAATACGGTAAGGTTATCACAGAGTTGAATGACCCTATTGAAAGGCATTGATTGATCTCACTTGTCAAAGTTGTTTGCCGACAACCTGGTGCAATGCATGGGTGCTTGTTGGAGGCAAGTTCACTGGACAGACCCACTAGAGGATTCCATATAGATGGTAACCCCAGTGTCTATGGAATAAATCCTGTAACGAATGGTGGTGCATGTGATCCTTAGACTTGAGATCACTAGAGCGCCTTGTGCACCGATTGGTGTAGTTTGACACTAGCCCAATGTAGTTCTATTCAGAGCTGTCAATACGAAAGTGATTGGCTGCATCAAGGAGTGTATCAAGACTATGGTGGATCGACAAAGGATTCATCATTCCTGGGTATGAGAGAAGTTATCTCATGGCACAATTCAGTTAATGGCAATGACACTAAAGCTGTGACCACAGTGGGATTGAGTTATTGCTCAATCCAATTTATTATTCCGGTCATTGGTCCAGTAACTGAATACATAGATATTGAGGATAACTGAGGTTGACACTATTTCTGTACCTTAGTCTCGATGAGATAACAGATGATGAAAGGATTTGATTGCACGGTAACTATATCGTTGATAGGTAGCTATTTCGCTGAATCTGAATCTATCGAGTGGCCATGATGCCTTGCTACAGGCCAATCTTGGTCTATGAGTAGTGAGACGATTAATTAGTGTTAATCGCGATACTACTCACTGCCGATATAATAAGGAGTCTATGAGTCTCACTGCCGATATAATAAGGAGTCTATGAGTCACACACTTAGAAGATAATTTAAGAATCATTTTTGTGAAAGGGGTATTTTCGTCTTTTAGGACGAAATGGTATTTTGGTAATCTCACAGTGCAATTAAATTTGTTGAGGTTGTTGTTTGTATTTAATTTTAATATTAAAATTAAAATTAGTGAGACCATATTTAAATATATGTGCGCATATATTTAAATGGATTATTATTAATAATTAAATGTTAATATATTATTATTATTATTATTATTATTATTATTATATGTTAATTGATTTTAATTATATTAATAATCAATTAAAATTAAAATACCATAAAGGGTGTGTTTGGTTGCAAGGATGGATTAACTTAAAAGTCAATGGCTATTCCTATTGTGATTAGGGTTTTAATTAAGTGACACTATACAAGTGAAACTTAATTAAAACATAATATAACAATTCATTCATTCATTGAAAAGAAAAACCCCAACCACCCTTTTCTTCTCTCTCACATTTTTCAAAGCATGGTTGTTAAATCGCGTATTGTATCGTGTATCGAAAATCTAATTTTTTGAATCGTGTATCGCATATCGTATTATATCGTAGGATATACCTTTTTCAAAAAAAAAAAAATAATTTTTTTTAAAAAAATTAATATCATTCCAAAGATTAATTAAAGATTTCATGGTATTATTGGTTTTAAGTTATGGTATCACGAAATCAAAATTAATCACAAAATTAAGAATCTATATCATTTCCTCTCAACCATTTATATCATTTCCAAGATCAATGTCAATATCTATATCTCTACTTATATTATTATTATTATGCAAAATGGGCAACACATGTTCCTCTTCACTTTCTCAATACAAAATGGGTAAATGTGGGTAGGTTTTAGTGAACTGGGTTTGGTGACCTGGATTCGACCCGAATTTTTTTTAGGCCTTTGGCCCAAATTAATAAAGTCGTATAGATTTGTATCGATATTTTTAAGGATATGTATCGTATCGTAGGATACATATCCTTATATTGAAAGGTTTAAGATACACTCTCTGATACATATCTTTGGTGACCCGTATCGAATCGTATCGTAGGATACTAATAACCATGTTTCAAAGTGTATGTGAATCAAAGATTTTTCTTTTGATTCACTTGACTCTTAAAGCCTTCTATTAGTTCTAGCAAAACAATAGTAGATTCTACGGATTATCTTTATGTGGACGACGTTCATACGATTCTCTTCTTGAATCAGCAAGCGAAATCAAAGTATTGAAGGAGCCTCCACACGTTGGAAATGTATTCCTAATCCTTGTATGGATTATTGGTTTTGATTTACATTATACATATTTTTCTGTTTATTAGCATGCAAACAGTTTAATCTATACCTGGATCTTGGTATAGAAAAAGTGATTGATTTTCTTTTTTATTTTAATTTTTTTGCTGCCTTATCAAGATCAATCACTTACAATACCTGTAATGCCCCAACTGATTTACGTAGATAAGATTCGCTGTATTGTTTAAATGTTCATTGATTCAGCTTCAATTAAGTTTATATGTTGTTATTTTTGTTTGGTTGGCCCTTGGTTGAACGGATGTATTGGTTTGGTTGAGTAATTGCCCTGAAAATGATGAAGACTTGGCGAAATTTTGTGTCACAGGCTTCGCCGCGGCGAAGAGGTGTTGCAGCCCATGGAGTAGCTGCTGGAGTGTTTCGCCGCGGCGACGGGTTGGCTGAAAAATGTATTAAGTTTTAGATATTTTTTTCCCTACGAACAATTTGACCATTCTACCCCTAATTAGCAGGAAAAGTGGGAAGTAAAATGTAAGGAAATTTCATGGAGAATATGTTAGTATGGGGGTGTGATTGTAAGGAATCAAAAGATATGGATGGAATTTCCAAGAAAGAGTAAAGGCAAAATGGGAATGCTTGTGTATAAGTTGAGCTAAAAAGGGTTAAGTGTAGAGAACCCTTCATTTCAACCATTTCCACCGCTTCTTCCATTCTCTTTTTCCTCTCAAATTTCCTTCACTTTCCAAGGATTTCTAAGGACTTTTTGAGTAGTTTTTAGTAGAGTTTTTTATCTAAAGCATCCTAAGGTAAGGATTCTTGCTTTAGATGAGAGTTTTATTATGTTTTGGTTAAAGTCTTATGTTATGGTTGTTATTTATAATTGTAGAGAGAAATCAAGCTACCAAAGGAAAGGAGAAGGGTTAGAGAGGCTATTCCCTCACAAGGTAAGTAAATCCAACCAAGTTGAGATTTGAGAAAGTCTTTGAGTAGAGATTTCTTTATGTATGTACATATGATGTTTATAGAGAAATTGAGTAGAGAGATATGTCTACTTGTTGATGAATTGAATTGAGATAAGTTTTCATGTTGAGTTTGTTTGGTGTATTTCCTTTATGAGAAGTGTTAAGATTTTATGATGTTGAGTGAGTTTTGATTGAAGTTGAAGGAAGTTTTGAGTAAACTTTATAGAAGTGTTTTCCTTTGACAGGGAATTAGGGTGTATGAGGGAGTTTTTCTCCCATTTTGGATGATTAAAAAGAAGAGAAAAGTTATTGCTAAAGTAGAGTTTATATGCACATGAGTTGTATGATGAAATGCTCAAGAGAAGCATGAATAAGAGTAGAAAGCCTTAATTTTTGCTACATGGCATAATTGCATTTCATGAGTGCATTTTTGAGCATGAGTCATCCATATGTATTAATTATGCATTAGAGAAAGAGAGTAGAGAAGGAGTAGATAAATTGAGTATAAGCTACTCTAAGAGTAAAGAGAAAGAGAGAATGAGCACTAGAGAACAAAGAGAAAGTAGTGCTAATCAAGAGAATAGAGTAGGTTGTGCGATGGGGAACCTGTGAGTAAGGGTTGAGTATTCCCGCATGTACGCCGCATTGAGAGAGCGGCATGAGTATAAGAGAGAGAAGTGGTGTAGCCCGTGAGAGTGCATGCGGATGAGGGCTATACCCGAGCGTACCCGAGAGAGAGTTATACACTCACATGGCCAAAGGTTCCGAATCCATGCATAACCGAGTCTGATCGGCTAGAATGAGTAGAAGTCACGGACAGTGGGAGCGAGTCTTGGCCGTGCCTCCGGTAAGATGAGGTCGTGACTTACAAAAGAGAGTTAGTAGCAAAGAGTTATTAGAAAGAGAAAATAGAGAGAAGTATAAAAGAGATAGTAAATGAGAATTGTAAGGAAAGAATTAGAAAGAGTTATGGGGATAGATAAGTAGAGAATTTACTTATTGAGCATTGTTTTGTGCTCACCCCGTTGTTCCCCATGCTTTTGCAGGACTTAGGTGAGGACACAGTCGGATGGACGTCGGCACGCGAGGAGAAATGGCTACACTGTCCACCTTATTTTTGACAGTTTTGTACAAGATACGAGTTTTGTATAAAGAACTTATATGTTTAATAAAAGAAAAATTTGGGCCCAACTTTTTATGCTATCTTACATGTATTTTTACTATGTATATTTTAAAAGAATATGAGTAGAATGGAGTTGTTACAATACCTTCATGTGAATAAACCTTCCACCAAAGTAACATGGTTCTTCTTCTATAAATTGCCTAGTAGAAATATACAAATTAACAAAAACTCTGGTAAAGCATAGTCAAATTATTGATTTCTATGTTCTTGTAAGACTCATTGAATAAATACCTTAACATGCTAATGGGAGCAAGTCTAGAACACTGCTTATAGTTCTAATTTGTCCCAATAGAAGCAATATCTTCACAAGGGAGAAGATATTGTTTGGTTTAGTTGATCTTCATATAGTTTGGCTGCAAATTAATGAAAGTAGCTCCTTAGAAGCATGCCATGTTCAATGGACAGGTTACACCAAGCAGAAAACAATTTCTCATATTCCTCATTTGTTAATTTTAAAAAGAGTAAACGACTATTTTCCGTCCAAATAATGGCCTAATGACACTTTGCCCCACAAAAAGTTTCAAAATACAAATTTACTACCCAAACGTTATATTTCATTAATAATTTCCATTAAATATAGTGATGTTCATTGTGAGGACGAAAATTCCCATCTCTCTTCTTCTTCTCTTCTCTTCTTAGCCTCCATCATGACCCACCACCAACTCCACCTTTTTATCCTCCTGCTCCACCACCACCATCAATAACACCTCTATCTAGTCTAATTTTTTTTTAATCAATCAACCCACTATTCAATCAATTCCAATCAACAATTAAAACAAACAGAACTCTGCAAAATCCAACAATCTCTCAACCAAACACACACAATCATGAATAGTGGATGGCACACGATGTTGTCGTGCGGTTTGATGGCCGACTGGCAGGTGAGATCGATGGCAAGAGGCTTGAAGGCATCAGCTGGGCAAGTGAGGTCCGCGATAGTTGGGTCAAGCCCTTTGTCGAACAATTGAAGTGCTAACTTTAAAATCTCCAATCTTCAATGCTGGAATCGATCCAAAAACCCAGAAAAAACAATACCAAACACTTCTAAAACAATCCCAATCAACCTCCAATCATTAATTCCATTCAAAAACCAACAAATACATAAAAACTCTAAACCAGCGTTTGAATCACCGTCTACAGTCGATTTGGCCAAAATTCGACATGGTTGGCCTCCCCCATGACCATGACTATGACCATGACCATGACCATCACCAGATTCCCCGTCCTCCCTTGACCAAAATCACCTTGATCCTCGCATCTTTTACCCCATCATTCGTTGGTCATCCCAAGTTTGGGTTTTGCTATTTTTGTGCCGATTCCACTTTATTCAGGCGCCAAAATCTAATCTTCCACTACCCTTTCAACCTCCAACCTCTCCTCTTCAAAACCCCTTAAACCTAGCATGCATACTATTAAAATAAACTTGCCAGTACATGGCCTAGCTAAAATCTGTTTCCTTAAGCCTAGAGGGATCATTAAGTCAACCTACAGGTCCTTTATTAAAACTTCTTGAGTCTTCTAGTATGACTGCAGCTCCCTTGTTCCATTTTCAAGTACATTACAAATTATATCTCTCAAATTTACGGTAAAATTAAAACCTACACTAATTTTATATCAATAAATTTAGAAACCTCGAGTTACATTTGAGGGGAGTGTGATGAGAAGAGAACTCACATCAAGAAGTAAAGAGAAATGTAGGGCACACAGGCCCTATTTTAATTAAATTATAATTTACAATCATACATACCTAAAAGATTAAAATACATCCATAGGTTAAAAGGCTCATTTACTAGACACCATCCATAGTCATACATCAAGAAATAGCAAACATTCAAAAAAATCAATTTTTAATAACTTTAGTAAAATTACTTTTACCCCTTTGAAATTTTTAGAATTATTATTGGTCCAAAAGTTCTAGAAATTGCAAGTTAACCCCAAACATGCGACAACATGTATGCTATAATTTCATTAGTTTGTGCACAACAATGCACAAACGTCAAGCCCATGTGCACCAACACAAGGACTATTTGCAAGCTCGTGAATAAGAGCAAAATGGTCATTGCCTTCATGAAATAATTAAGGCAACTCTCACTCAACCACGAAACAACTTCACGAATTGCCTACTTGCGGACTTGCCTACGGGTGTAAGCATGCAGACAACCTTGCCTTTGCTTGCTGGAGCAATCGGACAAGTGCCTGCGAGGCTAGCCACAACTTGCCTGTGCGCGACAATGCGCAAATAAGTCTTCCCACTTTCTGCTGCAAGCAACAACTACTGCTATGAGCTATGAGCAGGCAGCTCACACACAACTACGCACGAGCACCTGCTTGATGCTACCATGAACAGCTAGCAAGTAGCTTGCACCCAACAATGTGCAAGCACTTGCTCACTATTGCCACGAGTAGCGGGTAGGCAGTTTACGTGCAATTACACTTGAGTATTTGCTCGTTGCTGCATTGGGCAGCAGGCATCAATGCAACCTGCTGCTTAACGCAGGCAACAATCAGCTACCTACGCGCAACAATGCATAGGCTGCTATTTGCTACTACAAGTAGCACGCACGACTTGTAGCTGTGTGCAGCAACACACAACCATGGGATTTGGCCGTGTGCGGCAACACATGGCTAAGAATTTTAACTCATCAAAACTTCAATTTCCTTAAACCAAATAATTCAACCAACAAATCTTAAAATCAATCAATCATTCAATTAATCAATCAAATTAATTTAATCCATATAAACCTTAAAACATGCAATTCTAACAAACAAATACATGTTTCCATTCAATTAACTAAACACATATAATCAAAAACCCTAAGGTCTAATACCACTATAAGGAATTATCGTTAAAACACAGCGGAAGAAATGTTTTTTTTTTTTTAATAATTCCTCGAAAACCCACGATCAGAGAGTTGATTATATGTGTTTATGTTTAAAAGAAAACCATACAAGGTTTAGTTTATACCTTTGTTGACGGCTCCTTCTCTTTGATTCGATTGTTCTGGAAACCTATTCAAGAGTCGAATCAAACTCACGGTATCCACACGAAGGCACCCAAATTAGTCAAGAACAAATTCAACTACTAGATTGAATAATGTTTACGGTTTACAATTTGAGTGAAAGGTGCAGCTGTGGGTTTTGATTTTCTATTTTAAGAACAACACCACTTCTCAAGATTACGCATTTTTATTCTACAGTAAGTGTGCTTTTATATGCACACTTAACTTAACCCTAATCCATATGGGAATATGTATAACACTATTCCAAAGTAGAATAGGTTTTATGGTAATCCAAAGTGGAATAGATTTAGTGGGTATTTTATTTAATTTTAATATTTGTAATTTTGCTAATCCCATTCCATGAAAGAATAAACATAGGCAACAACCCCATAATTAAGTGAATTTTAAATTCACTCAATTACACAACAAAATTATCTAAATACCCATTTTATCAAAAAACCAAAATGCCCTTTTAACTGAAAAACCTTTAAATGCCTTCTTGTCTTGGTTTATTAAAGAGATCAGAATTATCATCACCAATCCCCAAAATTATGCAACAACATAATTCTAGAAACATTACAGTCCACTCCATAAACCCCTAAAGCATTAAATCTTTGGCATTCAACCTTCTTATGTGTGTGACCCCATAGGCCCCTATCATGTTGGCAGTGAATAGAATCATGATTGAGCACCAATCAATCATCTCTCTATACATATACAAAGGTTGGCCTCTAACAAGGCATTATTGCCACCCAACAGACAAAGATTTAGCAAAAGTTGTTACATGTCAATAGTATATAGTTATCGAGCAATCAAATTCTTGTTAGAGTATGTGTCCTAGAGCTAATCATATTGTTGTATATCAACTCTATGGATCATGTTATTCTATTAATAAAATGCACATTTATATTATGTAAATCATATTCTATAAGTATGTGTTAATATATGTCCTTAAAGTGGTTGAACCGTGATGAGGGAATCAAGCAGTGATAAGTCTAAATTGTGACATCCTTATGATCACTTATGGTGGTCATTCTAGAAACGTCCATAGCCCCAATATTATCCTGACTTAGGGCACAGATAATACGGTAAGGCTATCATAGCGTAGTAACAGATCTTGCCTATCAAGGTTGTTTGGTGACAACTAGTGCGATGCATGGATGCTTGTTATTCATGAGTTCACCAGAATGGACCATACAGAGGATTATATATAGATGGTAACCCCAATGTATATGGAATACATCCTTTAATGGATGGTGGTGCATGTGGTCCTTAGACTTGAGATCACCATAGTGTCGTGCATAAACATTGGTGTAGTTTGACACTAGCCTAACGTAATCATGTTCAGGGCTATCAGTATGGTGGTGATTGGTTGCATTGAGAAGTACACTATAGCTATGGTGGATCGACAAAGGATTCGTCACTCCTAGGTATAGGAGAAATTATCTCAGTGAGATATTCGATAATAGACAACAACCTTAAATCTATGGCCATAGTGGAATCAAGTTGTTGCTTGGTTGGTCGATTGGTCCGATGACCGAATCTAAATATATCAAGGTGGTTCATACTTGAAGTTGACATTATTTATGTGTTTCAAACCTTGATGAGATAATAGATGATGAAAAGATTTGATTGCACGATAACCATACTGTTGATAGGTAGCAAATACGCTGAATCTTAATCTGTCGAGTGGCCATGATGCCTTGCTAGAGGCCAATTTTGGTCTGTGTCTAATAAGACAATTAATAGGGTGTTGATCGCTATATTACTTACTACTGATATGATGAAGAGCCTACGGGTCACACACTTAAAAGACAATTTAAAGAAAATAACGAGTGGGGGGTATTTTCGTCATTTACAAACGAAGGGTTATTTTGTTAAATCTTATGGAGAAATTAAATTTGTTGGAAAGGTTGTTTCCTGGATCCAATCGCATATTGGATTTAATTTGTAAGATTGAATATTTATTTAAATATATATATTGTCGTATGTATATTCTAAATATATAAAATGTCATTATTTAAATATATATATTGGTGTATATATGTTGTAAATATTGAATAATTATTATTGAATGAATAAAATGATAATTGCTTAATACCTGGTTAATTAATTTCTTCGGAAATCATTATATCTAGTTATTTAATTAGATAGGGGTATATTAGTAATATGTCCTAAAAGGGGAGATTAGGGTTGGCCTATAAAAAGGCACTTTTCCCTAGATCTCCCATAACCCTTGAATTGCCACCCAAGATAAAGGTTGAGAGAAGAATTTTCTCTAAAAATTTTCTTAACTCTTTTCTTCTTCAAACTACATAAATCACTATAGCAAATTGATTATGTGTGGAGTCTTGCATTTGTGTGGATTTCCGTTGGTTCACTTCTATCCTTGAAGTGGGAGCATTTTCAACAATCAATTGAAGAAGCCAACAACAACGTGGGTGAGAAATCGAAACCTTGAATGGGTTTTATTGTTCTTAAGCATGTAAACAACGTTAAATCTCTTATAAGGATTTTGGGCTTTAGGTTTTAATTGGTAATTTTTTTTTTTTTTTTTCCGCTACATATTTGTTTGATTAATTCTTAACAATCCTTTCATCATATGTTATCCATCAAGGCCGAGGCATAAAAATAGTGTCATCCTCATATTTAATCCTTGATATGTTGGTGTTTGGTTATCAAACAAACGACTGAATTATAATTGGATTTGAGGGACAAATCAATTCCATCGTGGCCACAAATTTGGAGTCGTTGCTTATTAACCAAACTGCGGGGTGAGATAACAACTCCCATAATCAAGAGTAATGAATTCTTTATTGATCCACTATAGTCTCAATATACTTCTCGATGTAGCCAATCACTACCATTTTGATAGCCTTAAGAAAAATGACTACATTGGGCTAGTGTCAAATTATACCAATAGGTATACAAGGCGCTCCGATGATCTCAAGTCTAAGGATCACATGCACCACCATCCATTAGAGGATTTATTCCATAGACAATGGGGTTGTCATATACATGGAATCCTCTGGTGGGCCAATCCAATGAACTTGCTTACAACAAGCACCCATGTGTTGCATCAGGTTGTCACCAAACAACCTTGACATGTGAGATCTGTCACTACCTCTTAGTAGGATTGTTCAACACGATGATAGTTTTACCGTATTGTCTGTGCCCTTGATCATAATAATACTGAGACTACGAATATTTCTAGAATGACCACCATATATACTCAGGGTCCTTACAATCAAGATTTAAAACACTTGATTCTCTCGTCACAGTTTTACCATTCTAAGGACATATATCATAACACAAATAATATGAGTTATATGATATAGAAAATTTGCCTTTCATTAATGAATAAACGTATATACATAGAGTCAACTACAAAATATGATTGGCTCTAAAGCACCTACTCTAACAACATTTTACTTAATTACTAATTATGAGCAAACATAATTAACTTTTGACTCTGAATCATGCATGATAAATAATGTGGGTAGTAATAATAGAATAAACAAAATGATGAAGAATAATTAATTGTACACAATTCATGCTATTATGGTGCACAATCGATGCGATTTTTGTGCTCAATTTGTGTGATTTCCATGTGATTTTTATATTTTTCAATGTCTTAGGAAACTTTCTTGCCATCTAAATACACGCATAAGCAAGAGCCATTAGCAAACATGCTTAGGGGCATATAGTTCAATTGTAAATCATAAGCATAATTAGAGTTGATGTTAACTTATGAAAGCTCTCAAAAACCTTGTTCTAGGTTTTACAGATTTGGGCAAAAATGTCATTTTTCAAACATATGGGTTAAAATAGTTTGTCAAAGTTTTGTTACTCTATAGTTTAACCCATTTGTTCGTCCAGATTGTGCCCCTGATTTTAAGATTTTAATTTTGAGTTTTTATCAAAAAACCTCCATAGTTTTCCAAAAATGGTTGAAAGCACCCACTAGTATTGGAAATACGAGGCCAACCCACATTCTATTACTTTTCCATGTCAAAGTTAACAGACATTACGTCATAGTTCTAATTTTCAACTTTTAAGAAAGGTATCTCAGACTTTTTATTTCTGATGAACCCTAATTTTTTTTTTTTTTCTAAAATTCTATCCCTAATCTGTTTTCTTGTCTCTTTCTAACCCAACTTATTTTTCTCTTCTTCTTTCCCCCCATCACTCAACAACTACCACTAGAATGCAAGGCAAGATCTAGGTAGGAGTGTCAGTTGAACCGAGCCACTCGCGAGCAACTCGATCCCAGTTCTGCAAAAGCTTGAGCTCGGTTCGACAAAAAATCGAGTCGAGTCGAGCTCAATCTCGAGCAGCTCGACTATAGTATCGAGCCAAGTTTAAACAAGCCAGAACTTGGCTCCACAAGCTCGCAAGCCGAGCCAAGCTTGACATATTATAAATTATGTTTCCCCTTTATCTCTTCTTTCTCTCTTTTACGGTTTGAACTTTTACCCCCTCTTCTTCATTCCGTCTCTTCTTTTCTTATTCTTCTTTTCTTTTTTCATCTTTCTCCACTTTTCCTCTTCCTTTGTTTCTTTTTCTTTTTTCTCCTCTTCCTTCCTTTCTTTTTTATTTTCTTTCCCCTCATTGCTGCCATGGATGATGGAGGCCATGCTGATGGCCAGATCTACCATACTAAATCCTCCAAGTGGGCTTAGTGATGAAGATGATAAAAAAGGTTAAGCAAATTTAGCTTCTTGAAGTACCTTTACTTTCAATTGGTCCTTGTTTTTTTTAATAGTGCATGGTTTTTCATGTCCTTGATGACCATCATGATACTCACCAACAATTATCATATGTTTTGGGAGTTTATTTTGCCATACTTGCAATAATGGTTACCTATGATGGTGCAATGGCATCAATTTCACCTAGTGGGCATTTCCAAATATTCATCATTTTGCTTGCCTTCTTAATGTCTATACCTTTCCCCTTTGCAGTTGATAAAATAAGAAAATAAAAGAGAACTAGAAAGTTTATTTTTGTGAGGTCCGATTAGTCGAGTTTTTTAATGTCGAGTTCAAGCTCGAGTTCAATTTTTCAAGTTCACCAAGCTTGAGCTCGAACTCGAGCTCGACATTGTAGCAATCGAGCTGAGCTCAATTAGCTCCAAGTTTGTTTAGGCTTGACTCGTTTACACCCCTAGATCTAGCCTCACAAGTTGTCGACGAAGTGGCAGGAGCCTGATTTGACCTCCCACGACACTGATGAAGGGACGTGAGGCCTAATCTAGGCTCCCAAGACGACGATGAAAGGGCACTAGGCTTGATCTAGCCCCTCACACCGCTTTGTCAACGGCCAATGAGGCTAGATCTACCTCGTGCTACTTTTTTGATGACTGGCGAGGCCTAATTCGACATTGCATCGCTTTCTTACTACTAGACAAGGCCTAACTTGGCCTTGAGCCACTTTGTTTACGGCATACGAGACTTCATTGGCCTAGTGCTGCCAAAGAGGCGTTTAATGTGGCCTAATCTAGCCTTGTTCTACTAGTGAGGTAGGCATTGAGGCCTAATATAGCCTTGTGTCATCATTGATGAGGGAAAGTATGCTTGATCTGGCCTCTTGCTACTCTTGTGGCATTGTTGATTATTGGATATTTAGAGGTTTGGGTTAATTTGTCATATTTTAGAGTTAGATGGGTAAAATGAAGAGGTTTTATGGGTTAGAAGAGTAAAAACATCATTTACTTTTTTAACAGATAATTATTAACGATGTTCAACGAAATAAGGGTTTACCTCCTATTTTGGATACTAGTGGGTGACTGGGTGTTTTGTATGATTTTGTGAAAACTATGGGGGTTTACCAATAAAAACCCTTTAATTTTGGGCCAAAATGTCATAGTTTAAAGTTAAATGGGTTGATATTTTTCCAAGGTTTGAAAGTTTGCAATTTCACCTTATTCGATTTACCAGATTCAAAAGCGGTCAAGCAAATTCAAAAGCTGTTGACCGAATTCTGGGATTTGAAAATGTGTTTTTAAGCATAATGGCTAGTTTTATTAGCCTTTCTACATAAACTACAACTAAACTCATTTTGTATGAACTTTTGTCACTCTAGAACTTGCAAATATTTTTATCAATAGTGTTCAAATCATTTAGAGTTTTCATTTGCGAATCTTGTCACTCTAAACTAAACCTATTGCTACAGTTTCAATTGTAAATTTTGTAGGTTAGGATGTGTGAGCCAAAACTTGTTTATCCACTCTTCAAAGAGAGTTTCATTTTTTTTTTTTTTTTTAAATCCATTATTTATTGTGTTGTAAAGAGTGTCATATCACTCTTTGGGATGGTTGGGATTCTAGAGATCATAGGTGAGTTCTCTTATATTGAGAGAGGTTTAATTGACACCGTAAAGTCAATTAGGTTGAAGTGTTGGATATGACACTTGTGTAATGGTTTAGTTGCACATTGGAAGCCAACTTTTATAAAGAAAATCTTAATCTTGGTTGAAGACCAAATGTGATAGTAGAAAATCTTGAAGGGGGATTCTTAAAAGGGGCAGAAATAGTCGGGTTTGCCGAACCATTATACACTAAGTGTTTCATTTCTTTATCCTTACTTTTTAATTTGTGCAATTGATTGTTCAACTTGTTTTTTTTTTATATTTGCTCAAATTGTATGAAAATCGACTTAGCAATTGTTGGTGGTGTTTTGGAATTAAAGTAAATAAAGAAATTACAACAAATAAATTGAATTAAAAATAATCAAAATATAAATTAAGGGAATTATGTTGTCTTCTTTCTTTAATTCTCAACCACGAATTGTTAGTGATTCAACGACTTAGCCCATGACCATCTTTCAGAGGATAACTCGAAGAAGAGTTTCGTTGTAGACATGCATAGCTAATATCAGTTAAAGGAAACCAAGAACAAGTTTTGGAAATAGATTTTGGTGTGGGAGTCGAGAAATTCCAATAAGTCTCAAAAAGTTTAAAATAATTAAAGCACACTGATTTGAAGCCAAAACCAAAGGGGATACACTAAAGCAATAATTACTATTGACTTTAAAGGATTATTTAAATTTTATATTACTTAACAGTTAAACATGATAATATCAGTAATATAAGATGACATTACTGGAGTTATGTGACATTCTCCCAAATCAAACACACTCTTAGTAAAGTCTAGGGTCATTAGGAAAAAGATTTGAAAATAACTATTAGGAGGAGATAATTGTTGTAAAATACTAAAATAATTATCTCACCTTAGTATAAATATAAAATAAAATAAATAATAAGATAAAATAATAGTTGTTTATGAGATAAATCATATTTTTATAAAATAAAAATTAAATAGAAATGGGATTTACTTTAAAATAAATTGATAAATTATTAAATCATAAGATAAATGATGTAGTATTTATCTTAGGTTTTAGTAAAATATTAAAATAAGTGAAATTAATTAAAACTATAATTTTATAACAAATAAAGTCTTTTAAAAGGGCTTTTTAGTAATTTTAAGAATGAATAACAATAAGAAAATAATTCAGTTGAATTTTTAACTCTAAAACAGTAAGAAAATATCTTGAAAGGATTTAAGACGTCTTTTTGAAAAGAATTAAAATAAAGTCGGAACTTGGAAGGCTAAAGTAGTAAATTCCTAGTAAAAAAACAAAAATTTATAAAATAGAATACAGCTAAGGAAATTATGAAATTTAAAACTGGAGCATCCGAAATTGAAAATGTGTAATTTTAAGCTTAAATGCATGGACAATATGTAATTACACACACAATGCTATTTTGGGGGTTTTTTGTAATTTTGGAAATAGGTTGGACTTGACTTTTAAAATCAACTTACGTTGCCTATTAAGACTAAATGACCTAATTAGAATCCCCCAAGTGGTTCTAATTCAAAGAAATACCTCGGCCCTAATAAGTCTTATTGGACACCCTATCCTACCATACCATAACCTACTAAAAAATGCCCCCTGCAATGGCTTGGGTAAACCGCCCTTTGGAAAATGGTCAAGAAAACATCTTGTTGGCATGGGGAGTGGCCTTGAAATCACCTTGGGCCACATGGGATTCCTTGACAAAAATGGACATTAACAGCAATTTAGGAGCAAAAATTAGGTAATCTTGTGTAAATTTTTGAATTAGTTTTTTAAACTCAATTCATGGGTAAGCCATTGATCCTTTCACATTATTTGTATCCTTGCATTATTTACAACTTCACTCAAATCATATCAAGTACATGGCAAAAGAGCAAGGGAAAGGACCTTCTTATTGGAATTTACTCATATTTATTCACAAAGATCTCAGAATATCTCTTCATTAATAGGATAGATTTAGTACACGAGCTAATAGGTTTTTGTTTCCTAACTAGTTTCTTGTATAGCTATGGTTGATTCCTAGTTAGAGTGGTTTCCATGTAATTAGTCTATGACTGATTTTGTAATTATTCTTTTTCCCAAATCACTAGCTGCCTATATGCAGACATTTTTTATCTCCATATCAATGGAAAGCCCAAGATTCTTTGGCCTTCACTGCCGAACCCAGTGTTGGGTTTTATTAAGAAATATTTTAAGTCACTATGCCTTCAACCTCTATTACACTTTAATCTGCCTTGGTAATCCAACCACCATGGACAACCAAATAAGCCAAACTTACAAATTACTATTGAGAAATTAGGATCCAATAATTATCTGAATGGTTTGAGTAATTGAAGTTGTTTCTAAAGAGCGGCGGGGAAATGAGTTAACATTGATGAATCAATGAAAGAACTAGAGTTAACGGTGGGTTTTGCCGACCCATAACACTGCATGGTAGTCGGCACGACATAATTCACGATTATGCGAGCTGTGCCGTGGGCCTTAAAAAAGACACGTGGGTTGGCACGACACGAAAAAAATAAAAAATAAAACAGCCTTTAAAAATTTCATTAGGAAATGTTAGAATTTTATTACTTTAAATGTATTCAAATTATGAAGTCAAATGTGGAAACACAGCAAATGAATATGAAGATGTATAATAATTCTTAATCCTAATTTCTAAGTTTGTATTTGTAATTTATAATTATAACTTATAAAAAATGTTAAAATTCAATTAATATTTCAATGTCTCATTATTTTAATAATGATTATATATTTTTTTAATTAATATAAATATAAAATGTCACTAAATATAACATATAAAATATTTTCATAATAATTATTAATAAAAAATAAAAAATTATTATAAATTATAAATATTAAAATTAAATCTCTTTTTCAAAGCACGCAAGTCGACCCACAACACAGTCTATGACATGGCACAATATATAACAGGTCGTGTTGTGAGCCTTCAAATTTGGTGGGTCGACACTACAAGACAGGGTATGAATTTTTGTAGGTCTTGGCATGGCACGGCCCATAACACGACGGACCTTGAATTTTTAAGCACGGCACAACTAATTGCTGGTTCTACATGGAACTAGCAAAGACATATCTAGCAAAGACAGGGCTAAGGTATAAAAAAGAACCACTGCACATCGGCACATTTGATTTTCTTATCCCTTACTCTTTACTTTTATTCAATTTTCACTTGTATTTGTGCTTAATTGGTTACCTTAATATTTGTCATATTCACTAAGTACATTAAAAAAGCCTTGAGAAAATCACACTTGGATGATTGTTAGAACCCAGCACAAATATCAATTTTAATACTAAATTATAAACGGGAACAGAAAATATTGACATATTTGAGACGAATTCTTCAAAATGAACAAAAAATTATAAACAAATTTCGCGTTTTTAAATATGATTTTCAGACAAATATGTCTTATGCATTTTTATTTTTTGTATTTTCTAAATATTTTTAATGTTTTCAAAATACATAAACACAAAATTCATGAGAGAATGACACTTCAAAAATTTCTCATTATAATATAATAAATATCTATGTTAACATATCAATAAAAGTTAATGACAAATGGATTTAAGTTTTGACAGTTATACCAATAATAATAACAATTATTTGTTTCCATTCTGAATATATATAGCACAGAAGCTAGGGCTTCGGAGGTTTGAACTTTGAATTTTGAACAACAATGGCTGAAGAAACAGAATTTCAAAAAGGAGAAGAAGGAACAGAGACAGAAATGAAGCCGTGGGAACAACACTCAAGAGTGATTAGCATACCTCGTTTTGATTACAACGCACCTTCATCTATTCTTCAACGTTCTCACTCTGGCTTCCTCATCACCTGCACTATCAGTATTCTTTCATTTCCCTCTCTCTTTTTCTTTTACTCATTCCCTCTAATTTATAATCACTCCTCCTTTTCTTATTTTCAATTTCTGTAATCAGAGAGGGAAAAAAGCGCCACCAAAGAAGCCATCACCATTCTTCAAAAGGTCTCCTCTTTGTTTCTTTTTTTCAAGTGTTTTTTTTTTTTTTTTTCTTTTCTTACTGGTGATTCACCAATGTTGATTATTATATTTTAGCCTGTATTCATTTCCATAATTGGTAGTGATTATCATGTAGCTTAAACTCTATTGAGCTGATCATTTTCTAGTCCACAACTACTCATATAATCTGTAGGAGGTTTTCTTTCGTAACAAAATTTATCACGTTCTTATAACATTTTAATTACTCATGTTATATCAATCTTTACAACTTCAGTCATCCAGGTTTCCAGTTGAAAATTCTGTAGTTGAAATTTTACCAAGTTGGATTTGTCTATTGCATGTGCTTTTTCTTGTGATGAGTAGGGTTATTTTTGGATTAGAACAAAGATAAATTTTGGTCTAATTTTGTTTGGATAAAATGGTTTCAATTACTGGCAATGGTGATCGAGCTTATTGGTTTTAAGGGTGGGACTGCTGGACTTGTTTCATAGTTGGCCTATATGTACTAATATTCATGGTCCTTTAAACTTTTTTGTAGTATATTGCTTCCTACTACAGTGATGGCTCTGGAAGTGTGAAGAACTCTGATACTAATGGTGACGCTAAGAGAAGGAAAACATGCACAGATGAAGCAAGTGAGGAATTTGCCAATGGTGCAGAAAGTGGGGGCACTAAAGAAGATCCAGGTAGTATTTTTTTTGTCCCAGAATAAATTTTTACTTTTGATTAGGGATTAGATTCTTTGTTTATGAAGTTATAATTTACACTTCCCAATTGTAGGTGGACTTCCAAAGGATGATTGTAGCTCCCATTCAAAGGTAGATACAAACACAGAATACGATTTTGATATGTCTCTGGTTAAGCTAAAAAGAAGTGGTCTGCTTCTCCTTACCTTCCCAAGAGAAAACTCTTATAACATTGTTGGTGTTGTGTCAAACATTGTTCAATCTTTGGACTCTGGGACTTTAAAGTCACCGCTGTAAGTAGTTTACATTCCTGTTTAATATGTCTCCATTGGAAGCAGTAAACAGGCTTCATTTTCAAAATGCTTGATACTTTTGCTTGCATATATTGTACGTACATGTGTATTATCGATGTATATTATTTCAAATTACTTAAGATGTGACGCAGGGTATTTCAACATTTGGGTTTCCTAATTAGTTTAGTTATTTCTATTGTTATTCTACATCTGGGTTAGTAAGGCCTATTTTTAATGTTTAGCAAAATTAGTATTTTTGTCTAATAAATAGAAGTTTTGGTAGGGTTGACCTAAACCTTTTAATTCTTGTTATCATTTAGATTTACTTGTTATCTTCTAGTTATAATGAAAACTTGAAATTTCATAATCATCCTGTGCTTCTTCCTTAAAGTATGCTCTTGGAATCATTCAGTTGTCATGTTCTTGCTTTGTTCATCTCTTTTTCTTTTCTTTTCATTTTATTAAATTCAACTATTAATTTTATCTTGTAGTAAAGAGAAAATTAAAAGTTTTTGTTTTACAAACTAAGAAACGGGTGAATTTGCAATTGTCCTCTTACAGATAGTGCTTGAAGAAGCACTGACTTTGATACATTAAAGAATTTTGGTCTTTGTTGTTCACATGTGTATGAAAATTTTAAACTTCAAACTTTTTTATTTATAAAAAATTCGTATTTTAAAGTTAATGGTATTATATTTTGTTATTTCATTTGCTTTCAATGAATATTTTCCTTACAATTTTNCTTTCATTTCCCTCTCTCTTTTTCTTTTACTCATTCCCTCTAATTTATAATCACTCCTCCTTTTCTTATTTTCAATTTCTGTAATCAGAGAGGGAAAAAAGCGCCACCAAAGAAGCAATCACCATTCTTCAAAAGGTCTCCTCTTTGTTTGTTTTTTTCAAGTGTTTTTTCTTTTTCTTTTCTTACTAGTGATTCACCAATGTTGATTATTAGATTTTAGCCTGTATTCATTTCCATAATTGCTAACTACTCATATAATCTGTAGGAGGTTTTCTTTCGTAACAAAATTTATCACGTTCTTATAGCATTTTAATTACTCATGTTATATCTATCTTTACAACTTCAGTCATCCAGGTTTCCAGTTGAAAATTCTGTAGCTGAAATTTTACCAAGTTGGATTTGTCTATTGCATGTGCTTTTTCTTGTGATGAGTAGGGTTATTTTTGGATTAGAACAAAGAGAAATTTTGGTCTAATTTTGTTTGGATAAAATGGTTTCAATTACTGGCAATGGTGATCGAGCTTATTGGTTTTAAGGGTGGGACTGCTGGACTTGTTTCATAGTTGGCCTATATGTACTAATATTCATGGTCCTTTAAACTTTTTTGTAGTATATTGCTTCCTACTACAGTGATGGCTCTGGAAGTGTGAAGAACTCTGATACTAATGGTGACGCTAAGAGAAGGAAAACATGCACAGATGAAGCAAGTGAGGAATTTGCCAATGGTGCAGAAAGTGGGGGCACTAAAGAAGATCCAGGTAGTATTTTTTTTGTCCCAGAATAAATTTTTACTTTTGATTAGGGATTAGATTCTTTGTTTATGAAGTTATAATTTACACTTCCCAATTGTAGGTGGACTTCCAAAGGATGATTGTAGCTCCCATTCAAAGGTAGATACAAACACAGAATACGATTTTGATATGTCTCTGGTTAAGCTAACAAGAAGTGGTCTGCTTCTCCTTACCTTCCCAAGAGAAAACTCTTATAACGTTGTTGGTGTTGTGTCAAACATTGTTCAATCTTTGGACTCTGGGACTTTAAAGTCACCACTGTAAGTAGTTTACATTCCTGTTTAATATGTCTCCATTGGAAGCAGTAAACAGGCTTCATTTTCAAAATGCTTGATACTTTTGCTTGCATATATTGTATGTACATGTGTATTATTGATGTATATTATTTCAAATTACTTAAGATGTGACGCAGGGTATTTCAACATTTGGGTTTCCTAATTAGTTTAGTTATTTCTATTGTTATTCTACATCTGGGTTAGTAAGGCCTATTTTTAATGTTTAGCAAAATTAGTATTTTTGTCTAATATATAGAAGTTCTGGTAGCGTTGACCTAAACCTTTTAATTCTTGTTATCATTTAGATTTACTTGTTATCTTCTAGTTATAATGAAAACTTGAAATTTCATAATCATCCTGTGCTTCTTCCTTAAAGTATGCTCTTGGAATCATTCAGTTGTCTTGTTCTTGCTTTGTTCATCTCTTTTTCTTTTCTTTTCATTTTATTAAATTCAACTATTAATTTTATCTTGTAGTAAAGAGAAAATTAAAAGTTTTTGTTTTACAAACTAAGAATTGGGTGAATTTGCAATTGTCCTCTTACAGATAGTGCTTGAAGAATCACTGACTTTGATACATTAAAGAATTTTGGTCTTTGTTGTTCACATGTGTATGAAAATTTTAAACTTCAAACTTTTTTATTTATAAAAAATTCGTATTTTAAAGTTAATGGTATTATATTTTGTTATTTCATTTGCTTTCAATGAATATTTTCCTTACAATTTTCATGAACTTTTGCCGTTAAAGTTGTTCAATCTTGCATTTTTTGTCTTTGTTGGAACAATAATGACTTCTATATGGTCAAATTGAATCAAAAACAAACTTTCTATAGTATGAGGGGAATTCATCGCCTAAGAAATGCAAAATGTTTCTTGACCTATAATGGGGCCAAATTGTGGAGTCGATCTATGAAATTTTAGCCTTTAGTTATATGCACCGTGAAATCAAAGCATATAAAATCCCCTTGTTCATAAAAACTATCCTTTTGTTGTAGAAAATAAAGAAAAAGAAAGTGAAGCATAAGAATATTAAGTAATAGCTAAAGCTTCATTTGATACTCTACAGAAAAAGGATTTATTTTACTGTCTGATCTAGCTTTTTGGAGGATTTATTTTACTGTCTCATCTAGCTGTTTGGATTACTTACTTTTTCCTTTTCAATTAGAACAAAAAAAGACATTATTATTTTACTGTTTTTTTTTTGGTCTATCAGAATTGCATGTAGCTATGAGCTGTCTAATTCTTTGGCAGTTGAAGTCTGATTTCATGAACCATTACATTAGCCCATTCCTTTAAGTCCTTTCGGAAATTTATGGGAAGCCCTAACACAGGGTAAAAAGATGACAAGGAGAAAATCAAGAAGGTTTTATAGAAAGAGGATTTAAGTGATCTCTAGCTTTTCAGTTCTTCAGGTTTGAATATGATCCATTCAGTTGGTTCCCTTATATAATTTTAATCTTTGGGACAAAATAATCAATTTTATATATGATTGGTAATATACTCATGCTTATATTGATACTTTTTATGCAATATCCTTAACAGAAAAGCTAAGAGAATTAGCCCAACTAACTCATTTGCTCAATAGACGAGTAATTGATGGAATTACAAATGGGGTTGGTATTGCAACTTTTTTTGAAGGGGAAAGTATAAAATTTTCCCCTGTGACTTTTAACCTATGTTGATGCCAACTTGTGTATTGTTATATTATCTGATTTTGATGCCCATTTATTTTATACAGCAACAGTGGTATTCAATAACTCTCAAGTTGCATCCTTGGCAAGTATAAGCCTATATATTTGTTAGTTTTGGTGGGTCTACTGCAGTTTCTGTGTTTATATGCATTTTTTTTTTTTAAGAAGTATGAGGTGTATATATTCCCTTTGGTTGCGTGTATCTGATGGATGAAATAACTTTCCCTTGGTGCAGCTGGTGTCATCGAATTTTTCCTATCCAATCTACTTGTATCTTGAAGGAGGTAGACCTTCAAGCAACTGTATCAAAGCTTGTTCTTCAATTTGTAAATGATAAACAAAATAAACTTTCCCGCCCTGTTAAGGTAAAAGTTTATCTTTTATTTACTGCACAGCTAAGAATTCATGTATGGGCTACATTCTTATAGGAGGACAATAAACCATGCTACTGATTAAGCATATGATGATTGAGAGGAACTGTCAAATTGTCATGCAGTGCTCTTGATTTATGCCATGTTTAAACATTCTTTTTTAGGCCTTTAAGAGGAAAATGTTAGTTTTCTTGACATTTAAGTCTCTCTCACTCTTATCTCTCCTGGGGATAGTGGAATCAGCTGTGTGTTGGAAAAATGGGAAGCTGTAGAAAATAAATTTTAGTTTGTGAGTACATGAATTCTGCTGTAAATCGTGGGAGTACTTGAATTCTTCTGTAGCTCTTATTTGGTTCATTTCATGCACCATCATTCTGTATGATACATAATTACTATAACATAATGCATGCAGATAGTTGCTGCTACATCCCTTTTTACGTTTTTTGATGGGCTCTCTGCCTATTTTTTTCTCTCTGAATCTTTGGTGACTGTTTGTTAATTTTGTAAAATAATCAATTTTCTATGGTGATGATTGCTACTTAACGAATTGTATCCAACATTTTAGTTTGCAGTGGGGTATAACCGAAGAGGATTTGATGAGACACAGATGAAGACTACAAAAGATACTTTAAATGATTCTAATCTCTTTGCTATGTTAGATCGCAACAAATGCTTCGATGTAGTGGCTGCTGCAGTTAAAGATGTTGTTTCAGATTCAGAAGTCGACCTCAAATTTCCAGAGGTAAAAAACTGAAAAAAATAAAGCCTGTTCTAGTTCCTAAATATTCAACAAATCGTACCTTTTGCCTCTCCCATTTCTCTGCTTGTTTTGACTAGAATGACCAATCTTGCAGCTTTCTATTCTTGTTGAGTTGCTTCCTCTTGCTGTACCAGCTACTGAGCCATTAGTTGTTGCTGTTTCTGTTCTTCCACACAACCTCGTGACAACGAAGCCTCGACTCTGCATCAGGGCATTGGTCTTCGTTACCAATGCAAAGAATAAAAAGACTAGAAATAAATCCCATTTGTGAGAATATTTTACCTGATTAAGAATCAAGGCATTGGCAATAGGAATCCCAGGTCTGTCATTCGGCTAGAGTTGTCCTTGCAATCCAAGTGCTCTTCGCCCTTGGTCCGGTGGGCAGTATAGCGATAGGCACAAAATTGTTTTGTCTTTATGCTTCAGTGATTTTTAGAAGCTAAGGAACTTGGAGAAGTTAGCTGGACTTGGACGAGTTGCCAATATCTATACAGTTGGGCCCAGGGGTTCACTCTAATATCAGATTTACTTTGTGTTGTTCTTGCTTCAATGTTTTCGAATATCTTCTGGTACACTTTTTAAATACAATTTGCTTTTGAAAAATAAACATGAGCTAAAGGCATGTTAAGAATTGGGAGATAGAACAAAGTTTCTGCGAATATAGTGCTCATCCTGTGATTTTTTGTTATTTTTGACAGTATTTGTGCCACAAAACATAAAGATGAAGTGATAATTAGATTTACAATAATATAAAAACAGTGATGTCGTGGCTTAATTTGGGTAAATAAAACGAAATTGAAACAGATAAATCAATCATTTAATGTGATCAAATCCTACCCTTCGATTCTAATTATGAAAAAATGAAAATCTCAAGTACTACAAAATGCTAGGGTTAGATGACTTGAGGAATGCTAGGGTTAGATGACTTGAGGGCTCAACAGAGTCTATTACGATAATTGCGTGTTTAAAAAAAATAACAATAAAATTTGAAAGAAAAAATATAATGCAAATCTTAAAATTTATTGACATATTATACACGTTTAAGGAAAATTGTTTTTAAATAACTTATTTTTAGATCTTGAATTGAAAATTAATCCATTCTAAGAAGTCTCAGGGAAAATAACATTTCCATATATTTTAGGATAGAAATGCCCCTTGATATATATATAAGCCAGTGATTCTCTAGCGTAATTCTAAACTCTCTCATTTCATCTAACACTTCCTCATACTTACACTACTGAAATCAAAATCACAACCACAAGGGACACCATTTTGTAAAAGATTTGGAAAATTAAGAAGTTTTCTGCTAGTAAAAATGGTAATCAGTTGTTGGGGCACCATTTTGTCGTTGTCCAATCCAAATATGTTGTGAAGAAACCGAAAATTTTGTGATTGTTTGTGATGAACTTGAATGAATAAATGGTTGAATGTGACAGTTGGTATTTGTGGCCGTCGTGTGTTGTGGTTATGGTGACTATAAAAGCAATAAAGCTTAGCTCACAATCCAATCTTACAAACTTTCTTTCATAACCCCGACGTGACAACTCGCAATTGATCAGTTCGCAATTGGTTAGTTCGCAATTGGTCAAGCAAGAAAATTCATCATAAACTAATCACGAGCTACCACATTGGGGTTGTGAGAGAAAGTTTGTGAGATTGAGTTGTGAGAGAAGTTTGTGAGATTGAGTTGTAAATGTAATATTGCTCCTATAAAAAAATGCACGAAAAAGGCAATGTAACTTTCTGAGCACTTATTAGAGAATCATTTTCTTTTTTGTGTGCTAATAGGATAGTGCGCGATACCCACAAATGGAAAGCTATCAGTGAGTATTGAGTCGTTTGTAGCATGATGACCCGTAGCCCTCCGTCTGTTCCCATCTGTTGGTATTGTACATTTAAATTTTCCATCCAAATAATGGCCTAGTGACACTTTCTCACCCAAAAAGTTTCAAAATACAACTTTATTACCCATAACACAAATATGTTAGTAGGTTTCGTTGTGAAGAAGGGTAGGATGATCAAAAGTTCACTATAAGTAAGGGCAGAATGGTAAATTAACATTTTGCATAAAAAAATCAAAATTTAAAATTCCACTTTATTGAGAAAACAGTGAATGGCAAAGGACGGCGATTTACGACCGACGACCAACGAGTAACCAAGTGCCAAGGTTTATATATGTGTGTGTGTGTGTGTCAAAATATTACAGTGAATGGTGAGATCATTAACAATTAAAACCCCTCATCAAAAGTATATTAAGTAGAAAAATAACCCAAAACCTTCCACCATTATGGTTTAGTCAAACCACTATTCGCCAGAACATTGTTCACCAAAGCGAAGGGTACACTTCTACCGGTGGGACATTAATTTTCATTGAGTTTCCTTAATAGTGATAGGTTCGACTTAACTAATATATATTTTGCTTGTCTGTCAAAGCAAAAGTTGATAAATATATATTAGAGGCATAGTAGAGTAGTACACTTGTTTTGTGTATGTAGTGACTGATGCCATTGAATTGTATAATTGGTTTTTTGACTTGACTTGACTTACATTTGAGGTCATTAGTTGGTGCCATTAACTGGTGTAAACTGAGTTTTTTGACCTACCTAATCAACTCATTTTGGCTTGTTCGTCAAAGCGAATGTTTAAAATGGGCTAAATGAGATCTTGGTCCATTAGGAATACCAATAAGCCTTCTCGAGTTTAATAGTAAGGGCTAATTAAAGACCATATTAAATCATTATAAACATGATAATAACTTCGTTTTATTCTGCACTTGTAGATCATAAAAATGAGCAATAACAACCTTTCATTGTGATCGATAATCGAAAGAGAAAATAGGCTATATGGTATAACTTTCACGATCTGGTATCGAAATCTCCAGATTGTACTTAAGTCCGAAAAGAAATTATATACCATCGATCAGCCTTACTCGATTGTACCTGGTCCTGATGCCACTCAAGAGCGAAAAGATACTTATCAAAAGTATTTTGATGATGATGACACTATCCAGTGTATAATATTGGCATCAATGACACTTGAATTGCAAAAGCAAAATGAAAAGATGGATGTTACTGTAATTGTTGAACATCTCAATGAGCTTTTTCAAGAGCAAGCTTGTCATGAGAGATATGAGGTGTCTAATCAACTATTTAGGAGTCGTATGGTAGAGGGTGCCTCAGTTGGTCCTCACATAGTTAAGATGATTGGGTATATTGAGAGACTTGAGATTTTGGGCTTTGGTTTGGACGTTGAGTAGCAAACTGATTTAATTTTGCAATCCTTACTTGATTCATATTCACATTTCATAATAACTTTCAACATGAATGGAATGATTAAGACCCTTTCTGAGCTCCTAACCCTAGTTAGTAAATACAGGTACGGCAAAAAAAGGGTACGGGAATTTTACGGGTATAATACGACAAATAGTGAAAAATACGTTTATAAAAATTCGGCTATAAAATTCGGATATGGGAAAAATACGGTACGGGTATATATGGGTTTAATACGGTGCATTATCAATAATACGTTTTGAAAAATACGGCAACATCAATCTTAGTTTTAGTACTTTTATGGACTACCTGGTTAAAATCAATATAACATTTCAAATGCAAAATATTCAATTAACCAATAATACAAATACATAATATATAAATATAACTGATATTCAAATTATAGTCTCCAGACTCAAACACAATATTTAACCAACATTCAACTATAGTGTCAAATCAAACACATAAGTCATAATAAAACCAAAATTCAAAGTCGAATAAGAGTTCCAAACAAATAAAATATACAAATAATACAACCAAGATTCAAATTATAGTTTATAACAAAAACTCACAAATTACATAAACAACAATAAGTCCTAACAGCGCCACAATCCACCGTAATCTGCCATAATCCGCAACAAATCTACCACAGGTCCACAACCCACCATAATCCACCACAAATTTACCAGAATTCGCCACAAAGCAAACCCAAGGCAGTGGTTTACTTAAATCCCATTACAAAAACAAGAAAGCAATCTCATTGCCGGAAACTATTTACAAAATATCCCAAAAGTTGGTTCCCAAAATGATTTCCCAGCACACATTTGCTTCACCCAATGGATAAGTTCACCCCTGGCACGGATCATCACCACGACCAAGATGCACATCTACGCATCTCCGGTCGCAGCCAACCACCCTAGCTAAAGCCTGTAACTAATGCTTTGCCGTTTTAATTCTTAGATCTAGAAATCAAAAAGATATTTGTCGATTGTTAGAGAAGAGCAACTTTTAAAGAAGAAGATTGAGTAATAGAGGGGAGACAAAGAAGAGAGATCAAATTGATTTAGTTTGAGTTAATTGTTTCTGCAAAATAAAAATATTATATTGTTCTTGAATTAAATTGTTCGTGTGGAAGAAATTTAGAGATGGAATTTTCTGAAGAAAATGGAGAAAGTGCAGAAGAAATTTAAGGAGAGCTGAAACCGTGAAGAACTGAGGAAGAAAAGCTGAAGAAGAACTGAGGAAGAAGAAGAGCCGAACTGAGGAAGAAGAAGTGAAGAGCTGAAGAAGAACCGAAGAAGAGAGATCTGTTTTAATTTTTATTAAAAACCCACTAAAACGACGTTGTTTTGGGGGTGAGATTTTTTTTTTTTTCAATAATTCATGAATAGTTCGCAAATTATTCGCGAATTATATGGAAAGTCTTATTATATGTGAATTATAGGCCAGATTTTACAAAATACATATACGTGTGTTTTATACGCGAATTATATGGCTATCTGTACAATTCGCATATAATACGCGTTTTTACTAACTAGGCTCCTAACCATGTTGAAGATAGTAGAACAGAACACCAAGAAGTCCAAACCAATGTTGCTAATTGTTGTTGGCACTAGTAAAGGGAAGGGTAAAGGTAAGGGTAAGGCTAAGGTCAAACCCAAACCCAAGCCTAAGCCCTAAGATCCTGATTGAAGCCTGAAGGTGGCATCAATAAGGATGGGAAGGTAGTTTGCTTATACTGTAGCAAGTTTGACCATTGGAGGAAACACTGCAAGGTCATCCTAGTGAACAAGAAGAAGTTGGTGACTTCGATTTCAGGTTTATTTATGATTGAGATCAATCTTTCTCCTTCAGCATCTTAGGTCATTGACACATGATGTGGTTCTCACATTTGTATTGATGTGCATCGACTAAGGTAGAGTAAATCGTTCGCCAAAGCCTATGAGTTGGAAATTGAGCACGTGTTGCTACAATGGCTGTAGGATCTTATTATTTGACTTTGCCTACGAGTTTGTTATTGGAACTTAGGATTGTTATTATGTACCTTTAGTTTGTAAAAATATTATTTATGTGTCCGCTTTGGGCGAACAAGGACATCATTTTGTTATAACTAATTGATTGTTGTCTTTTAGTCTAAATGTATTCTTTATGGAACAGTTAGATTACATAATGGTTTATATGTTCTTGATTTAAACAATAAAGAAGTTCTCAATATAGAAACAAAGAAAGCCAAGCACGGCGATAAGAACCATACATATCTCTGGCATTGTAAACTAGGTTATATTAATTAGACTTACATCGCAAAGCACTACAAAGATAGAGTTTTGGACCCATTTGACTTTTAGTCTTATGAGATATGCAATTCATGCCTTTTAAGAAAACGACCAAATCACATTTCACTAGACACAGTGAAAGAGCTACAGAACTATTAGGCATCATTTATAGTGATATATGTGATCCACTAGTAGTTAAAGCTAGAGGTGGTTATTCTTACTTCATCATATTTACTGATGATTTCAGTAGATATGATTATGTCTACCTTATGAGACATAAATCTAAAGCTTTTGACAAATTCAAAGAATTTAGGAATGAAGTACAAAATATGTTGAACAAAAGTATAAGGATCATTTAGTCTGATCGAGGAGAAGAAGACTTGGGCTTAGGGTTCGATGAATACCTAAAAGAATGTAGGATAGTATCTCAACTCACACTTTTTTATACACCACATCATAATGGTGTGTCTAAAAGGAGGGATCAAACCTTGCTTGATATGGTTCGATCTATGATAAGTTTTACCAATCTACTCACATCATTCTTAGGTTATTCCCTAAAGATTGCGACTCACATACTGAACTGTGTACCATCAAAGTCTGTAAATAAGACTCTATATGAATTATGGAATCGGTGTAAGCCTGAATTATCTTATCTAAAGATTTGGGGTTGTGAGGCTTATGTCAAGAAATTTGATTTCGAGCAAGCTGGTACCAAAATATGATAAATGTATCTTCGTGGGGTATCCTAAAGAGACTAAAGGATACTACTTCTACCATCTAAAGGAGTGCACAGTTTTTGTTGCTCGAACTGGGGCCTTCTTAGAGAAGGAATTTCTACTAAAAGGAACTAGTAGAGGAAGAACGAACTTGATGAAGTTCTGGTTCCACAAGATACATTAGACGAATGATAGGGTAATGTGCCACAAGAAATGGCTGAACATCATGAGGTTGTTACTCCACAATTTATAGATCGAAATGAACTACCTCAAGTTACATAGAAGTTGTGTAGATTTGGGAGAGTACGTCATGAGCCTAAGAGGTATGGATTTCTCGTTACTCAACATGGTGACGTACTAATCTATCAAGATGATGAACCCAGAACCTATGATGACATATTCCATCATCCATGAGGTCACACAATTGAACCTCACGAGAAAGATTCTGAAAGTCACTATACATAGACATCTTGTTCTAAAGGTCACCACACTGGAAAATCACAACACAATGCAACAACAATCCATCAATGCTCAAGTCAACCATCACAAGCATGCCAACGAAGCATAAAAAAAAAAATATGCAGAATGAAACCCTAGACTCTGCTATGTGTGGAATACATGCAACAAAGAAGAAGGATCAAAAGTGAAGAGCAAGATCCGAGAAAAATACATGGACTATAGCGCAATCAAGCAAAGAGACGACAAAGTGCTCATCTCTTATCAAAAAATTCTTCAATGAAAAGTCCAAGAGCTCTCTTTTCTTGTTTTGGAAAAACATAAAATGAATAAAGAATAAAGGAAGAGAGAGACCACAACTTAAATAGTTTGCCCAACTTTGCTCTAGAGTTGTTGAACGATTTGATGATTGAGAAGCTCAATCATCCATACTCGCGCCATGTGTCCCCGCTATAAAACACCATAATGATGTGTCCCTTCACTCCAAGCGCAAGTTAGCTAGTTACCTCGTAACCGCCAACTAGGTGGGAAAATCAAAATTCACATGGCTTTTGAAATTCAAAATTCAAAACTGGTGATGATCGTCCCTGTGCTACAAAAGACAACCAGAGCACTACCATCATTATAAGAATTTTGGATTCTCACCACAAAATAATTTGTCATTATAAATATCAAAATTATGACAATTTTATTACTGTGAAAATTGTATTGATCACCAGATTGGTCACATTAAACTTGTACTCTTAAATGCATAGTGACAAAAGAGCATTTAGTTACCATAGCTTAATTATTTATTATGACAATAATAATTTGTCACTGTAAACTAGTTTATTATGATAAATTATTTGTAATAATAGAAGACAATTTTTATCACTATAAGTAATATTTTGTCAGAATTGATTTGTATTTAAAGATTAAATGATAAGCTTTATGGTGAGAAAATAATATATGATGACAAAATTGTGAATAATGACTAACTTATTTTCTCATAATTTTAATAGTGATCGAAATTTATTTGTCATTGACTTTATTGTGACAACATTTATTTTGTCACATGTTTGTTTATATGATAATATTATTTGTCAAAAATTGTATAGTAACAGGAATAATTTTGTAAAAAATTTAATAGTATGACAAATAATTTTTAATACAAATATTTTTACATGACAAATTTTTTGTTATCAAAATTAGGGTGCTCAAAAGCGGTTAACTAAACCGGTTAACCACTTTTCTGAACCGAACTGGTTTTTCGGTTCAGGAAAATTCCTAAATCGAAATCGAACTAGTTTAGGGGGAAAACTAGTTTTTCGTTAACCGAAAAACTGGTTAATCGCTTTGAAAAAACTAGCTAATCGGTTTTCCCCTTTTTATTGGATAAATTTTTTTTTTTCCTAAATTAAATTGCAAACATAAACAATACATATCCAAATAAAAATTAAACATTCATACATATCCATTGACCACTACTAACAATAAATTAAAAATTGATACAAATAAAAGTCTAAAATGAAATAAACATAAAAGTCTGCAATGAAACTTCCATAATAAAACAACAAAATAACTAAATAAGTACCAATGGAAAACAACAAAAGAAATTATGCAAATACAACTCCACGAGTGGAAAGCGGAAACCAACATTAAGTCAATACGAATAAATCTCCCAATTTTTGCCCAAATAAAAATTAAATGTTAGAAGTTTATAAAAACTAAATCATTTTTTTTCATTGCCTACAATAACAAAACTATTAAAGAAGTCAAACCTCAATTAAATGCTGCAAAACCTTCAATCATTAAGATGAATACGAGTAGTATTTCCCATTGTCGAAGACACAAATTCTCCAAAAAAAGGTCATATAAATAATGGTTAAATTCAAAATACAGTCACCAAATCCAACAAAGACAACATAATAAGTAATAATTGAAACTAAAGCAAAACATTTACTTGACTCAAGCTCTGCTATCTCTTTCAAGCTCTCCTCAATCATGAATGGTTCACGTGTAGCCCGAATCCATCTTGTGTACAAATAAGAGCCTCCATTATTTTAGGAGTGAGGGAGCTACGAAATATTGGATCTAATACACGACCCCCAATGCTAACGTTGACTCAGATGCAACAGTAGAAACTGACATAGCCAACATCTCTCGTGCTATCGAAGAGAAAACTGGATATCTATTTGAATTGACCTTCCACCAACTCAAGATATCAAACATCTTGTCCTTGTGACGCTACTCACATACATCCTCTAAATATTTATCCATCTCAGATTTGGTCACCAAAACTTCATGTCCAGACATTGCCTCATCGTACATACAATACATTAATTCTTAAGAATCAACATTTACATCTTCAACATTAACTTGACCTGCTTGTTGAGATTGTTGACTAGATTGCCCACTAGGAGAAGCATAACTGAGCTTGCATTGGTCAAATAAAAAGGACAAAGTTGTGTGCACTTTTTTCTTCAAAAGTTCAGCATTAACATCATCATATGAATTACTAATAACCCAATTCACATATTCTAACTTGAATCTAGGATCCAATACCATTGCAATGAATAACATTAAGTTGATGTTATCAATATTTGACCAATATTTATGGGCATGTTTGGCTTATTATTTCTGCCCATTTTCCCAATCCTATTCTCCAAATAATATTTGGCACATTATTCCAGAAATATTACCCTATTTTTTTAATTACTTTTAGACCCCATAAGGTTATTAATTTCATTAAATACACCCTGAAAAAAAAAGTTTAAAAATTATCAAAAACAGCCCCGCGACCCATACTTGCCAGATTCCGGCAACCACCATTAGTGGTAGTCGAAATCTATATAACGCCTACCTGTCGACTAGAAATGGCCGAAAGTTCACCGATCTGGCCTTTTTTGGCCAGATCCACCACGGATCTGGCCAGAAAAGGCCAGATCTGTCCATGAACGACGACCAAAGAAATGGCCGTCGTTGAGGTCAACGACGGCCAAATCTTGGCCATCGTTGACCGAAAACAACGGCCATATCTTTGGCTGTTGCTGACGGCCAAATATGGCTGTCGTTTTGGCCTTTTTCGACTGTCGCAGCCACTATAGGCCGTAGATCTGGCCTTTTTCGATCAGATCCGTGGTGGATCTAGCCAGAAAAGGCCATAAGGATGCGTTACGACATAGATCCGACCAGTCTATGTCGTAACACGATTTTTCGGTCAAATTCCGACGGTGGTGGCTAGAATCTAGCACTACAGGTGGTGGGGGTGTTTTTATCATTTTATATATTAGGGTATTTAATTAAATTAGCAAACCTAGGGGCTTTTTCATAAATTTTTAAATTTTATCTCGTAATACTCCCCTATCCAATTACTCAATATTATTCCCAAAATCCTATCCAAAATAATAAACCAAATGTACCCTATCATGTTTTCCCTTCATTCTCCTAGCCATAGTACTTAAGCCAACATCATTACTTCTACACCATGTTGAAATTTGCATTCCAATGGCAAAGATCTCATGCATGCATGCATTACCGGTAACAAAAAGTGAGCCTGACACACGTAGAGTAGCATCATAAAAAACTTTCAAAAAATGTAACATGTAACGGGCATACTCCCAATCACTAGGCGTAGGCAAACCCCTTGACTTTTCCCCTCTAGTAAGTTCATCTCTATACTTAATGTCTTGGATTTCCAACAACTCAAATGCTTTATGAAATTTTAAAGTCACATCCAATATTAAATACGTAGAGTTCCACCTTGTTTCTACATCAAGAACCAAAAGATGTTTTTGTTCATTCTTTTCTTGCTCTACACACTCCTTAAACCTTTGTAACCTCACTAGAGAAGACCTCACATACCTCACTGCAGAGCAAATTCTAAAAATGGAGTCCTCCATGTTTTTTAACCCCTATTTTACAGTGAGACTCAATATATGTGCACAACACCTTATGTGCAGAAAGTCACCATTCAAAACACTCCCCTTCCAACTTTCTAACCGATACTGGAGATATCTTATTCCAACGTCATTAGAACTTGCATTGTCCATGGTAACGGTGAAAACCTTAGAAATACCCCTATCAAGCAAAGACCTCTCAATTGCCTTGCCAATCAATAAACCTTTTTGACTAACAATTGGACAAAAGTTTAAGATCTTTTTGTGTAATTTCCAATCATCATCAATGAAGTGAGCCATCAAACACATATAGTTAAGGTTTTGGCAAGATGTCCATGTATCCGTGGTAAGACTTACTCTTTGACTAAACTTACTAAAAAAGGCCTTCAACTTATTTCTCTCCTCAACATAAATATTAAAACAATCTCTAGCCACAGTAATACGAGAGGGAACTTGAAATAGAGGTTGTGCATCCCTCATCACATTGCAGAACCCCTCACGCTCTACATGCCTAAAGGAAAACTCATCAACAATGATCATTCTAGCTAGAGACCGTCTAAGCCTATCTCGATTGAATTTCCAAGTTCTAAGTGAAGATTGTGTGGAGGTGGTAGCAATACCGCTTGATTGGTCATGTGATTATGTTTATTGAAAAACTAAGATCCTTTGTTTCTTATCCATTACATTCAAAGGGTACTTTTTACATCAACTTAAGTGATTTCGTAGACAATTAGTACCACTTTTATTTGGACATGCAAGCACA
Source organism: Pistacia vera (assembly GCF_008641045.1). NCBI lineage: Eukaryota > Viridiplantae > Streptophyta > Magnoliopsida > Sapindales > Anacardiaceae > Pistacia > Pistacia vera. Next base: position 910,232 of record NW_022196018.1, on the reverse strand, counting down.
TTCTCACAATAATCACACGTTGTTGTCCTATCATCCATATTCTCACAAAGATTTATAGTAAAGTAATCCCACATATCAGAAGTATTCTTTCGAGTACTAGAACTTACACATTTGGGGACTTGTAGTGGTCGCGATTGTGGTCGTGGTCGTGGTTCGGGATCCGTAGAAGGCTGTGGGGCTACCAATGAGTTTGGAGTTTGATTCCTACTAGTCGGTGTCTCAGGACTCTCATCAGTATTAGAATGATCAACGACCATGGGATTGGATTTGGACATCTGCAATACCAACATGAAGAATATGTGAAAATGATTAAAAATAAAGACTAAGATAATAAATATATAAACAAATGAACAATCTAATCAAAGTATCTTACATCCTCTTATCTCTATCTTAAAACACCTTTAAAAGACTAAAAAAGTATACTTTCGGGTGGCTGATTTCAAAAATAAGTGCGTCGATTTATTACCTTAAGATAAACTTGAGTGATCAGAATGAGAGGCAATGGAGAAATCAACCCAATTGGTGTTAAATATGGAAAGTAACAATTCCTCAATTGAAGAGCTAAAAAGGATATTTATCACAACTTCACGGCTTGCCCCTCCCTTATGAATTATGATACTTAATCCTAACAATAAAATACACCCTTTTTATTTTTTTAATCCATCACTAGATTTCAAAATTTTATCATCAAGCAACCAAGTCCTCCACAAAGTAATGATTAATGATGAGAATGCAAAATGTCATATTCACCCCCCCCCCCTCTCTCCTTCTAATGTCTAGTCTTTTATACTTATTTGGTGCCTAAATGTACTCATTATTATTTTATTTTGATTTAGGATGCAAATAGAGGCGTTAAATGCGAAACAAAACTAATTAGGTGAATTCGGATAGTTTCGACATTGCTTCGTAATCTGGGCATAACTCTCTCATCCGAGCTCCGATTGAGATGATTAAAAATGTCTTGGAACACCAAGAAAGAGATATACAACTTTCATGTTTTGAGTTTGGATAGATATGCTAGGAAATGGTCCATATACGCAGCGGAAAACAAAATCATAATCACAAGGATCGTTCCCATTGAGCCAAGATCAAAGGTACAATTTTATAGTTTATGTTAAAATAGAAATCTGCAGAAATTAATTATGAGTTTAGAGAACATACGCATGTTTGGAGGCTCCTCCAAATTTGTCAATGAATGTTTTTTCTACTGACCCAAGTGTAGGATCGAACCCACGTAGTTCACACAAAGACAATCACAAAGAACTAAGGAGGGATTTGCTAGATCCTCCTTAGCTTTAAGATTAAAGAAGAAAATCAAATAGATTTGATTTTAGGCTAAACCAAAACTGGCGTGGGAGAGTATTTGGGGTTGCTGTGTTTGTGCCTTTTTCAAAGAAAAATAAACTAATGAAAATCACTTCATTTTACAAAGAAACATTTTCTTTTATAGTGATACTTTAATGCCCTATTCCCCTATGGAATAGGCTTGGGCTCCAACCCAAACACCACATGTTACCGAACACTCCTAATTAGATATTTTTTATATTTATTTCATCATCATCTCAATTAAAATCAATTAATATATATTTAATCTATATATTAACATTTAACAATAATGATGATTTAATTAAATATATGTGAACACATATTTAAACGGAATTTCACTTATTTAATTTTTTCTAATAAATTAAATAAAGGCTACGACCTCAGCAAATTTAATTGCACTGTGAAATTACCAAAATACCCTTTCGCCTAAAAAGATGAAAACGCCTTTCTTTCTTCTTGAGTTTTAAATTATCTTGTATGTGTGTGACCTATAGGCTCCTCATCATACCGGCAGTGTACAGTATCGTGATTAACACCAATTAATCGTCTCACTAATACATAGACTAAGATTAACCCTTAGCAAGACATCATGGCCACCCGATAGATTCGGATTCAGCAAAGTAGCTACCTGTCAACGATATGGTTACCGTACAATTTGATCCTTTCATTATCTGTTATCTCAACAAGACGAAGGCATAGAAATAGTATCAACCTTCGGTTACTCTCGATATTATGTATTCTGTTTCTGGACCAATGACCTGTATTATAATCTGGATAGAGCAACAACTCAATTCCACTGTGACCACAGTTTTAGTGTCATTGCCATATACTGAATTGCGTCGTAAGATAACTTCTCCCGTACCTAGGAATGATGAATCCTTTGTCAATCCACCATAGTCTTGATACACTCCTTGATACAGCCAATCACCATCGTATTGACAGCTCTGAATAGAATTGCGTTAGGCTAGTGTCAAACTACATTAATCGGTGCATAAGGTGCTCCGGTGATCTCAAGTCTAAGGATCACATGCACCACCATTCGTTAGAGGATTTGTTCCATAGACACTGGGGTTACCATCCATATGGAATCCTTTGGTCGGTCAGTCTAGTGAACTTGCTGCAGTATATCCGCCTACAGCAAGCACCCATGTGTTGCACCAGGTTATCACCAAACAACCTTGACAAGTGAGATCGGTCACTGCCTTTCGACAGGGTCATTTAACACTATGATAGCCTTACCATATTATTTCTGCCATTACTTCAGAATAATACTAGGGCTACGGACGTTTCTAGAATGGCCACCATATGTGCTCATAGGGTTCTCACTATCAAGATTTGAAACACTTGACACCCTTGTCACGGTTCTACCATTCTAAGGACATATATCAATACATATTGCAATAATAATGATTTACGCGATATAGAATAAAATGCCTTTTATTATTGATTAATGAACATTATTACAAAGAGTCAATTCTACAATAATTGATTGGCTCTAGGGCATCTACTCTAACAATCTCCCATTGCACTATAGCCAATCATTCATGTATTTAATACCAAATGATCTCAAGTGTCATTCATGCTTCTGCTACGACAGAGGCTTTGTCAGTGGATCTGCGAGATTGTCGTCCGTATGCACTTTACTAATCTGCACGTCTTTCCTCTCAACTATCTCTCTGATGAGATGGAATCGTCTGAGTATGTGTCTGGACTTCTGATGAGACCGTGGTTCCCTGGCTTGAGCAATTGCTCCATTGTTGTCACAATAGATGTCTATAGGATCAACAATTGTGGGAAGCACACCAAGTTCAGTAATGAACTTCTTAATCCCCACTGCCTCTTTGGCCGCATCTGACAATGCAATATACTCAGCCTCTATTGTAGAATCCGCTACAATGCTTTGCTTGGAGCTCTTCCAGCTCACTACACCGCCATTGAGACAAAATACAAACCCTAATTGTGATCGATAATCATCTTTGTCCATTTGGAAACTAGCATCACTGTATCCTCTTACAGTGAGCTCATCTTCCCCTCCATAAGCCAAAAACATATCCTTAGTCCTCTTCAGGTAATTAAGAATATTCTTGGCAGCCATCTAATGACGCTCACCTGGATCCAATTGATATCTACTGCAAGTGCTCAAAGCACATGAGACATCAATCCGAGTACATAGCATGACATACATGATGGATCCAATTGCTGATGCATAGGGATCCTCTTCATCCTATCTCTCTCATCTTGTGTTCTAGGACACAATTCCTTAGAGAGATAAACACCATGTGACGTTAGAAGAAATCCCTTCTTGGATTCTTTCATACTGAATCTCTTCAGTACTTTGCAATATATGCACTCTGACTTAAGCTAAGCAACCTACGCGATCTATCACGATAGATCTTTATACGAAAGATATGGGCTACTTCCCCTAATTCCTTCATGCAGAAGCACTTGGATAACCAAGTTTTTACCGACAGCAAGTTCGGTATATCATTCCCGATCATAAGTATGTCATCGACATACAACACCAGGAATGCTACTACGCTCCCATTCACTTTCTTGTAAACACAAGGCTCATCGTTGTTCTTGATAAAATCGAATTCTTTTATGGTTTCATCAAAACGAATGTTCCAGCTCCTTGAAGCTTGCTTGAGTCCATAAATGAATCTCTGCAACTTGCATACCTTATTAGCTTGACTATCAAGAACGAAACCATCAGGTTGTGTCATATACACATCCTCCTCAAGGTTTCTGTTCAAGAAAGTAGTTTTGACATCCATTTGCCAAATCTTATAGTCATGATATGCAGCAATTGCAAGCATAATCTGGATGGATTTAAACATGGCAACCGACGAAAAGGTTTCTTCATAATCAATGCCATGAATTTGTCTGAAACCTTTGGCAACCGGCCGTGCTTTATAAGTATGCACGTTGCCATCCATGTTAGTCTTCTTCTTGAAGACCCATTTACACCCTGTGAGTTTTAACCCCTTCAGATGGTTCCACCAGAGACCACACTTGGTTCTGGTACATGGAGTCCATCTCAGATTTCATGGCTTCAAGCCATTTAACAGAATCTGGATCCGATATAGCGTCTTCGTAGGTTCTGGGTTCATCGTCTTGGTAGACCAGTACGTCACCACGTTGAGTCACGAGATAACCGTATCTCTCGAGCTCATGGCATACTCTCCCAGATCTACGGAGCTCTTGTGCTACCTGAGGTGGTTCATGGTAGCGTGCCGAATGCTCCAAATTAATAACCTTCCTAACCTAACTACTGAATTGTATATAGGGTAAGCAAGGGTCGATCCCATAGGGAATGATTCGATTAATTTCTATATTCTAAAAAAATGAAAACAACAGAAAAATAAAATAAAACCCTAAACAGTAAACATGACAACAGTAATGAAAGGGGGTTGTAGTCAAGGCAAACTAAAGTAAAACAAAGAAATCTCTAATGGAAGAAAATATCAGGTTAAAAACAGCCAGTTCTTGGTTCAAAATCCACCTAAACATGCATTGAACATGAACAAATCGTAACACTATTCTATCTCGTTATTATGGAACTACTGACCCTAGGAAACAACAAGCTCTGTTACCTGAATTTTCCCTTAATTGTCACTACTGAAATAAGCTCTTGAAGTAGATCCCAACCCTTGAACAACCTAGAATAAGCTCTCTAAGTTTAATTCAATGGCAGCCTTAAGAATTAGGAAAATAGATCAATCTAAGCAACAATCACGCAAGATCGGATTACTTAACTTAGGTTATGGTATTCAAGATGATAGATTGAAAACTTGTCCATAATCATCTATCATCATATGTTACTCATTGAATAGAAAAAGGACAATTACGTATTTACAATTCCTAATTCTAACAGGTAAAATTCCGATTAAACAATTTAGCAGGCCAAAACTAAATCACTCAAACAAGAATCATAAACAATTAAAACAAAATAACATAAACAATTCCAATAAAAACGAGATTAAGAACAATGTTATTGAAGTTAAGTGACACCAATGACATGAATTTAGGCTTCAAAATCCCCTTGAACTGAAGAAGAAAGATCAGCCGCACATCTTGACCTAGAAAGTAAAAAAACTAAAAAAACAAAACTCCATTGCCGTCTCTCCTTTGGTTAACCTAACACTCCTCAATAAATAACATGTTTTTTTCTTAATTCTACCCCAGGAATCACGGAAAATATTTCTTAGACGTTTCCTAAAAGATAGACTTCCAGATTTGTTAAAATCTTATCAGATATGGAAAATAGACTTCATCTCCAACTTGCACCAGGATTCTCGCAATGTAAAAGATCTTTTCTGGGCTTGGTCACTTCATAAAAATTGTAGTCCCGGATATGCAGATGAATCTGGGATTTTGAATAACCCACTTTCGATATCTGACGCTCCAGTTAGGCCCGTTCGAAGATTCAATACTCAACCAGAAAATCCTTCCGCGACTAAGATTCCAGATCCGGTTTTGCAACAACTAATGAGTACCTAAACGAACTCAGATTCTCACCCATAATACCTTCCTAGAAAGCTTGATTTGTCAACTTTACTTTTTCTGAAGAACACTTTGCAATCGAGAAATCTGACTCCATGAAAAACCTAAAAAACGCAGCATTGGTCAGAATAACAAAAATTTGGAATTTCCTAATCTTTTCTCAATTATTTCCTAAAGTCTATCCAAATATGCCAAACTTATAAAATAAACTCTAATCAGCTCAATTAGACATCAAATATAACAAAAAAACATAATATAGAAGGAATAAAAAATATATAAATTCCACTCTATCAGTTCACTTTGATCCACAAGTTGTGGAGTAACCTCTTCATGATGTTCAACCACTTCCTATGGCACATCATCCCGTTCTTCGTCTAATATATCTTGTGGTTCTAGAATTTCAGCGAGTTCTACTTTTCTTCCACTAGTACTTCTTAGAAAATATTCTTTTTCTAGGAAGACACCAGATCGAGCAACAAAAAATTTGCGCTCTTCTGGGTGGTAGAAATAATATCCTTTGGTCTCCTTTGGATACCCCACAAAAATACATTTACAGGATTTTGGGCCCAACTTGTTCGAAGTCAATTTCTTAACATAAGTTTTGCAACCCCAAATCCTCAGATAAGACAAGTTGGGCTTTCGCCCACTCCATAACTCATATGGAGTCTTATTTATAGACTTTGACGGCACACGATTCAAAACATGAGTCACAGTCTCTAGGGTATAACCCCAGAACGATGTAGGTAAATCACTAGAACTCATCATGGACCTAACCATGTCAAGTAAGGTCCTATTCCTCCTTTCTGACACTCCATTGTGTTAGGGGTATATAAGGAGGGGTGAGTTGTGATACTATCCCACATTCCTTCAGGTACTTTGAAAACCCTGAGCTTAAGTATTCACCTCCTTGATCCGACCGAAGAGCTTTAATATTTTTGCCCAACATATTTTGTAATTCATTCCTGAATTCCTTGAATTTATCAAAGGCTTCAGATTTATGTCTCATAAGGTAAACATAACCATATCTACTGAAATCATCAGTAAATGTGATGAAGTATGAATATCCACCTCTGGCCTCAACTATTAGTGGACCACATACATCATTATGGATGATGCCTAACAGCTCAGTAGCCCTTTCACCTTGTTCTATGAAAGGAGACTTGGTCATCTTGCCTAAAAGGCATGACTCACATACCTCAAATGATTGAAAGTCAAAAGGGTCCAAAACTCCATCCCTTTGAAGTTTTGTAATGCAAGTCTTATTAACATGACACAATCTACAGTGCCAAAGATATGTCTGGTTTTGATCGCTATGTTTAGCTTTCTTGGTTTCAATATTGAGAATATCTTTATTGTTTAAATCAAGAACATATAATCCATTATATAACCTTGCAATTCCAAATAGAATACCATTCAAACTAAAGGACAACAATCCATTAGATATCTCAAAATGATACCCCATATTATCCAAAACGGATACTGAAATAATATTTCTAGAAATAGAAGGTACGTGATAACAGTTATGTAGTTCCAACAATAAGCCCGTAGGCAAAGATAAACAATAAGTCCCTACAGCTAATGCAGCCACATGTGCTCCATTTCCAACTCGTAGGTCCACCTCTCCCTTGGCGAGCACTCTACTCTGCCTTAGTCCCTGCACATCAGTACAAATGTGAGTACCACATCCTGTGTCCATGACCCAAGATGTTGAGGGAGAGAAGTTAATCTCAATCATGAAAGTACCTGAAGTCGTAGCCTCTGACTTCTTCTTGCTTGCGAGGAAAGCCTTGCAGTGTTTCCTCCAGTGGCCAGGCTTGCCACAAAAGAAGCAGACTACCTTGCCCTTTCCTATGCCACTCTCAGGCCCAAGAGCAACCTGTCCTTTGGGCTTAGGCTTGGGTTTGGCCTTGGCCTTACCCTTGCCGTTACCCTTTGCTTTACTGGCAGCAACCAGTAAAACAGGCTTGGACTTTTTCAAGTCCTGCTCTGCAGTCCTCAGCATGTTCAGAAGTTCTGACAGGGTTTTCTCCATCGTGTTCATATTGAAATTCATTATGAACGGAGCATATGAGTCAGGCAAGGATTGCAGAATTAAATCCATTTGTAATTCTGCATCCAAGCCACATCCCAAAGTCTCAAGCCTCTCAATGTGCTCGATCATCTTGAGCACATGAGGACCAACTTGGGCACCCTCAGTCAGACGACTCCCAAACAGTGCTTTCGACACCTTGTACCTCTCATGTCGAGCATTTGTTTCATAAAGCTCCTTGAGGTGTAGAATTATGGAAGAAGCATCCATATTCTCATGCTGCTTTTGCAGCATAGGTGTCATCGATGCTAACATCAAGCATTGTACGCTATCAGCATCATCAAGGAACTTTTGATAAGTATCCTTAACTTCCTGAGTGGCATCAGGATCAGGCTCAGCCATGTATGGCTTTTCAAGGATATACAATTTCTTTTCTGACTTAAGTATAATCCGAAGATTACGATACCAGTCTGAGAAATTGGATCCATCCAACCTGTTTTCTTTTTCGATTATCGGTCGCAGGTTCATAATACTCATTTTCGGTGAATCTACAATTGCAGAAAAGATAAAGTTATTATAAGGTTCATTATTATTTAATATGGTCTTTTATTAAACGATGCTCCCACTATTTTACTCAAGCCAATAGCCCTCACTATTAACTCGGGAAAGCCCGTTGGCTTTCCTAGTGGACCGAGATCCCATCCTGCCCATTTCAAACCTTCGCTTTGGCGAACAAGCCAAAATGGGTTGATTAGGTAGGCCAACAAACTTAATCCACACCAATTGATAGCTCCCACTATCAACCTCAAATGTGAAAAAGCCAACAAGCCAATCACACAATTCAATGGCTCCAACCATTGTCCTCAAGTGTGATTCTCAGTATCAGTAGAGTGGACACTACATGTCACCACGTACACATAATATGTGTACTGCTCTACTATGCCTATGACGCGTTTATCAACCTTCGCTTTGGCGAACAAGCAAAACCGTCATTTTAAGTCGACCCATCACCATTAAGGAAAACTCCAATGAATTTTAACCTCCCACTGGTAGAAGTGTACCCTTCGCTTTGGCGAACAAGGTTTCGACGAACAGTGGTTTGATTAAAACCATGGTGATGGAAGGCATACGTGACTTAATATACTTAGTTGAGGGGTTTGTTATTTAATGTCTCATCAGATTATTATCTTTGTTAGAATGACATTGTTTGGAATGTTATTCAACATTCAACCTTAGCATGCATTCTAAACATAATATAATACGTGCCGGTACATGGCCCAACTAAAACCGATTTCCTCGAGCCTAGAGGAATCGGTGGGTCACCTAGGAGTCCTATAATAAATATCTTGAGTCTTCAAGTATGGTTGCCTCGTCCTTTGTTCCATCTCCAAGTACATTACAAAAACATCATTCTAAATTTACAATAAAAATAATTATACAAAATTTTTTACATCCATAAATTTAGAAACCTCGATTTACATTCGAGGAGAATGAGATGAGAGGAGAATATACATCGAGAAGAGGAGAAAGGCAGGACACGCAAGCCCTATTTTAATAAATTATACAACCATACATACCCAAAATTATTTTAAAACATTCACCCTTAGGTCTAAGGCTCATGCACCGTGTACTATGCAATATACAAACAAGTACAAAGCTTACATTTAAAAAAAATCAATTTTTGAAATTTGTGGATTAATCACAATCACCCCCTGACAATTTACAGATCTGCAATTTGGTCTAAAAGTTTTGAAACTTTACATTCTGGCCCCCATTGCACTCGGAAGTGCGCTCGCTACAGTGATGAGTTAGATCGTTGTAGCATGCATTGATTACTTGACGTTCACGCTCACATTGATTACTTGACGTTCACGCTCAACGTACGTTAGCCGTGGTGATTTCGTACAACATTTGTCCTAAGGACAACCGCCGCGACGATGGGTTATATCACCGCGGCGAGCGCTGTTGCAAACAGCATTCATCCTAAGGACGATCGTCACGGCAATGGGTTATATCGCTGTGGCGAGCGCTGTTTTCTTACAACGCTCGTCTAGAGGACGATCGTCGCAGTGATGCTTTATATCGCCGCGGCGAGCGCTGGTTTCGTCACCAGCATCAGCATGAACAACGCTCGATGCAGCAAGCGTACACAGACCTGTAGCTCCGGATCTGTTCATACAGTAACCATATACATTCCAAACAGATTTTCAATTAATCATACACACTGATTTCAACCAAAAATTCATCACCAATATACCGAACTTGCAAATCATCAACAAATTAAATTAATCGATTAATAAATTTCTTAAAACATGATTTTAAGGCAGATTTTAGGAAGATTTTATAAGGCAACATAATATCATCAAATACATGTTATCAACCATCCACATAAAAACTGTAAAATTTGGTACCCTAGGCTGATACCACTATTTGGAAATGGTCCATATACGCAGTGGAAAACAATATCATAATAACAAAGATCGTTCCCATTGAGTCAAGATCAAAGGTACAATTTTACAGTTTATGTTAAAAAAGAAATCTGTAGAAATTAATCATCAGTTTAGAAAACATACGCACGTTTGGAGGCTCCTCCAAATTTGTCAATGAAGTTTTTGCTACCGACCCAAGTGTAGGATCGAACCCACGTAGTTCACACAAAGACAATCACAAAGAACTAAGGAGGGATTTGCTAGATCCTCCTTAGCTTTAAGATTAAAGAAGAAAATCAAATAGATTTGATTTTAGGCTAAACCAAAACTAGCGTGGGAGAGTATTTGGGGCTGCTGTGTTTGTGCCTTTTTCAAAGAAAAATAAACTAATGAAAATCACTTCATTTTACAAAGAAACATTTTCTTTTATAGTGATACTTTAATGCCCTATTCCCCTATGGAATAGGCTTGGGCTCCAACCCAAACGCCCCATGTTGCCAAACACTCCCAATTTGATTTATTTTATTTTCCATCATTATCTCAATTAAAATCAATTAATATATATTTAAATATATATTAACATTTAACAATAATGATAATATATTTAAATATGTGCGAACACACATTTAAACGTAATTTCACTTATTTAATTTTTCTAACAAATTAAATAAAGGCTACGACCTCAGCAAATTTAATTGCACTGTGAAATTACCAAAATACCCTTTCGCCTTAAAAGACGAAAACGCCCTTCTTTCTTCTTGGATCTTAAATTATCTTCTATGTGTGTGACCCATAGGCTCCTCATCATACCGGCAGTGTATAGTATCGCGATTAACACCAATTAATCGCCTCACTAATACACAGACCAAGATTGGCCCCTAGCAAGACATCATGGCCACCCGATAAATTTGGATTCAGCAAAGTAGCTACCTGTCAACGATATGGTTACCGTACAATTCGATCCTTTCATCATCTATTATCTCGACGAGAAGAAGGCATAGAAATAGTGTCAACCTTCGGTTACTCTCGATATTATGTATTCAGTTTCTGGACCAATGACTTGTATTATAATCCAGATAGAGCAACAATTCAATCCCACTATGGCCACAGGTTTAGTGTCATTGCCATATACTGAATTACGCCGTGAGATAGCTTCTCTCATACCCAGGAGTGATGAATCCTTTGTCAATCCACCATAGTCTTGATACACTCCTTGATGCAGCCAATCACCACCGTATTGACAGCTCTTAATAGAACTGCGTTAGGCTAGTGTCAAACTGCACCAATCGGTGCACAAGGCGCTCCGATGATCTCAATTCTAAGGATCACATGCACCACCATTCGTTAGAGGATTTGTTCCATTGACACTAGGGTTACGAACCATATGGAATCCTCTGGTGGGTCTGTCCAATAAACTTGCTGCGGTATATCCACCTACAGCAAGCACCCATGTGTTGCACCAGGTTGTCACAAAACAACCTTGACAAGCGAGATCGGTCACTGCCTTTCGACATGGTCGTTCAACACTATGGTAGCCTTATCGTATTATCTGTGCCCTTACTTCAGAATAATACTGGGGCTACGGACGTTTCTAGAATGGCCACCATATGTGCTCCGAGGGTTCTCACCATCAAGATTTGAAACACTTGATACTCTCGTCACGGTTCTACCATTCTGAGGATATATATCAATACATATTGCAATAATAATGATTTACGCGATATAGAATAAAATGTCTTTTATTATTGGTTAATGAACATTATTACAAAGAGTCAATTCTACAACAATTGATTGGCTCTATGGCATCTACTCTAACAAGATACTCACTGGATCAAGGTTGGAATCGGGCTTGAAGTTGACACACCTACACTATTGACGTTCTGGAACATTCGGCCTTATCATGCAATTCAAATATGTGGTTGTTTATTGGAAGTTTTCAAGATCTGGTGCACGAAAGTTACAGCTGGAAACACCACTTTCCTAGTTATATTAGGACTTTATTTTATTTTTAATTAATCAGATTTGGATAAATGTTATTTTAGGATAAAACTTAGAATATTTTTAGGAGATTGAGTAGAATTCAAAGACTTGAATTGGATTTTTTTAAGAGGGGGAAACAGATCAGACTGGGAAGATACAACAAACGCCTCTCCTTCCCCTCTTCTAAAACTTCTCTTTTGAGTTTTCATAATGGCCATGAGCGGCTAAATTTTCATAACTTGGTTGAAGGAAACGGAGGCCTCAGAATCAATAAAACCGTGAGATCTAATATGTTTTTAGTGTTTAATATATACTTTGAGTATTGGATGTTCTTCTATGCCTATTTTCATGATTGTCTCATTTAATTACCAGAAGGCCTACTAGTTTATTATTTGTTGCAATCTATCGCTAAATTAGATATCAAATCTGTAATTGTTTAATCCCTCTAATTTGTGACTAACTAAGATTTAAGAATTTTCTGCGTCAAGAATTATTAAATCTTAAGAAGAACGCTCAACTAAATTAAATACAACCGCTTGTGTTTGTGTTTTTCAGCTTTATCGATCTCTCTAGTTCTTAAGGCTGCTTTTAGATTAAACCTTTAGCGTTTGTCTTAGGTTGTTTAGTAGTAAGATTAATTAGATTGCTTGTTTCCTAATTAACTTCAACTAAGGAGAGATAGGAACATAGTTCCAACAGTGAATATTCAAAGTATGAATTAATATATACTTGCATCGATGATCAGTTATAAAATTCTGACGGTGGATGTTGACTTAGACCAAGGTTTGTTCTTTTGATTGATTTCGATAATTTAATTTGAATTGTCCCTTAGTTGTTTTTCCTGAAATTGTTTTTGTTAGACTCAAATCCACACCCCCCCCCCCCCCTCCTTGTTCACGTAGCATAAAACTAGGCTAGACACTCTCCATGGGAACGATCCTTACTCGCACTAGTACATGTATTCTTAGATTTAAATTTTGGTTGCCTGCGACAGCACACCAATTAATCACCCACATTAATGATTAACCCTATGCATAACTTCAAGCGCTTGTTTACTTTACCCATCAAATTTCTCAATTTTATCCCCATTCACAAACTGAGTAGTATCCAAAATCAAATGTTTAGGAGCAGATATCACTTCAATGGCATTAACAAACGCAAATTTCGATTTTCTATCAGGCACAAATGTAATTACGAGCTTCTCATCATGAACCAAGATCAAATACTCCTTAACCCTGGGACTTAACAAGTTATGAACTCCACTAAAATAACTCAAAACGACATACCCATTAACCAAAACATGGAATTTAGCATTAGCAAAATCGATATCCGAAGAATTCAATTGGAGAAAATGGAGGCGTACTATTATAAATATTATCATCAATCAAAATTGGTGAAGGACTGAAAGAGTGAAAGTTGAGATAGAGTTGCTCCTGATACCTGATCGTTTGTGTGCGTCTTCGTGAGTGACTAAGTGTGATGAATCTGGAGAGAACTCAGAGAACATGAAGCTGAAGAAGATCAGAGATGGAGCTGCTCATGCTTGCTGGAAAACTACAGAGAATGGAGCTTCTCCTGCTGCTGGAAGAAGATGACAAAGCTACCAAAAGAAGACGACGAACCTACCGGAAGAAGAACGACGGTGTAATGTGGAGTGTGGACGTCTGGAGATTGGAGTATACGTGACGATGGAGAGTTTTGAGAAGGGATATTGGGTATTTAGGATTTAGGTTGAGTGAATTTAGGGTAAACCGATTTCGGTTAACCGGTTTTTATTTTTACCAGAATTGAAAACCAAACTAAAAATCCGGTTTTTTGAATTCTTTGAATCATAACCGAACCGTTTTTTCGGTTCAGTTACCAATTTGATTCGGATTTTGCATTTTTTTGAACACCCCTAATCAAAATAATATAGGCGTGACAAATATTTTTTGTTATCTCAATATACTTTGTTTCTCTATCTTTGCATAACCCTTCTTGTATATTTTCTAGATAAAAGGTAATTATATAAAGAATAAAAGAATGAGTCCCCAAAAGAGGACCCCTACAAAGTCAAGTTCCTTGGACAAGCCCAAGCAACCAAGCCAAAGAAAACAAAAAAGGTGGCATGAATTTACATTCCAAAAAAACCACAAAGCAAGCCTCAAAGAGGACTATACAAAATGACCAGCAACACAAAAACAATACCAGACTTTGGTATACAAAAGCGAATTGCAAATGCTATACACAAAATAACCATCCACCCATGAAACTCAAAAATTGTGCACAACAACTACTAAAATCCCGCTAATATACGCAACCAAAACAGGAAGAAAAGGAGGGAGCAGTAGCCTGCAATCTGTAAATAATTCCCTAGCAAAAACAGCTCTAGAAAAGGTTTTGGTCAACAGTGAGAAAAGTCTTCTTCCAAGCCTCCAAGGTTTCAACATGGAAATATCTACAAACCAAACAGTAATACTCGCCCAGCACACACGAATAAGTAAGCAAGAATGCAGCAGCTCCCTTGGAGGAAGAGACTTGGCGGCATCCAAAACCTAATGAGTTAAAAAAAACAAAAACAAAAAAGGGGAAAAATATTGTCAATTCAACATGAACAATGTTTATAGCATTAAAAAAATTTGGAAAAGCATAAAGTGGTTGGCATTCTTAAGAGAGAATGGAAATGTAAGGTAATACAAAGTAGCTACTATTGGGTGTTAAAGGTGAGCCCATGGAGGTTGGAACTAGTCAATATTGAGTAAAATACCCAAGAAAAACCAACATTATAACTATCTCCATTGGCTTAAAGCTAGGAGTATTTGGCACATAAGGGTTAATCATTACTCCACATAAGGGCAACATCTTACAAATTATTTGCATTGGGAAAGTAAAGATGATAAATTAATAAAATGATTTCCTGAATAAGCAGTTTGGTTGAAGGAATAAAAGCTACTGATTCATCAACACCAGCAGTACTCCCACATCAAAAACATAAACCAAGATGCTCAAGAATTAATTATATCTGTAGAACTTGATCATAGTTGTATCCTTCAACAGAACACACTTATCTTCTTATTACTTAATTAAGGGATAATAGAATATATGAAGTGATAAAATGATGAATCCTCGGAGAAGTTACAATTCTAGATTATTCTAGATTTCAGCATTCATCATCCAGCCAAGTGCATATCATACAAAAGTCATGCCGTTTCATGAGATGCACCAAATGCTTGTCGTTTGATCCTCACACTAAACATCCAACAGATCATATCACAAAATAATGGAAAATAATGTTTGTCTCTTACCCATAAATGACATATGGCTCCACCTTTTGCAGCTGTTCTAATAAGCCTTCACTAGCCATGGCAAAGACACTGCTAAAGATTTTCGTCAATCTTAGTTTGTAAAGGATCTTCCTAGTTTTTGGGTGCATGTCATTTTGGCTGAATAAAATGATAATGAAATATCAGAATCCAAAACAATACAAAGCAAAAAAATTTAGGCAAATCACCAAAGAAAGCAACCTACCCTTGTATGCGTATGATAAAAAGAAGCTTACTTGGCGTCTCTAGAGCTGATTTTGCCCTTTTCCCTCTCCGTTTCATTTGGATAAGGTCCAATTCCTTTGTAGAGACACAGGTTAGTAATTGCTAATATTAGACCATGTTTACACTAAACCGTGAACATTAAGGATAATGGGCAAACAAAAAAAATTAATGTGTATCACAAACAAATTATCATCAAATTAATGATATTGAATCAAAGCTGAATCCAAGAACAATGGATTCAACAAGTAATATGATTTTGATTACAGTAAATCATAATAAAAACACCAACAAACATGCTGAAATTTTGTCTCTATATTTCCACAATTATATATGACTGCTCAATAAATTCTATTTTCCATTAATTTCTCCCACACAACCAACGCAATGCACCATATAATCAATTTAAACGCAACATGCCAACTCAAATGAAAAAAAAAAAAAGTTGAAAACGCCAGAGATTCAGCATATAAGCCTTAAAAATCAAACCTTCAAACGAAATTCACCATCGCCGCCTCCCTAGTGACAATCCCTAGCCAGATTATTATTCTGTTCACAGTTGTAACAAGCCCCTCCGCTGCCGCCCCTTCATCTTCTACCTCCCTACCCACCGTCTTCGCCATAGCCTCTACTGTCCAGTTCACACCAGGCCTGGAATAGCACAGTGTGATTCCAGCAACCAATGCACCCTTAAACCATTATCGCAACATACAAAAACCTCCAAACTACACATTATATTAACCCAACACAAGCAACCAGTGCGCCCCAAACAATTCATCAAATTCACCTTGAAAATCAACAAATCCATGAAAACATTAAACAAATAGCAAGAGAGGGAAAACAAGAATGAAGAGAAAGAAGAAAATAAATTAGAGAAAGTGGCCACCTGCTAGTGTTCGTAGTGATTTCGATTGGAGGTTGTTAGATTGTGAGGCTGTTGGAGGGATGTCGGTGGGGACGAGGGAAGGTGAGCAGCAGGCATGAAAAAAAATTGGGGGTGAAGTTTTTTAGGGTGGTTGGGTGGGGAAAAAAGATAAAAAGGGGCAGGGCAATTTTTCTATTTATCTGAAATTTGATTTTTTTTTTTGTTAATTATTAAAAATTGTTATTTATTAATTTATATTTTATATATTTTTTTCTTTTATTTAATAGACTGATTCTTAATAAAAATAAAAATGTTTATCTTTAATATATAAAATATATTTTATTATTCATCATATCTAACACAAATTATATTGTTTGATCTTTCATAATTTTTATAGATTAATTAACAACCCAAACTTTTCAATTAAGCTTTTTTCAGGTTTTTATATCTATTTAATTAATCAATTATTTATGCCTATAAAAAAAATATCTATCTTTAATATTTAAAATATATATTATTATTTGTTATAACTATAAATATTGTAATTGATTTTTTGTTATAATTTTAAGCTAATACATATGAGTGACACCGAAATTTTACACCGAATTTTTGTACCGAAGGACATGACAACCAGTTAGACTTTTGTGAATGAACGATCGTCCAACATTTATAGACGTCTGCCTATATTTAATAGACTCTCCGTACATATTATACCGCCATTCAAAAAATTTTAAAAGAAAAATAACTTAGATGGACGGGCGTCCATATAACTACTTCATGTTTTTGCTCCTAAATTAAAACCACAATGAACAAAATTCTGAAAGTGCTAGACTACTGTAAGTTGGGGTCATCTTGATTCTTGTCATTTGCAGTGATACGCGGTGATTGAGCATTCACCATGCTCGACACAGCAGGTGGACTTTGCAGTGGTGCTTGCCAGTAGTCCCTGTAGAAGAAAGCAAAGCTTAGTTTGCTTAAATTAGGAAAAGGAAAAGAATAATGAAAAGCTGATAATGAAGAAGTGTCGCAAGATGCGCTCTTAGGAGAAGAGAATAAGGTGAAAGGGAACAAAAGAAGAAAGAGAATGTGAGTATTGTGAGGAGGTTGGAGCAACAGAAGCAAGTTTGGGTGAATAGTGGTCTTGGGAATAGCACTGAGAAGGAAGATGAAGGTGACAGCACTACAAAGAAGCTGGGTGTGAGCCAATCCTCACTTGATGACACCAACAAGAGTGTATCAGAATCTCCAAAGCATGGCCCCTAACTTGAATTTCTTTCCAAATGTTTAGTGCAGCTTGTTGGAACAGTGCAAGCACTAGTGCAAAGTCCAGAGGCAATATGACA
Organism: Pistacia vera; assembly: GCF_008641045.1. Lineage (NCBI taxonomy): Eukaryota > Viridiplantae > Streptophyta > Magnoliopsida > Sapindales > Anacardiaceae > Pistacia > Pistacia vera. The sequence goes on along the minus strand of NW_022196018.1, from coordinate 892,233 downwards.
AGGAATAGAAGTTGCAGTGTGCAAAAGAATGCGAAAATTACTATAAAGAAAAGAAAAGACATGAGCAAGAGGAAGAGGAAGAAGAAGATGGACGCGAGATGGACGCCCGTCCTCTTATGTTAATATTAAAAGATGGACGTCCATCCTCTTATGAGGTTGACCGGCGTCCATAAACAATTTAGGCCAAATTTTTTTAGTTTAAACTATGAACGAGCGTCCATTCTAGATGGACGCCCATCCATATAATATGGACGGGAGTCCATTTCAAATGAACGGCCGTCCAATAACAATGGACGGTCATCTATATTTGATGGACAGTCGTTCATTCGCGAAATATTTGGTAACGTGATACGTGGCTCGTCTGATTTAGTGGATGTAACACCCCATTTGAGGTACGTAGTTAAGAGTTGATGAATGGCTTGAATGTTTATTGATTTATCCTCATTTGAGTTTGTATGTTGTTAATATTGTTCGATTTATCCTTGGATGAAAAGGTGTCTTGGTTTGGTTGAGTGATTTCCCTGAAATTTTGTAAGACTTGGCGAAATATTAGGGTTACAGTCTTCGCCGGGGTGAAGAATAATCGTCGCCGCGGCGAAGAGGAGGTGCTACAACCCGTGTAGCTTCTGTGAGCCTTCGCCGGGGCGAAGAAAATAGCTTCGCCGCGGCGAAGACCCGGCTGAATGTTCCCCTTGAGTTTTTGAGAATTCTTCCTTTTGAGACTCAATGACCATTCTACCCCTTTTTAGCAGGGAAAGTGGGGAGTGAATTGTAAGAAAATTACTTAGAGAATAGTTTGATTGGGGTTGTGTTTGCAAAGAATGAAAGGTCTTAAATGGAATTTCAAAGAAAGAGTAAGGGTATTTTGGGAAAGAGTGGAGAAAATATATGATTTTAAGGGTTAGCTTTAGAAACCCTTTCATTTTGCTTCTTCACCACTGCCTCTTTCACCCCTTATTTCTCTCAATTTTTCATTCAAGTTTCCAAGGATCTTTGAAGAGCTTTTGACTAGAAATTGTTACAAGTTAAGCCTAAGCACAAAAAGGTGAGAATCCTTACTGTAGTAGTAATTTTTTATTTTTGAAAGAGTAGGATCCTTATTAAGTTGTGTATTGAAGGTTTAAGAGAGAGTATCAAGCCATCAAGAGTAGAGAGGTTTAGTGGATTCTACTTGTGTCCAAGGTAAGTAAATTCACCTAAGTTGTGATTTACTTGATTGAATGATGTGTAGAGATTTTTTAGATATGTGCTTGATGCTTGAATTTCTATGTTTAAAATGAGTTGATGAATTCAAGGTTGTTATAAGAAAGAATTTCCACCATGAGAATGGTGGATTGTGTTGTTAAAGTTGGGAAGAAGTGTGGATAGAATTAGAAGGATTTGAGAAGATTATTTGAAGTGTATTTTTCCTTGCAGGTTGTATGATGTTTTAAAGGAGTTGAACTCCTATTTTGGATGATTAAGAAAGAAGTATAATTAAAGTTAGAATAGAGTTTATGTATGCACACATTTTGTTTGATGAAATGTCTAAAAGAAGCATGAGTAGAAGTAGAGAACCTTACTTTATGCAACATAGCATATTTGCATGTCATGAATGCATATGAGAAAGATTTTAGGCATGAGCCATCCATAGGCATATGTTTAATTGAGTAATCACATGAGAGAAAAATATGAGAAATGAGAAAGAAATACTCTATGAATAGAGATAAAGAAAAGAATCAATTCTCTTAGAGTAAAGAGAAAGAAAGAACTAGCACTAGAGGATAAAAATGCTTACTAAGTGCTACAGAAAAGAAAAGAAAATAGGTTGAGTGATGGGGAACTCGTGAGTGTAGAGTTACCCTCATGTAAACCGCTATGAGAAAGAGCGGTCTCCGCCATGAGAGAGCGGAATGCATGTAAACCGCTATGAGAAAGAGCGGTCTCTGCCATGAGAGAGCAGAATGCATGTAAACCGCTATGAGAAAGAGCTATCTCCGCCATGAGAGAGCGGAATGCATGTAGACCGCTATGAGAGAGAGCGGTCTCCGCAACGAGAAAGCGGAATGAGAATGAATAGAAAGAAAAGAAAAGAAAGAAAAGAAAAGAAAGAAAAATGAGAATTTGAATTAGAAAATTGATAAGAATACGAAGAGAATTGATGCGTAATGCACGGGGATGATAGATTAAGAGATTTTTTACTTACTGGGCATCTTTGTGCTCACTCCGTTGTTTTCTTTGTTGTACAGGAAATAGGTGAGGACCTGGTCAGATGGACGTCGGCAAGCGGGGAGACTTGGCTGCACTGTCCACTGTTTTCGTTTTTGAGAGTCTTTGTACACATGATGTTTTGTTTTGTAAAGAATGTAATTATTAAGTAAAGAAAATTTTTTGGGCCGAACAGTTTTGAGAAATATGCTGTCTTTTTATTAATCTATATTATGATTTTGGTAGAAGAAAGTAGTTGTTACAGTGGACACGTCGTTCAATGTAAAAATTCGGTGCAAAGCGTCGATGTCCGTAGCATTATTCAATACATATTCATCATTTACATGCATATATATTCTCATTCGCCCCATAAAATTAGAAGTTTAAATCAATCACTCAATCGAGTCTTTGTTGCAATAAATTAGAAATGGCACATTAAATTAAATAGAGTATTAACTAAACCACATGTCAAACACCCACGTCAAGGGTAGCTTGAATTGAATAATTTGCCTCAATTTTTTAATTTCATATGATCATATATTGTATATACTTTAGTACGTGACAACTCAAAAGAATGAAAATGTTCCAAAAAGGATGAGACAACTGCTTGTATGGTCTAAAAATTATGTTATTCATTAATCAAATATTGGTCGTATAGTCTTTTATATATATATATATTAATTTAGTCAAGTTTTATTAGTCTAGAGTTATTATTAGAAGTTGGAGTAGTATTATGATTAAGTATTACTAGGTATGATTAGGAATATTACTCATTAGGATATTATACCATTAGAATCTTTTTAGGATTAGGAATTAAGATAATTTGTAAGTCTATATAAGAAGTCTTAAACATTGATTATCATTGTATTTTTATTGGATTAGAACATATTCTAATATGCTAAATTTCTTTTCTTTTTCCAAATTAAGAGTAAATTGTATGCAAAGATCATTGGCCAAGTTGCTAAACATTAATGAAATAAAATTAAAAAAAAAAAAAAAGACCAAAGGAAAAACCATTTTTTTTTTTAAATGGGTATCGTGGGATTCAAACCTACACTCTTTTCTCAACTCTTCCCTTTAAACACTCAAGCAAATGTACCCATTTATATTTTTTCCTTACTAATTATATATATTTACTTTGTTTGATATATCTATCTAAAAATACAAATTCACAGCTAAAGTGTAAGGGAAACAATTGCGTTTTAGAGTGTGTTTGTCCCCTCTCCCTGCTTCTTCTCCTTCTTGCGTTTTATTTTTCTTCTTTCAAGATTTGGTTTTCCCAATTCAATTTTACAAAGAAAAGAAGAGACCAAAAGCGGCACCCAATTCAATTTTTCCCCTTTTCGCCCAATTCAAAATTTCCCTTTTTTGTTGTAACATCGAAGAAAATTAGGAGACTCAAAGGAGAGTTCTTAAGGACATTCTCTTTTTTCGTTTTTTGCCCTACTCAATTTTTCCCTTTTTGTAACCATGGCTGACTCAAATATTTTGTCACTAATACCTCCATTATGACATTTATAAATGATAATTTTTTTTTTTTTTTTTTGGTAATGATAAATAATTCTTTTGTGATAAATTTATTTGTAATTATAGCATGTATTATTAGATATAATGACTAAAGTTTTTTATGACAAATATGTTTGTTATGAAAAACAATTTATCTCGACGCTTAAATTTTGACTCAAATATTTTGTCATTAATACATATATTTAAGCATATATTATGACAATTTTTTTTAATAATAAATAAATTCTTTTGTGACAAAATAATTTGTGATTAGAGCTTGTATAACTAAATATAGTAATTAAAATGTTTTATGACAAAATAAGTTTGTCATAGAATACCTAGGCACCAAAATTTGTTGTAAAAAATTTGTGACGAAATATTATGATAAAAATGTCTTTCTTCACTACATTTATTATGAGTCTCTTTATCATGATAAAATATTATGACAATATTTTGTTTAATTACTGTATATTCTCTTTGTCATACTTAATGTGATATTTCTTTATTTTGTCATAATAATATATTACTCCTGACAAAATAACATTTGATAAAATTAATTTTGTCACAACATAATATATTTCTTGTAGTGCATAGAGTTGGTTTCTAGAATCAAAAAATACTTCTAGAAACCAAGGGGCCTATGTAGTGCTGATATTTTGCAAGAGTAATTTGGACATTTCACTTGGGGAATATTCCAACCCTTACCTTATAATGTAATTACTATAATGGGAATTATCATATAATGGGATAATGATCAAGGGAAAGATGGTGATAATATATACTTAGGATTATCTCCTAAATAAGAGATTTCCTATCACCCTACTGCCTTATCAAGCTGATCCCCTAGCATGTAAGGACTCCTACACCAAGGAGGAAACTCAATCCAAGGCAATCTCCTTCACACTACATAAAGGATGGTTTGTACCAGGTTTTAGACATTTAGAACCCACTGAATTAAGCTTTACACTGTTTTACTGCTTATTGATGTGTATGATTTCGTTCACAAGCAAAAATAGCAAGCGCACTAATCGCAAAAAGTAATAAAGAGGTGAAGTGAGTATCGTCCCACAGAGATTGTGAATTGACTACCAAATTTTCTAATCTATTACTAATTGAAGGGCACAAAAATTGGATTTATGGGAGACAAAATGAATTAAACTAAAACAAAGTATTAAAACTTGCAAGAATTGCAATTAAAACTAAATTAATGCAAATGGATGAAATTTACTTAAAACATAGAAGTTAGGGCTTCTAACTTCACCAAGTTACACTAACTTGACCTATGAATTCCAATTGTTCAAATTCTATTGTGATGACTAAAAATCAAACTCCTAAGATGTTTGACACTAACTCTCGGGTTATACCATCACACCTATTCCTATTTCCTATTAAGCCTCCGCACCCAAAATTTGAGGTTTGATAGTTCAAGGCCTCTTAAGAGTTGTGGAATCCTATCAAGATTACAAAGGTCACATTTATCTATTTCTAGTATTCGCTCAACCTAAGGTATTAATTCTTAGAAGTCACACATGAATCACTTCTCAACCTCAACATGTTCAACAAGTCAGTTGAATGAAAACTTAACACAATAAAAATAGAGATAAATATTTAATCACAACAATAGAACTTAAAAACAATAAGAAATTTATAAATTAAGCAAGTAAAATCAAGGATCCATCAAAACCCTAACTAAAACAAGTTAGTTCATGATAAAAACGAAATCTAACATAACCAAAATAGAAATATCTGAGTTCAACATAGAAGCAATTGAAAAGAGAGAGAAACTTCTTTGATTTGAAGCCCAAAGCTTGAAAATCTCTTCTTCTCTTCCAAAATCTTATAAAAATGACGAACTTTCTAACAAAATGACTAACTTTTTCTTAAATTCTAACACAAAACCCTAGGACAAACCGCCATTTAGTCAAAATGCGCCATTTAGAAAAACAGAATTTTTCCAGTTTCGCCGTGGCAAAGCTTTTTCTTCGTCGCGGCGAAGTTGCTTTACTCGTAACTGCTCGATATTCTAGGAGAAACTTCATTGCAACGAAGGAAAAACCTTGCCGTGGTAAAGTGCTGTTTTTTCTAGCTAAATTTACGAAACTGCCCTCAGCTTGCTTTTTCGCTTGAATCTTCAATCTTCTTGGTTTCCGGTCTAAGCAAGAGCCAAGAGTGCTTCCAACTCAGAACTTCTCCAATCTTCTGAATTATGATCAAATCTCGGTCAACGAGCTCATATTTGCTATGTTTCTCTCCAAAAGCACGTTTAGGCTTGAAACATAAAATATACTGAATTAAGTAACAATTTAGGCCAAAATCCAATGAGAAGCATTAAAAATCCTAATAAAATCATTTGGAAAACAATATAATTGTAGGATTATCACTTATTTATGTCTCAAATATTGTGCTGACTTGAGCGTCGGAGTGTCAATACTAGGAAAACTGCTAGTGCACCCCTGACCTTTGTTTTGTCTATCATAGGGTATCATTGACTCCATAGTTGAAACAATTTCCAAAATCTATCCACATCAGAAATCAACCTCACGAAGGGCTTTTTAGAGATTCCAGTGTTTGGTGCAAAATCCTACGTGAACACATATAGAGAGCAATTCTCTAGTCAAGACCATACTTGATCACCATTAAATCCTTATATATAAAATATAATTTCAATCCAATTAGTGAATCCAATAGTATTCAAGCATGACCCTGATACAGTTATACTAGGATAATGTATGTATGTATGTACTATGTATGGAACATAATAGATTTTAACCATTAAAGATAATATTAATTAAAAATATAAATGCAATTTTAACCAACTGAAGTAAAATAGATATAACAAATTAATTGATCCAAACTTATCTTAACTTTTATTTTATAGTTTATGAAGTTAAACGAAACTTTATTTTGTTTATAAAATTATGATATCTATAATAACAAATGTTAATAATAATTTTAGTATTAATTTAAAAATTAAATAACCTTAACTGATAACATCCTTTATATAAACTCAAGTGGTGAGAATAGAGTAATGTTACAGTTATCGAAAGGTATACATCAAATTTGTGCACCGAATGACGTGACAAAATTTAACCGTTGATTCATTATAAGTTAACATTAATCAACGATCAAGATTTTATCACGTTATTCGGTATACAAATTCGATATGTAACTTTCAATAATTCTATCATTTTTCGGTGAGAATATTGGATGAATTTAGTATCTTTTTGAAAAAAATTATATAAACTCAACGGGTGAGATTACTGCACTGGTAGCAGGGAAAACCCAAAACGACTCCGTAGAGCAAAGCCATTTGTGAAACACCCGTACGGGCGGTGACGCCACTCAGACTCAGCACTCAAAACGCAAACAAAACAAACTGTAGCCAAACAAACCAAAACCAGAACCATCTATCAATCAGAGATCATGGAAGTTCCCGGATCATCGAAGAAGATGATAGCAACGCAAGAGGAAATGGTGGAGGCGAGAGTCCCCATTCCGTACAGAGATCAATGTGCCCACTTGCTCATCCCTCTCAACAAATGCAGACAGACCGAGTTCTACTTGCCGTGGAAGTGCGAAAACGAACGCCACTCCTACGAGAAATGCGAGTACGAACTCGTCATGGAACGTATGCTCCAGATGCAAAAGATCCGTGAAGAGGAGACCAAATTGAAGACTTCCAAGGGCGCCGCCATCCCTCTCATTCCCAAAACTGCCAACGCTTCCTAATCATTTGCCTTCTTCTTTTTATTTGATGGTGAGTTTTTCTTTCTTGATTTATTTGTTTTTCTATCACGTTGTTTAGCTAATCTAGGGTTTGACGTGATAGATAATTTTTTTTATTTCAATCTATGCTGTGTTTTTGAAATTATGTGGTCTCGATTCATGGCCTGCGCTTAAATATAGGGTTTCATGCTGATTATTTAGAGTTTTTTTCCTTGAATTTTTTTTTTTTTTTTTAATGGATTTTTTCAGTTCAAAGCTGATTTAATTAATAGGACTTCTGCCTAATATAGGGTTGGTGTTTTTGCTCAGGGCTACTTGTAATATCATTTATATATGACTTAGTATGTACACTGTTTAGGAATGTTTTAGTGATTTTCTTGGTTTTTTATTTATCTAATCTTTTGTTTTGAATTTTGGGGTTCATGAACGTTTAGTTTTTATATTATCATAAGTTTGAAAATTAAGTTTAGGAGAAACCATCGTATGACATTGTGACTTCACTCATTAAAAAGTATTACTCATGATGGAGTAACTAGAATTTTAGCTAAGGGGATGGGAATTGATACTTATTGTAATAATTGGACGCATTTTTGGTAGTGATAAAATCCTACTTACTCTTCCTGTGGGATCTTGAAAGTTATTTAAATAGTTATAAATGCTAAAATTAGTATCAGCATATGTATAAAGGTGGGTAATGGGCTGATTGTGGTCAATGTGAGGTCTTTGTTGCAATTGTGTGTCACAAATTTGTTAAAGTGTTGGTGGGGGTACTTAAGAAATGGGGTGTATTGAATTAGGTGGTTGTAAATTGTTTATGTTTTGAGCCAGGATTTTTTGGGGACAAAGAGATATGAACATGACCCAATTAGTTTCTAAGACCGGGTTTGAACAAGCATTTAGATTTGAGGTTATAGGTCTTTTATTTTTTAGTAGTATCAGGTTTGTTTAAACTGTCCCAATTGTTTTGTATACAATGATGTTTAATCAAAGTGAATATCCTTTTTTAGATTTTTATATTCTTTGCAAAACATAATAGGAATGTTGCAAATTTCTACTTTGATTTGCTTGAATGAGGTGGCTCACATTAATTAGTTGGCTCATATTGTTAAACCTTTTCAGATTGCAGTTCTTTGTTTCTTTTCATTATTACAATCTAAAGGATGTATTCATTTAGATTAAGTATTTTGTTCTTTCCTTTCAACACTATGGAAACCAAAAAACAAGGTTTCTAATATTGGCTTTCTTTTTACCTATACGTTTACTATTATGGTGGGATCCTAATGAAATGACAAGAGGCTCTAGCTGTTTCCCATTGAAGTCAATTTTTAGCCTAATGTTTCTTTCCAATATGAATTAGTATCAGTTTGTAATGGAGCAAGAATAAGGCTCTGGTAAGAGAAATAGATTGAGGAACTTGTTCTGTGGTTTATGAGCATTCGACTTCTTATGATTCTCCTATTGCTATGGTGACAATATCTACTTCTAAGTGGGGTTGGGCCAAAAGTTTTTAGAAACCTTAATGATAGAGATACTAAGGAGTGAGCCAAGCCTCTTAGGATGATTGAAAGGGTCTCTGTCAATTAATTGGTGGAAGATAGAAGAGTTTGGCTCCAGAAAATTGATGAAGTATTTATTTCAATCCTTCCTTTTTAACAACTACAAAGATTTTTTTTTCAATTCTCCCTTCTTTTAGCCATCAAAAAAGATAGAAAGGTAGAAGTTCCGTTATAGATGAAGGCTATGGCTTGATATATTGCACACAGTATAATCTGTATTGGTGATGTTATCCAAAGAAAATTCTCCAAGATAAATTTATCCCCCAAATGATGTATAATGTATAAGGGGGATACTTGATTATTGATCGTCTCTTCTTGCACTGCCCCATTTCTCTTCATCTCTTGTACATCTTTTTAAGGCTTTTAACCTTATTTTGGTGCTGCCTGTTTCTAGTTGCTCACTTTTTTATTTGAAAGATTGCCCATCATCAAGGGAATAAGGAAACTGCAATCTTATGGGATTGTACTGTCTTGGTTGTTTTATAAATCATTTGGATTGAGTTAAACAAAATTCTTTTAATGATCATAGAGGATAGGGTTATCCATTTTTTATGGTACAGAGCCAAGTTTTGAGTTTTCTTCTACGCCTCACACTCTCAAGAGTTCATAGGAGTGTTTTCTTTTTATTCACCACAATGGAAGTGGCAGTGACATAATTCTTTAATATATTTTCTGATTTTGGGGCCTACTTTTCTGTTTTTGGGCAGTGTTGCATCCACTTGTGGTTGGAAGGTTTTCTTGGATACTAACTTTTTTAACTTGTTATCGTAGCAGTTCTGAGGCCTTTTCGATGTTTTTTTATCTGCACTACGTGAGTAACTAGAGATAATCAGTCTTGAAGCTACCTTTTGAACAACTTGTTCACTTTTTTTGTATATTTTTCTAATTCAGGCATCTGTAAATTTTGCTTATATACTTATGGCTATAGTAGGAAACTATTTTGTTTAAGAAAAGTTAGTCACTAGGCATTAGAAGGAGCATAAGATGGTATCCCAGAAAGCTAATGTACACATGCATTGGAAAGAGTGACTAACATATATATTGAATTTAGTACACCGCAATTTAAGACTTAAGTATGGTGCCATAACTGTGCTACTTTTTCCCAAAACGAAAAAGAAAGAAAGAAAAGCTAATGAACGTATATAATATTAGATAGCAAAACTACCATGGTCATTGTCCTTGGGAGAGCAAATTCGCTCCACAATCTTTACAAGCTTGACACTCGACCAAATCTAACCCCACAGCAAAATCCTCCTTTATTTATGACAGAAAATTCTTTGCAGTTGCAACCCTCAAGTCGTCTGTAGTGTTCCAATTTTCAGTCAACCTACTCGAAAACCCATAGTACATGTCACATGGAATATCACTGTTATTGAGAATAGAGGACAATAACTTCAAGCCACTGTTTTTACTTTAAGTCCAGATATCAATTTACTTGCTGGTTTATGAACTAGAAAGTCTTTGTAAGCACATATGCTGTAGAAATGTGGCCCCATCCTTTTTGTTAACTCTTGAGGTAACAAAAAGTAATTGTGCCTATACTTTGCTGAAGGAAGTAATGTTATCAATCAGAGAAATGGTTTTGAAAATATTCTAATTTATAAGTTACCCTTATATAGAGCAGGCAAGAAGCTCTTTCATTTTCCTTGATTTCCATCTTTTGTTTGAAATTGAGGAGAAATGGATAAAATGCTTAGGTAAACTTTTTAAATATTTTCCACTATTGGATTCTTGAAAGGTTATATATGAAAGGAAAATGTAAGAGGCATTCAAGTGCATTGGTTTTTATTTGTTAATGCAAGTGCAAGCATTGGTCTATTTCACATACATGCTAGCTTTCCACTTTTTCAACAAGCTTTTTATTCCTTTTCTTTATTTTCCTTCAAAATTGACTTAATCTAAGGTGCTACTAGAGTCAAGCCTGAAGTTTCTTTGTTTTAACTGCCAATATTGGTCTACATTTTGGTACTATATTGGAGTTGAGGCGGTGAAACAATGTTTAGTCAGAAGTGTTGTTATTTAGATATAAGGAAGTTCTGTTTTCCTTTTTCCTTTCCTTTTTTATTTTTGGTATAGAACGGATAATATTTTGGTGGATCATCCAATTTTTGATTGCTTATACTAAGGACCTACAGATTTTTATTCGCTTGGTATTTGGTGGTTACATTAGATTTGGACATATTGGGCTGGAAATTCCATTTGGAATAAAAAAAATCTTCCAGTTATTCAATGTGGAGCATTTCAAAGGGAATGAAACACCTCTGGTGGAGATTAAATTTGAACTTGCAATGCTTTTCTCTTCACTGGAAAGCACTGCTGTTCATTGTTTAATTTCCTTTAGAATAATAATGTAGATACTTGATTGTTTATTTCTTATTATTATAGTTGTTGATGAATTGATGTAGGGCAAGAAATGTCTTTATACTAATCAGTGGACCATAATAAATACAGAGAGAATTACATAGAAAGGAAAAAGAGGAAGGTAGAGAAAAGATTAGAAATTAGAGATTGAAAACAAGAGAATCATGAAAGACAAACACAAGAGCACAATAGAATTTTAGAGTGGATGAGAAACAGTTTGATCTCTTTTTGTGTTTTTCATGGACGAGAAGGTGTTTCAATGGTGGTCATGTAAGAAATTTAAAGGAAAGCAAATGACCCCTAGAACAACCATGGCAGCAATTGTGCAATGAAATTTTTTGGGATTGCCTGATACCCTGCCGTTGTTCCCTTCTCGTCTGCATTTAAGCATTTCTGGAGTTTCATTGTCAATCTATATAGACACACTGATTAAGTTTTTTGCATCTTATTATTAAGATATATATATATATATATATATTTTGTAATTCTGATGTTTTGAGAAATACTGCACATGCAGAGGTGCGCTGAGATCTCCTCTTCACATGCGTTGATTTTCAGCTGGTTGAGCCAATTTGATGTGGACAATTAGTTTGTATTTCTTTTTGTTCTTGATGCTTTGGTTGCTTTCTGTTGTTTTGTGTTTCCGGTTGCTCTTTATTTTAGTTCTTCCTGACGGCTTGTCTGAATTTCTGACAGGAAGCAACTGCTGAAATGTGGATGCTTTGATGTTTGTTGCTGCTATTGATGGGAACTTATCTTCAAACTGTTTGTTTGGAACAATGTAATGATGACATCCTTATACTCGTGGCCTTTGTCAGTTCTGCAAACCGTTTTCATTCATCGAATAAAATTCCTCACTAATGTTGAAAATGGCCAAATTTCTAATAATATACTTTATCAATTAAGGTGGTGCTACTATCCTTCACATTAGGCAATCTTTCTTTACCCATTGTATGAGAATTAGAGGAAGTTGGAGCATTGGCCTCAATATGAGGCTCATCTTAGTTTATGATTCTATTAAATTGACCAAGAAAGTTGACGTAAAGAGCTTCATCTTAATATAAGATTCCTGGAATTCAAGAAAATGAAATATGCTAAATCTTAAATATCATCTTTAGTTTTCCCATCGGTATGCCTGCAAAAAGGAAGCGTTTATGTTGACATTTGAAGCCAATTAGACAGAGCAATATAGATTACTAATTGGTAGACCTAGCAAAACGGGTATTGTGCCCGTAGGTCCGTTCGTATCCAGGAAATTTTAGTGGGGAACAGTATCTATACCCGGCCCGTCCATTAGTTTTACGAGTAGAACAGGTGATACCTACGGGTACTCGCACTCGCACAAAGATATTGAGGGTCTTGTAGATATTGTTTATCGTAATCACAAGTTTGATTGTTGTGGAGGTCCCGTACCCAGGAAATCTGGAAGGTCTATTGTGTCTATACTTGGTAGAGTTGTCAAATGAGTTACTCTTGATTACCTTGTACGATTACATTGAATTTTGTAGAGAATATGAGTATTTTATAGTCTTTAAGATTGAGGAAGAGAATCGTGAGTGGATTCAGGTGACGGATGGATTAGAAGACAAGAGTGTTTTTTTCTGGGTGGAAGAAGTTTATATTCTATTGTGGCTGAAGAGTTTTCTGGGTATAAAGGGAATTATATTTATTTCAGAATTGACTGGGATTTGTACAATGACGATGACGATGAAGAGAATTATACATTTTCCTAATCCTCTCTGGCCTCCACCAGCTTGGGTAGTTTTAAGTGGATGCCTTGTAATTTAGAATTTAGATATGTAAAGAGAGATTATTAATTAATAATCGTATTATATCTGACTGCTTAAGACAGTCTCTGCCTCTATTGAAGTTGTTTGGGTTTCTTTTGGATAGTCAGACTTAGTGAATAGCTGATTCTGCAACCTCATCTTAATGAATTACTCATTTTTCTCATTTATATTCATGGTGGCTTGCCTTCCATTTGAACACGGTTTACAAATCCTTTTACGTTCAATTACAAATAGCTTAATCGTATCAAAAAGTATTCCAATTATTACTTTTGTCCTATTGAAGGTGTGGGATTATTCTTTTTCTGTTGAAATTACTAAACTATCAATTATTTCTACTGAACTTTTAAGTTTTTCCTATTTTTCTACTGTGTTAAATATTGATGATATGACATTTTTTTGTCAAAAATCGTTGCCATGACAATTTTAGTTTGTTGACTGAACATTTCAACGTGACAATTAAGGTCGACTTAGATATTTATAATCTAAAAAATCTCAAATTAATAATTTTTTTTATTATTTTGATAAAAACCACCCAAAATAAATAAAACTTACCCAAAATGAAAACTTATCTTAATTAAAACCCATCTTCAAATTTGGTTCGATTGGAACACAATAAAAAGAAAAATAAGTATCGTTATGGTAAACCATTTTCTAGTCGTCAAAATTATGGTAAAATAGGGACGTTAGTTTGAAATGATAACATTGACATGGTCATCCTTACAAGAATACAAAGAGACAAACTTATTCTGTTGTAAGGATGCTGTTAACTGCAACTAAATATTGACAAAAGTAAATGATGTTAATTATAATTAACCATCCTGAAGTTTGTCAGCAAAAGCCTAAATGAAGAGTGAGAAAGATAAGGTGTAATTGGTAGTTAGTAATAACCCTCTGCCATTAGTGGTTGTCGTTAGTTTTAACAGTAAGAATTTGAATGACTTTAATGCCGTCATCCGCCCCACAGTAAGAAGTTGTTTCCCTAAAGCACCCAACCCTCCCCCACAACATCTCAACCATCGCAACCAGCAAGCCGCTCACCGCCACCATAATTTACACCAAAAAGAAAAAAGAACCCTCTCAGGCATTTCATCGAATATCTATCCTCTCCCAATTCCGCACCTCCCCACGATGCGGTGTGGTTGAGGAGATTGGGATGAGAAGATACGACGGAAGGGAGAAACACGGTGGAGAAAGGGGTGGGCATGGCTGTGGATCACTGGGTGGGTATAGGCAACTGTGCGCACAACGGGGTAAGTGGCTATTGGCGGGGCTGCGATTTAACGTTTTGTTTTTATTTTCTAACTTATAATTTTATTGTTATTAATAACTATAAATTTAATAAGAATTGTTTATGCAATTTAGGTGGATTTTAATTAGGATAAGTTTTCATTCTGGGTAGATTTTATTTATGAGAGGTCTGCATTAGGATATCTGTATGAAGACATGTACAGAGCTAGATTGGGGATCAAGAAGCGGTTTTAAAAATAAGAAGAGATTGTACAAGCCTTATACAAGTATTACTAAGATGCGCTAAGATAGGATGTTGATGTTAATGTATGTTTTAGAAACCAATCGTATTGTCGGTTTCAGGACATTATATCTTTTAAATATATTATGAATAAAAGAAAATGTTCTTACATATATTGATTTATTGCTTCATTTATATTATATTTAATATTGCATATGAAATTTCTGGATGACACGAACTTCAGAAGATCAAATCATTGAAGAATTCTCTACGCAAGTAATGTTAATTAGGCAATAACATTGCATAGTAGGTATGCTGAATGTCTCCCTTGAATATCACGTGATGGTATTAGTATGAGTGATTATAAGAGATATGTCACTAAGGCATTACATGGATAAACGGTTAGTGAATTATTTATCGAATACGATCGATTACGATGAATAACATGGACATTTAGAATGTGGTCAATGATGCATTGTAGGATCATGCTAATATACCACGGATTCTTAGACCTAAGACATCATAGTTGAATTCAACATATAATGCATATGATTCATATGCTGTATAAGCACGAGACTAGTCATGTCTTGTGTAATAAGTCGGTTTGATAATATGTTATTCATGTGCGAGGACAAGTGATGATCAAGATGGGATCCGTTAACTGAAAAATAATTCAATCTCGAGTTCCTAGATAAATGTCAATAAACATTGGAAAAGAGAAATCTTCGGGCAGAGTATAATCTGTTAGCATGTGATCGGGTTTACGTAGTAGAGAAACACAGTTTTAAAACAAATAAAAAAAAAAAAAAAAACCAATCATATGCTTTAATCCCAAATCTGGGTACAGATTATAGTGTTTATAACCTTTTGCATTACAATAATATAGAAAATTCATACAAGGATTCAGAATGTTTACACACGTTTGGAGGCTCCTCCGAAGATCTCAGATTACGCTCACGAACACTGTTCATCGACACTGTTCACGTGATTCTTCGCTAATCGATCCAAAGTATGATCGCACTCACGGAAATCCTCACGAAGATAATCCGTAGAACCCTTGATTATTTTGCTAGAACAATCAAAAGGCTTCAAGAATCAAGAAAGAAGAAAAATAATTTTTTTCTCTTTCACTCAAGAGTGAAATGAGAGAGAGAGAGAGAGAGAGAGAGAGAGTAAAAGAGGTGGCTAGGGTTTTTAATTTTATTGAATGAATGAATTCCCCCTTGTTTTAATTTTAAGTTGCACTTATATAGTGCAACAAATAAAACCATATTCCACTTAGGAATAGCCATGGGCTCCAACCTAATTCACTCTTGCAACCAAACACACCCTTTATGATATTTTAATTAATTAATTATTATTATAATTAAAATCAATTAATATATAATAATATATTAACATTTAATTAATAATAATAATTCATTTAAATATATGCATGGATATATTGAAATATTATCTCACTAATTTAATTTTAATATTAAAATTAAATACAGGCAACAATCTCAACAAATTTAATTACAATGTGAGATTACCAAAATACCTTTTCGTCCTAAAAGACTAAAATACCATTCTCACAAATTGATTTTTAAATTATCTTCTAAGTGTGTGACCTGTAGGCTCTTCATCATATCGACAGTGTGTAGTATCGCGATTAACACCAATTAATTGTCTTACTATACACAAACCAAGATTAGCCCATAACAAGGCATCATAGCCACCCGATAGATTCAGATTTAGCGAAACCGCAGTCTGTCAATGGTATGATTATCGTACAATCCAATTGTTTCATCATCTGTTATCTCATCAAGATTGAGGTACAAAAATAGTGTCAACCTTAGATATCCTCGACATATTTGTATTCAGTTAATGGACCAATGACTGGAATAATAAATTGGATTGAGCATCAACTCAATCACATTGTGGCCACAGATTTAGTGTCATTGCCATTTATTGAATTACCCAGTGAGATAACTTCTCCCATCCCCAGGAGTGATGAATCTTTTGTCAATCCACCATAGTCTCGATACACTTCTCAATGTAGCCAATCACTACCGTATTGATAAATCTAAATAGAACTACGTTGGGCTAGTGTCAAACTACACCAATTGGTGCACAAGGCACTCTGGTTATCTCAAGTTTAAGGATCACATGCACCACCATCCGTTAGAGGAATTATTTCACAGATACTAGGGTTACCATCCATATGGAATCCTCTAGTGGGTCTGTCCAGTGAACTTGCCCCTAGCAAGCACTTATGCGTTGCACTAGGTTGTCGACAAACAACCTTGACAAGTGAGATCAGTCACTGCCTTTCGATAGGATCGTTCAACGCTATGATAGCTTTACCGTATTATTTGTGTCCTTGGTCAGAATAATGCTGAGGCTACGAACGTTTCTAGAATGACCACCATATGTGATCATAGTGTTCTAACTATCAAGATTTGAAACACTTGATACCCTCATCACGGTTCTACCATCCTAAGGACATATATCATTACATATAACTATGATTTACACGATATAGAAGAATATGCCTTTTATTGATAAATAAACATTTATTACAGAGTCAATCTTACAATAATTGATTGGCTCTAGTTCTAGTTTTTATTAAAACGCACAGTTTTGTTTTAGGTTTTTGGACCGACTATATGAGAAAAACTTAGCCATTTTATTAGGAGTTCGACATTTTTGGGAGAAAAGGAGAGAAGATTGGAGATTAACTCTTTGGATTCATCAAATAGGGAAGATTTTTGTTCTCTTTTCTTGATTCCAACATGTTGAATGCTTTGTTCATTGTTTTTATTTCTATTTGTGTGAATTTCAGTATGAACTAACTCTCTTTGGGTTAGGGTTTTGATGTAATTAGGATTTTTATGTTTAATCAATAGATTATTGTTGCTTTTACATTCTATTGCATGGATTGTGTGATTATTCTTGTTTTTATTGATTTTATTTGTTGAACATGATGAGATTCAGAAATGAATCATGTATGAGCTTCTTAGGGTAATCACCATTGTTGTATTGAATGCTAGAGATAGGTTTGAGAATCAATGAAATCAATTTAGGATTCCATTAGCTTAACGAACTTGGATTTATTAATCTTCAATTTGTTAGTGTGGAAGCTTAATAAGGAAAAGTAGGAAAACATAGCCTGAGAAGGTATGTTTTACACATTAGGAGTCTGATTTATAATCCGTGCATGTGAGTGTAGAAGTAGCATAATTCGTAGATTATTTCATAAAATCCTAGTGAAGTCAAAACCCTAACCGTTTGCCTTAATTGATATTTTCTCTTGAATTAGTTTTACTGTCATTAATTTGCCTTTAAGTTAGTAGTAAATTTTGTTTTCACTTAGCTTAAAATTCATCTCGCAAATTCAAACATTTTTCATTTTCTCCAACTTGTCGAACAATTAGGAAAATCAGTGCTTAACAAACAATTCTCGTGGGAACGATACTTTACTTATCACTTTATTACTTTTTGCGACTAGTGCACTTGCTATACATTGCATCTTGTTATTTTCAACGCATCAAGTTTTTGGCGCCATTGTCGGGGATTGATTTTTTTTGTGTTAACATTGAACTTTTCTTGTGTTAGCTAGATTGGAGTTTAATTTTTGTTTTAATTGTTTTCTAGTTTAAGTTTGCTGTTTTTCTTTGTTAGCTTTCGATCTCACACCTTCTTTCTTTTTTTGTAGTTTATGCGAAAAGCTAGACATCATCCAATGGTTCCTATTGATCCAGAGATTGAACAAACCGCAAGAAGACTTAACAGAGAAAGAAGAGAAAGAGAGGCTATAGTCATTGAGATGGCGGAGAATAGAACATTGAGGGAATTTTCAGTACCTACGGTTGATGGCAGTGGTCCAAGTATAACTAGGCCACCAGTGCAAGCCAATGCTTTCGAAATAAAGCTGGCAATCATCCAGATGATCCAATAGTCGGTTCAATTTAAGGGAGATCTGAAGGAAGATCCAAATTCACACATTGCAAATTTCTTGGAGATCCGCGATACCTTCAAATCAGATGGAGTGTCAGATGACGCCATCAGATTAAGATTGTTTCGTTTTTCATTAAGGGATAAAGCAAAAGGATGGTTAATGGCACTACCACTAGGAACAATCACAACCTGGAATGAATTGGCCCAGAAATTCCTCACTAAATACTTCCCTCCAGCGAAATCTGCAAAGATGAGAAATGATATCACATCGTTTCTACAGGATGAGACTGAATCATTGTATGAAGCTTGGGAAAGATACAAGGAACTACTGAGAAAGTGTCCACATCATGGGTTGCCAGTTTGGATGCAAGTCCAAACATTCTATAATGGGTTGATGGTTAATGTACAAACGATGGTGGATGCAGCATCTGGAGGAGCATTGCAAAACAAGACACCTGAAGAAGCTTATGAGTTGCTTGAAGTTCTGGCAAGTAACAATTATCAGAGATTGAATGAGAGGATGCAGTCGAAGATGTCTATGGGTCTTCATGAAGTTGATGCTTACGCGGCCATTTCAGCCCAACTTACAGCACTTCAGAAGCAATTGGGAGGTATGCAAGTGAATTCTATTCAAACACCTTAACTGACTTGTGATTTTTGTGCAGGTAATCATGTGAGCAGTGAATGTCAAGTGGGGAACACCTTCGCTTCAGCTTCATTATCATCAGAACTTACAGCACATCAGAAGCAATTGGGAGGTATGCAGTTAGTAACTTACAGCACTTCAGAAGCAATTGGGAGGTATGCAAGTGAATTCTATTCAAGCACCTCAACTGACTTGTGATTTTTGTGCAGGTAATCATGTGAGCAGTGAATGTCAAGTGGGGAACACCTTCGCTTCAGCTTCATCATCATCGGAACAAGTTAGCTACTTGGCAGGGAATCAAAGACAACAAAACAATCCTTATTCTAACACGTACAATCCTAGTTTGAGAAATCATCCAAACTTGTCTTGGGGTAATCAGAACCAGCAGAATCAGCAGAATAACCAATGGAATCAAAGAACAGTGCCAAACAATCAAGTGGGGGTGAATAATCAACCAGGGGAGCAGAGGTTGTCAAAATTGGAGGATATGTTCGGGAAATTCATGCAAAAGACCACAGGTTTCATGAGTGAGATGAGGGCAACTTTCAAAAACCAAGGGTCGTCCATTCAGAACTTGGAGGTATAGGTGGGGCAAATAATAGAAAAATTGAATGAGCGACCACAAGGTTCCCTACCAAGCAACACAATGACAAATCCACGTGAATAACCAAATGCAATAACGTTGCAGAGTGGAACAGTCTTGGAGGAGGTGGAAGAAACAGGAAAAGAAGAAAGTCCACCAAAAGACAAGGAAGATTCTGATGAGGAAGTTGACGAAGAGATCATTGTTGAAGAGAAACCAACCAGTCCCAAGGAAGATGAACCAAAGCAGGAAGAAAGGCAAAGTCAAAAGAAAGAAAAATTGCCATTTCCCGGGATATCACCAGAGTTGGCACATTACACCCTTCTTGTGCCTTTTCCTCAGAGACTTAGAAAGAAAAATCAGGATAAGTAGTTTACAAAATTCATTGAAATATTTAAAAAAAACTGCTTATTAACATTCCTTTTGCAGATGCCTTGCAACAGATGTCAAGCTATGCAAAATTCCTCAAGGAAATTCTGTCGAACAAAAGGAAGTTGGAAGAGGAGGAAACAGTGATGCTTACGGATGAGTGCAGTGCCATTCTACAGAAGAAGCTGCCACCGAAACTCAAGGATCCAGGGAGTTTCACTATCCCTTGTGTTATAGGAGATATTACTTTTGATAGAGTTTTATGTGATCTAGGTGCAAGCATAAATCTAATGCCTTTTTATGTTATCAAGAGACTAGGGATTGGTGAAGTGAAGCCAACAACCATTTCTTTGCAGCTTCCAGATAGATCAATCAAGCATTTGAGGGGCATAGTTGAAGATGTTTTGGTCAAGGTGGACAAAGTCATCTTTCCGACAGACTTTGTCGTACTGGATATAGAAGAGGACAAGGAAATGCCTCTCATATTGGGGAGACCATTTCTTGCCACCAGAAGAGCCCTAATTGATGTGCAAGAAGGAAAATTGTTATTAAGGGTTCAAGATGAAACGGTGACATTCAATGTGTTTGAGGCCATGAAATTTCCATCAAAGTCCGATTCATGTTTTAGTGTGGACTTGGTGGACAGGTTAGTAGCAGATGCTATTGAAGAGAACACCTCTCAACTACCTTTAGAAGCTTGCATTGCCCAATAAAAAACAATAGAGGTAGATGAGCCGGCAAAGAATGAGTGTGCTAGACTTTTGGAAGCACCGCAAGTCAAGATCCAGAATTTGAAGAATTTGACATTGAAAAAGAGAAGGAAAAAGAAAGAACGAAAGAATCTCTAAAACTTGAACTGAAGTCTTTACCTTCTCACCTCAAATATGTGTATCTTAGTGAATCAGAAACCTTTTTGTTATCATCAACGCAGGACTGAGTAAATTAGAGGAAGAGCGGTTGCTTCAGGTGTTAAGGGAGCACAAATCAGCAATTGGATGGACCATTTCAAACATTAGGGGCATCTCTCCATCTTTTTGTATGCACAAGATACTCATGGATGATGATGTCAAGCCTAGGGTGCAACCACAACGGAGATTGAATCCTTCTATGATGGAAGTGGTGAAACTTTTAGATGCAGGCATAATCTATCATATTTCAGATAGTCCATGGGTGAGCCCGGTGCAAGTGGTTCCAAAGAAAAGAGGTATCACGGTGATTAAGAATGATAGCAATGAATTGATACCAACTAGGACAATCACAGGTTGGAGAGTGTGCATTGATTATAGGAAACTGAATGAAGCGACAAGGAAGGATCATTTTCCACTTCCCTTCATCAATCAAATGTTGGAAAGATTGGCAGGCCATGCTTATTATTGTTTCTTGGATGGTTTTTCAGGTTATAATTAGATTGCCATTACTCCTGAAGATCAAGAGAAGACGACATTCACTTGTCCTTATGGCACCTTTGCGTATAGAAGGATGTCTTTTGGGTTGTGCAATTGATAATCCGTAAATTATACAGTTTTTGTTAGATGTTTTTGTTGGATTTCAGGTACTTTCTAGTGCATTTTGACCTGAATTGTTGCTTAATTCTTTACTTTTTTTGTTTCAGGTTAAAATGGACATTTTGAGCAAATAAAGACAAAATTGGATAGTTTTGACTCAGAAATTAGCGGATCTCAGAAGATAGGAGAGTTCCGGAGCAGGATAAAGCACGATGAAGCTTGTTCCCAAGGAAGAGCACCGAGAATCGAAGAATCGAATGAAGAAGCAAGCAGAGTGGCAGTTCTGTAATTTCAGAACTTTTCAAGGAGCTTCGCCCTGGCGAGGAATTGTCTTCGCCTCGGCGAAGTAAGCCAGGACGATTTGATTGCTTCATTCTTCGCCGCGGCGACAATCATTTTATTCAGTTTGTTAAACGCACAGTTTCGTGTTGTGCGTGTTTGGCTGGGTATTTTGACTAAGTATAAAGAAAAACTTAGCCTTTTCCCAAAGGTCTTCATCTTTTTAGGGTTAGCTATTTTTACATTTTTGGGAGTAAAACTTTGAGCTTTTTGGTTTGTTAAGGAGAAGATTCGGATTTGACTAAAAGATTCATCTTTTGGGGAGATTTCGTATCTTTCATCTCAGTTTCATATGCTGAACTTGGATTCCGTTTTTCGTTTTTGTGTTATTAATTTAGCTATGAACTAATCTATTTTGGGTTAGGGTTTTGATGGTAGTTTGGATTTTAAATGGGTTAAGTGTTTGATTGTGTTATTTTCATATGAATATGCTTTGAGTGTGTGTTACTCTGATTTTGAATGCTGTATGTGATGACAATGATGAGATTGGAAATAATTCATTTTAGGTCTCTTGGGTACCACCATTATAGTATTGATGCTAGAGACAGATTCAAGAATTAATGAAATCAATTAGGATTCTTATGCTTAATGAGTTTTAGAATTATGACCTCAATTTGTTGGGTGGCGGTTAATAAGGATGAATAGGGAAACATAGCCCGAGAGGGTATGTTTACGTATTAGTGAATTCGATTTACAACCATTGCGCATGAATGTGAATATGTGTAATTTTTAGGTTTAACCCAAAAAATCCAAACGAAGTCAAAACCCTACCCTTTTGCTTGAATTGATATTCCGTGTTTCATTTTGCTTTCTTAATTAAGTTTTAATTCTTTGTTTAATTTCATTGTTGTTTTTAATTAATTTGCTCCCACCAATCCAAAGATTCGATTGCTTCAACTTGATAACATTAGGAAAGTTAGTGCTTTGCTAACAATCCTAGTGGGAACGATATCCTACTCATCATTTTATTACTTGAGCGACTAGTGCACTTGCTATTTTTCATGTTGTAAGAAACACACATCAAGTTTTTGGCGCCGTTGCCGGGATTATTTTAAGTTAACATTGAGTTTTTCCTTAAGTTTAGCTAGATTGAAGTTTAATTTTTGTTTTTAATTTTCATTAGAGTTGTGATCTCACTTTTCTTTTACTTGTGTTTGTTCAGTTTATGCGAAGAGCAAGACGTCAACCAGTGGTTCCTGTTGACCTGAACTTGAGAACACGTGAGAAGACGTAACAGAGAGAGAAGAGAAAGAGAAAATCTTACTGCAGAATCTGAAGAAGTTGTTGTAGAAATGCTACAAGAAAACAAACATTGAGGGAATTTTCAGTTCCCACAGTGAACGGAAGTGGTCAAGATTACTAGACCCACAGTACAAGCAAACAACTTCGAGATCAAGCCGGCAATCATCCAGATGATCCAACAGTCGGTTAGATTCAACGGTGATTTGAAGGAAGATCCGAATCAGCACATTGCAAATTTCCTGGAAATTTGCGACACCTTCAAGTTAAATGGAGTGTCGGATGATGCTATTAGGTGCGGTTGTTCCCATTCTCATTGGGAGATAAAGCAAAGGGGTAGTTAATGGCATTACCACCGGGAACAATAACAACGTGGAATGATCTAGCACAGAAATTCCTGACCAAGTTCTTTCCTCCAGCTAAGTCAGCGAAATTAAGAAATGATATCACATCATTTCTCCAAGATGATGCTGAGTCATTGTACGGGCTTGGGAGAGATACAAGGAGTTATGAGGAAGTGTCCACCATGTCTGCTAGTTTGGCTTCAAGTCCAAACATTTTACAATGGGTTGATGGGTAACGTGCAAACCATGGTGGTGCAGCTTCAGAGGCCTTGCATAATAAGACACAGAGGAGGCATATAGTTGCTTGAGGTTTTGCAAGCACCAACTATCAAAGACCGAATGAGAGAGTCACAACGAGGAAATCTTCGGGTCTTCATGAAGTTGATGCCTTCACAGCCATCTCAGCCCAACTCACTACACTTCAAAAACAGTTGGAAACTATGCAGGTAAACTCTATACAAGCACCTCATAACATGTGATTTTTGTGCAGAAACCATGTGGCAGCGAGGGTCAAGTTGGAAACACATTTGCTCCGTCATCTTCATCAACGGAGCAAGTGAATTACTTGGCAGGAAACAGAGACAACTGAACAACCCATTCTCCAACACTAAACCCAGGGTGGAGAAATCATCCAAATCTGGCTTGGGGAAATCAGAATCACAAATAACCAATGGAACCAGAGCAAGTTCCAATAACCAACCAGGGGTGACCAATCAACTGGAGATCAAAGAGTGACAGTTGGAGGATATGTTTGATAAATTCATGCAAGAGACCACATGGTTCATGAATGAGACGAGGACAAATTTAGAAACCAAAGGGCGTCCATTCGGATCTTGAGGTACAGATGGGCCAATTGGCCGAGAAGTTGAATGTAGCCGCAGGGTCTCTACCGAGCAATACCATGACTAACCCACGTGAACAAGCAATGCAATAATTTTGAGAAGTGGGGACAGCTTTGGGAGAAGTAGAACAACTTACCAAAGAGTTGAGCAACCCGGAAAGGAAGATTCTGAAGAGAGAACTGATGAAGAGATCGTTGTGAAGAGAAACCAGTGATTTGGGGGAAGAGAAAAAGAAGAGGAAAAAGGCAAAAGAAGAAGAGAAATTGCCATTCCCGAGATACCACTAGAATTGGCACTCACACCCCACCCGTGCCTTTTCCTCAAAGATTGAAGAAAAAGAATCAGGATAAGCAATTTCAAAGTTCATTGAAATTTTTAAAAAATTGCATATTAACATTCCTTTTGCAGATGCATTATAGCAAATGCTGAGTTATGCGAAGTTCTTGAAGGAAATCCTGTCGAATAAAAGGAAGTTAGAAGATGAGAAACGGTGATGCTCACGGAAGAGTGCAGTGCAATCCTCCAGAAAAAATTACCCCCGAAGCTCAAAGATCTAGGGAGTTTTACTATTCCTTGTGTTATAGGGGAATTACTTTTGATCGTGTTCTATGTGATCTAGGAGCTAGTATTAATTTGATGCCCTTTTCTGTTTTCAGGAGATTGGGAATTGGTGAAGTGAAGCCAACGACAATGTCGTTGCAACTGCGGATAGGTCAATAAGCACCCGAGGGGGATAGTTGAAGATGTATTAGTGAAGGTGGGGAAGATAATTTTTCCAGCGGACTTTGTGGTGTTGGACATGGAAAAGGATAAGGAATTCCTCTCATTTTGGGCCGGCCATTTTTAGCCACGTGGAGAGCACTGATTGATGTGCAGGAAGGAAAGTTACTGCTGGGGTTCAAGATGAAACAATAACTTTCAATGTTTTGAGTGCAATGAAGTTTCCGTCTGAAGCGGATTCATGCTTCAGTGTGGATGTGGTGGATAAACTTGTTGTGGAATCCATGGAAGAAAACATCCCATAATTACCTCTAGAAGCTGTATAGCCAAATCAAAAAATAGTAAAGGTAGAAGAATCAGCAAGTAATGATTGTGCTAGAATGTTAGAAGCACTTCAACCGATTGAGGATAGTCAAGATATAGAATTTGAGGATTTTGATTTTGACAAGGAGAAGGCAAAGGAAGAAAATAAGAAGCTCTAAGGCTTGAACTGAAACCTTTACCACCTCACCTCAAATATGTCTATCTTGGAGACTCGGAAACTTTTCCAGTGATTATTAGTTCAGATTTGAATGCATCAAGGAGAGAGGTTATTAGAGTGTTGAGGGAACATAGACTAGCAATTGATGGACCATTTCAGACATTAGAGGTATCTCACCATCATTTGCATGCATAAATTCTCTGGAGGATGACATAAAGCCTAGGGTACAACCACAACGGAGATTGAATCCTTCAATGAAGGTGGTCAGAAAGGAGGTCGTGAACTTTTAGATGCGGGATTATTTATCCGATTTCCAATAGTCCATGGGTGAGCCCGTACAAGTGGTTCCGAAGAAAGGAGGTCACGGTAGTGAAGAATGAGAGTAATGAGTTGATCCACAAGGACGGCGACGGGCTGAAGAGTATGCATTGATTACCGTAAACTAAATGAGGCGACAAGGAAGGATCATTTCCCACTACCCTTCATTATCAGATGTTGGAGAGGTTGGCAAGACATGCATACTATTGTTTTCTGGATGGGTATTCAGGATATAACCAAATTGCCATCGTCCTGAGGATCAAGAGAAAACGACCTTCACTTGTCCCTACGGCACCTTTGCTTACCGAAGGATGCCTTTTGGGTTATGCAATGCTCCAGCAACATTTCAAAGATCATGTTCGATCTTTGGAGATATGGTGGAACGGTTTATAGAAGTCTTCATGGATGACTTTTCAGTTTTTGGCTCATCATTTGATAACTGTCTAACAATCTTTCTCTGTTTTGTAGCGATGTAAGAACAAACTTGGTGCTGAATTGGGAGAAATGTCACTTCATGGTCCAAGAGGAATAGTGCTCGGGCATAGGATTTCCAAGGATGGGATTGAAGTTGATTGAGCAAAGATAGAAGTGATTGAGAAGTTACCACCACCATCAAATGTCAAGGCAGTCCGATGTTTCTTGGGGCATGCAGGGTTTTATAGACGCTTTATCAAGGATTTTTCTAAGATTTCTAAACCCCTTGCAATCTATTGAAAAAGATGTTGTTTTTTTTTTAATGATGATTGCATGCATGCCTTCCTAACTCTAAAAAAATTACTAGTATCTGCACCTATTATTGCAGTTCCCGATTGGGGACTGCCCTTCGAATTAATGTGTGATGCTAGTGACTTTGCTTTAGGGGTAGTATTAGGACAGAGAAAAAATAAAGTGTTGCATGTAATTCAGTATGCTAGCAAGACACTCATTGATGCACAACTGAATTACACCACCACTGAAAAAGAATTATTAGCTGTGGTTTTTGCTTTTGACAAGTTTCGTTCTTACTTATAGTGCGAAGGTGATCGTATACACGACCATTCAGCACTCAGACACCTACGGCAAAGCAAAGAACAAAACCTCGGTTGATAAGATGGATTTTACTACTTCAAGAGTTTGAGTTGGAAATTCGAGACAAGAAGGGGTCGGAAAATGTGGTAGCTGATCACTGTCAAGAATTGAGAGACCAATCAAGGGAAATGAGGAGGAAATGCCAATTAGAGAAACATTTCCAGTGAGAAGCTGATGAGAGTGGAAGAAGCACCATGTATGCGGATTTTGCAAATTATTTGTCATTAAGGGTGCTCCCAAGTGGTATGACATATCAACAGAAGAAAATTTTTCTTAGATTTAAAGTACTACTTTTGGGAAGAGCCATTCCTGTACAGACACTGTACTGATCAAATGATAAGGAGATGTGTCCCGAAGGAAGAAATGGAGAGCATTTTAAGCATTGTCATGAAAAGGAAGTAGGTGGCCATTTTGGGGGAGCTAGAATACAGCGAAGGTGTTACAATCTGGGTTTTTATGCCAACCTCTTTAGGATTCCTTCCGATGATTCAAGAGTGTGACCAATGTCAACGGATGGGAAATATTTCAAAAAGAGATGAGATGCCGTTGAACAACATCCTGGTGGTTGAAATTTTTGACGTTTGGGGGATTGATTTCATGGGTCCCTCCCAAGTTCTTTGGGAACACGTTTATCTTAGTAGCGTGATTATGTGTCGAAGTGGGGTTAGGCAGTTGCATTGCCAACTAATTGCTAAGGTGGTGATTAATTTTGTGAGGAAGAATATTTTCTCAAGGTTTGGGGTACCACGAGCAATCATTAGTGATGGAGGATCGCATTTTTGCAATAGGCAAATGATGCACTGCTGAGTAAATATGGAGTGACACATAGAGTTGCAACACCCTACCATCCACAAACGAGCGGGCAAGTGGAACTGTCGAATAGAGAACTAAAGGGATTTTAGAAAAAACAGTTAATGCCTCGAGGAAGGATTGGTCACGGAAGTTGGACGATGCTTTATGGGCTTATCGAACTGCCTTCAAAACCCCGATTGGTATGTCTCCATTCAGATTGGTTTATGGAAAAGTGTGCCACTTGCCGGTAGAACTTGAACATAAGGCATACTGGGCCGTTAAGCAGTTGAACATGGACTTAAAAGCCGCGGGAGAGGAGAGAATGCTGACTTTGAACGAACTTGATGAGTTTCGTCTCGAAGCATATGAAAATGCCCGGAATTATAAGGAGAAACAAAAAGGTGGCACGACAAGCCCACCGTCAGCTTTTGAGTTGGACAGAAGGTATTGTTGTTCACTCTAGACTTAGGCTTTCCCTGGAAAACTAAGTCTAGATGGTCCGGACCATTCACTATTACGAAGATCCATCATCCGGAGCAGTGGAAGTCACACATGAAGAAAAGGGCACTTTCACGGTTAATGGACAGAGGTTGAAGCCAACTTGAGGGGTGATGAGTTGCAACTTCTCTCAATCCGACTGGACATCCTAACCTAAAGGATGAGAGAGTCAGCTTCCGACTATAACAAGCGCTTTTTGGGAGGTAACCAAGTGTTTTTAACTTTTTGCTTTTAATTTTGGTCGTTTGAATTTATTTATTTCATTATGAGTTTGTATAAAATTTGATGTTTTTGTTTTTGGGTGTTTCAGGTGAAGTCGTGAGCCAAGAAAGGTATGAAAATGCTTCAGACTTCGCCGGGGCGAAGAAACTTTCTTCGCCGCGGCGAAGCAAACTGAATAGAAGAGTTAGCTCCTGGAGGATTTCGCCGCGGCGAAGAAAGTGAACTAATTTGGTGAAAATTGGCTAAGGCATTTCGCCGCGGCGAAGTTTTTCTTCGCCGAGGTGAAGTAACCTTGTACCTCTGGAAGTTTTCGCTCCGGCGAAGAATTTTTCTTCGCCGCGGCGAAACTTGGAAATTTTTAGGTTCATAAATGAAACATCGCCGCGGCGAAGTTTCTTCTTCGCCGCGGCAAACCGGAAATTTTTTTAGGGTTTATGAATGATGAACTTCGCCGCGGCAAAGAACCTTTTTCGCGGCGCGATCTTTTTCTATAAATACTCGCTTTATTCTTTTCATTTTCACGCCGCCTTGCATTTTGAGTTGAGAGAAAATTTTTCAAACTCCAATCTTTTGCTTCCATTTTGCTTTCCAACAAAATTTCTTACTCCACAACATCACTAAACACCAAAACAACCCTTTTAAACAACAATTTTTCGCGAAAATTCACGAAAATTTTTGAATCAAAAATTTGGGGCTTTTCAATCTGGGTCGTTTCTGCTTCAATTGGTGGTGCACACTCCTTCATTGTGGTAAGATCTCAACAACCCAAAGCTTAAATTCAAAAAATTTCAAGTTACTAAGCATAGATCTGAAAATTTTGTGGATTGAATTGAGAAGTGTTTTGTGGATGTTGAGTTGTATTGTGTTTGAAGAAGAGTGGTTTGTGCAGTGCTTGATTGTTAGGAGTGTGGGGGTTGAAATTTTGAAGTGTTTGGGTGAAATCGAAAATTTGTAGTTTGGGGGTGAATTGAAAATTTTTGGAAGTGTGGGTTTTTTTTGCAGGTTGGAAGTGATTGTGTTGATTTAGGACTGAATTTTTGGGGTTAAAATTTGAATTGGAACTTAGTTGGAAAAATGGCTCCGAAGGTTAAGCAACCGTACAAGGGAAAGAGTAAGAGTAAGGGAAAGATTATTGACAACCAGTTTGTGACGACGAAGCCCGTAAACGATATGAGATGGTAATCCAACGAAAGGATAAGGGTTTCATCCTTGAGAGTGGATTGACCGCAACACAAGCTTTGGACTGGAGTAGAGGGAGACGTTGGGAAATGTTCATGCTTGCTCCTGAAGTTCTGGCTGTAGAACCGTTGGTGAGGAGTTCTATGCCAACTTCCCAGAATGTCTGAAGATACTGTGTTTGTACGAGGGGAGGATATGAAATTACGGCAAAGGAAATCAATAGTTTCTATAACTTGCCCGAAGTTTTCAATGATCAGTATGTGGAGTTTAAAAGATCACAATTTGAGGATGATATATCCTGCCGGTCATTGAGAAACTTGGGGCAGCGTGGGAAGTGTCTAAGAAACAAAAGAAGACACTCAAAGAACGCAGTTGATAACAATGGCTCGGCTATGGCAGTACTTTGTCTGTGCTAAATTAATGTCGGAATCGCACTACAGCACAGTGACTCATGAGAGGCAATGTTGCTCTACTCTATTGCCACAGGGAAAGTATGGATGTGGGAGACATCATTTTTAATATTGTCAGCTAGCTCCAAAAAGGGTGAGCGAGTTACTATTTCCCCCATCTCATCACAGCTTGTGCCTAAACCTGGGGTTAAGGTTCAAGATGTGAGCAGTGTATTCATGTTGCTCTAATTCTAGATATAGACTATTTCAAGAAACACCTTGACCGAACGAAGCTGCGCAACCAAGACAGGGGCGAAAAGGCAAAGAACAGGCCTTGCCACATCATCCAGCTCCATAGGTTCACAAAAAGAGATGATGCAAGAATGATGGGCCTGATAAATATAGAAGAGACGTCAGGATTGGATGGTGGAGCGGACAGAGAATGCATGAACTACTGACACAGCTTCAAAGAGCTTAAGGTTGACACTTCAGCATACCAATGGTCGACTGGACTCGGATGAGTGGATGGGCTCAGAGGAAGAAGAGAAAGACGGGAAGAGAAGAAGAAGAAGAGGAAGAACAAGACTGAACCGGAGCACTTGTTTAGTTTTATGTTTGTTTAGCTGTTTTCATTATTTTGTGCCCATTTGAAACTTAACTCATTTTATTTGGTTGTGATTTTGTTATCATGTTAGTTGTTTAGTTGTTTTTTTTTTTTTTTTATTTGTAGTTGTTGAAAGGACGAGATTAGGTTGTAATATTTTCAAGTTAGTTGTGAATTCATTCTAACATAGGGGCACCACAGTTTTATTGTTTTGACAGATTTTGGATGATGAAAAGTCCGAGAATGGGTGATCATTGTGGAGCGACAAGTCATGATTAACCAGGGATATTCTCTTACCTTTATTAATTTTGTATTATTCTCTATTCCTAATTGTGATAAGGGAACATTGGGGACAATGCCATGTTAGTTTGGGGGTAGGGAATAGTCTTAAAACGGAGTTTAAGGGTATATTGGCTGGAAACCAGTAACTGCCTTAAAAACTGCCTAGCATACTTGGCGACTTCGGGTTTAACAATGCCACGTACCCCTTAAACTACCCAAAAAAAAAAAATTATTTGAGGGTATATTGGCTGGAAACCAATAACTGCCTTAAAAACGCCTAGCACACTTGG
Source organism: Pistacia vera (assembly GCF_008641045.1). Lineage (NCBI taxonomy): Eukaryota > Viridiplantae > Streptophyta > Magnoliopsida > Sapindales > Anacardiaceae > Pistacia > Pistacia vera. The sequence goes on along the minus strand of NW_022196018.1, from coordinate 860,990 downwards.
CGCATTCGGGTTTAACAACGCCACGTACACCTTAACTGCTGAAAAAAGAAAATTTATTTTGTTTTTGTTTCTGTTGGTGTTTTCTTTTTTGCCGATGATATTTATATAAATCAATGATGAGAATAGGATTGTTGAATTTTTATTGTTGAGAAATGTTAGCATTGCTTCAAGTTTATTTTATTGACTGGATTTGATTAGGTTTGTTGAGTGGTTCAACCACCATTTTCATTTTTTTCAGCATCTTAGATTCATTTTATGCGATTAGGTAAAGTCTTGATAATGTTGGTGGACTCTAGAACCTAGTTGAGAAATGCTTGAGGCGAAATTCTAGGAATAGACATGGTTGAGGAGATAATTTAGCATTTTTTGCGAACGTTTGAGCCTTTCTAGCCGACCCATGAATGAAATTATCCCTAGTCACCCATTTGAGCCGTATGAATTTTGTTTATTTTTCTTGGAAAACAACAAAAATTGTCATCCTTTTACCCTAAACACTTTATCGTCCCTTAGGAGAATTCGGTCCAGTGCAAAACAAAGACGAGCGAGTGTACAAATGAGCAAAAGAATAGTTTGGGAGTTAAGAGAAGAAAATGATGAAGAGACCAAAAGAATGATGTGGGGGTTGAGAGAAAATAAAAACAAAAGAGGTAGTCACCTAAATTCAATTCAATTGATTGTGTTAAAAAAAAAAAAAAAAAAACACAATGCTGCCTAGTTTAAGGGTATACTGGCTAGAAACCAAACCCGCCTTAAAATTACATAGCAGTACTTGGCGACCTCGGGTTTAACAACGCCACGTACACCTTAAATGAGTCTCCCCTGCATTTATGGTATCTAAAAGTTTTTAAAGATACGCGTTTGAAGGCTGTGAATTAATGGACATGTCGATTGGTTTTGAGAAGTGGTTTCGATGTGATTTTAGTTTTGCTTTAGGACAACCGAGTTCTCTTACTTTGTTTCCTATCCTTTTTATTGGAGCCCATGACCTGAGCCTAACGTTACAAGCTTTTAAAGACCTTTTGATTCTCATCTGTGTTTAGTCCTCATTAGTGGAGAGAGTTCGTATTTAGGCTATATGAGTCTGTACCATTTGATAAACTTTACAATTTTTGCATAAAATAATCCGGGAAGTTGGAATGTGGATTGAAGTGGGGATCACCTACTTGGTGACCGATTGAGGAAGACAGTCGATGTAGCTTATAACTTCTTGGAGTGTTGAACATTTCCTGATATAATTTTTCAACAATTTTTGAGACATGTGCAATTTCTAGGCAATTCACTGTGGAATTTGAGTTTTGTTGTTTTGTTTTTCAGTTTTGTTGTGTGTATTTTCATGTTTTTGTTTTTGTTTGTTGTCTATTTTTTGTTAGTTTTGTACTGTATGCTCGGGGACGAGCATCTCTTTAGTTTGGGGGTAGTTGATAATCCGTAAATTATATAGTTTTTGTTAGATCTTTTTGTCGGATTTCAGGTACTTTCTAGTCATTTTGACCTGAATTGTTGTTTAATTCTTTACTTTCGTGTTCAGGTTAAAATGGACATTTTGACAAATAAAGACAAAATTGGATAGTTTTGACTCAGAAATTAGCGGATCTCGGAAGATAGGAGAGTTCCAGAGCAGGATAAAGCTGATGAAGCTTATTCCCAAGGAGAGCACTGAGAATCGAAGAATCGAACGAAGAAGCAAGCAGAGTGCCATTCTGTAATTTCATAACTTTTCAAGGCTTCGCCCCGGCAAGGAATTGTCTTCGCCGCGGTGAAGTAAGCCAGGGACGGGGCAAAGAAGAATTCTTCGCCGCGGCGACAGTCATTTTATTCAGTTTTGTTAAACGCACAGTTTTGTGTTGCGTGTTTTGGCTGGGTTATTTGGACTAGTATAAAAAAAACTTAGCCTTTTTCCCAAAGGTCTTCATCTTTTTAGGGTTAGCTATTTTTACATTTTTGGGAGTAAACTTTGAGCTTTTTGGTTTGTTAAAGGGAAAGATTCGGATTTGCTAAAAGATTCACTTTTTGGGAGATTTCTTATCTTTCATCTCAGTTTCATTATGCTGAACTTGTGTTTCCGTTTTTTCGTTTTGTGTTATTAATTTAGCTATGACTAATCTATTTTGGGTTAGGTTGTTTGATGGTAGTTTGGATTTTAAATGGGTTAAGTGTTTGATTGTGTTATTTTCATATGAATATGCTTTGGGTGTGTGTTACTCTGATTTTGAATGCTGTATGTGATGAACATGATGAGATTGAGAAATAATTCATGTTAGGCTTCTGGGTAATCACCATTATAGTATTGGATGCTAGAGATAGATTCAAATTAATGAAATCATATTAGGATTCTTATGCTTAATGAGTTTAGAATTATGAACCTTCAATTTGTTGGGTGCGGAAGGTTAATAAGGATGAATAGGGAAACATAGCCCGAAGGGTATGTTTAACATATTAGTGAATTCGATTTACAACCATTGCGCATGAATGTGAATATAGTGTAATTTTTAATTTAACCCATAAAAATCCAAACGAAGTCAAACCCCTACCCGTTTTGCTTGAATTGATATTCCGTGTTTCATTTTGCTTTCTTAATTAAGTTTTAATTCTTTGTTTAATTTCATTGTTGTTTTAATTAAAATTTGCTCCCACAATCCAAAGAATTCGATTGCTTCACTTGATAACATTAGGAAACTTAGTGCTTTGCTAACAATCCTCGTGGGAACGATATCCTACTCATCATTTTATTACTTGAGCGACTAGTGCACTTGCTATTTTTGCATGTTGTAAGAAACACGCATCAGCATGCACCGACCACATTCCAGCGATGCATGATGTCAATTTTTGGTGACATGGTGGAATGGTTCATAGAAGTCTTCATGGATGACTTCTCTGTTTTAGGTCCTTCTTTTGAAACTTCTTATCTAATCTCTCATTGTTTACAGCGTTGTCAAGATACAAATTTGGTGCTCAATTGGGAGAAATATCATTTCATGGTTCAGGAAAGAATTGTACTCAGTCACCGAATTTCAAAAGATGCATTAAGTGGATCGAGCCAAAACAAAGTGATTGAAGTTGCCACCACCTGCAAACGTTAAGGCGTCCAAAATTTCTTGGGGCATGTGGGGTTCTATAAACGGTTTATCAAGGATTTCTCTAAAATCTCTAAACCCATTTGTATTTACTGATTAAAGATGTCTCTTTTGATTTTTGATGATGAATGCATGCATGCTTTTCAAACTCTTAAGAAATTATTAGTATCTGCACCCATTATTGCAGTTCTTGATTGGGGACTACTTTTTGAATTGATGTGTGATGCTAGTGATTTTGCATTAGGAGTAGTTTTAGGACAAAGGAAGAACAAAGTTTTGCATGTAATTCAGTATGCTAGCAAGACATTAACTGATGCATTACACCACTACTAAAAAAGAGCTGTTAGCCGTTGTTTTTACATTTGACAAATTTTGTTCTTATTTGCTAGGTGCTAAGGTGATAGTCTACACGGATCATTCAGCACTCAAGCATTTATTGGCAAAGCAAGAAGCAAAACCACGGCTGATAAGATGGATCTTACTACTGCAAGAGTTTGAATTGGAAATCCGAGACAAAAAGAGGTTAGAAAATGTAGTGGCAGATCATCTATCAAGAATTGAATGACCAAACCCGAGAAGTGAAGAGGAAACTCAAATCAAAGAGACCTTCCTGGATGAGAAATTGATGAGAATTGAAGAAGCACCTTGGTATGCAAATATTGCAAATTATTTGTCATCGAGAGTGCTCCCAAATGGCATGACCTTCCAACAGAAGAGGAAGTTTTTCTCTGACTTGAAGTTTTATTTCTGGGAAGAACCATTTCTATATAAACACTGTGCAGATCAGATGATACGTAGGTGTGTCCCGAAAGAAGAGATGGAGCGTATTTTAAGGCATTGCCATGAGAAGGAAGTGGGTGGTCATTTTGGAGGAACTAGGACAGCGGCCAAGGTTCTTCAATCTGGATTTTATTGGCCAACCCTATTCAAGGATGCTTTCCGGGTAGTTCAGGAATGTGATCAATGTCAACGGAGTGGAAATATTTTAAGGAGAGATGAGATGTCGTTGAATAACATTCTGGTTGTTGAATTGTTTGATGTGTGGGGAATTGACTTCATGGGTCCTTTCCCAAATTCTTTTGGCAATATGTACATCTTGGTGGCTGTGGACTATGTGTCCAAATAGTTGGAAGCAGTTGCATTACCATCCAATGATGCTAGGGTGGTGGTTAACTTTGTGAGAAAGAACATTTTCTCAAGATTTGGAGTACCACGGCCAATCATCAGTGATGGAGGATCGCATTTTTGCAATAGGCAATTTGATGCTCTTTTGGGAAAATATGGAGTGGAACATAGAGTGGCCACACCATACCATCCTCAGACTAGCGAGCAAGTGGAACTGTCGAACAGAGAATTGAAAAGAATTTTAGAGAAGACAATTAACGCATCTAGGAAGGACTGGTCACGGAAGTTGGATGATGCATTATGGGCATACCGCACTGCATTCAAGACTCCAATTGGTATGTCTCCGTTCCGGTTGGTATATGGGAAGGCATGTCACTTGCCGGTAGAACTTGAGCATAAGGCATATTGGGTAGTCAAGCAGCTAAACATGGATTTACAAGCTGCTGGGGAGGAAAGGATGCTGAAATTGAATGAACTTGACGAGATTCGTCATGAAGCGTATGAGAATGCCCAGATTTACAAAGAAAAGACCAAGAGGTGGCATGATAAGCATATCAAGAAGAAGAACTTTGAAGTGGGTTAGAAAGTTTTATTGTACAATTCTAGACTTAGGCTGTTTCCTAGAAAACTTAAGTTTAAATGGTCTGGACCCTTCATAGTTACTGAAGTCTACCCATATGGAGCTGTGAAGATTTCACATGAAGAAAATGGGACATTTAAGGTCAATGGACAGCGGCTGAAGCCATACATTGATGGGACGATGAGTTGCAAGTCACTACCCGTCAAACTCGACATCCCAAAATGATGACTTGAGAAAGTCGAGCTTCCGACTATAAACAAGTGCTTCTTGGGAGGCAACCCAAGTGTTCCCAGTTGTTTGTTTGTTGTTTTATGATTTAGAATAAATTTAATTTTGTTAGTTTTTGGTGTTTCAGGTAAATGATCGAATTGTGGTGAAAAGTGGAAATTCCAGTTTTCGCCGTGGCGAAGTTTGTTCTTCGCCGAGGCGTTGTATTCCCTGGAATTTTTTGCCACAACGAGAAATTTTCTTCGCCGTTGCATAAACGGTATTGCTCGAATGAGCTAAGGAAACTTCGCCATGGCACTGTAGTCACTGTATTTTTTTGCTGAGGCGAGAAATTTTATTCGCCGTAGCATCAACTAGGTTTTGCAATTGAATGAAGAACTTTGCCGCGGCGAAGTCTATTTTCTATATATACTCGCCTGACTTTTCATTTTCACGAAACTTTTTAAAAAAACACCCAAGAGCCAAACACTTCCAACTTCAATCCAGAGATTTTCCAATGCATTTCCTTCCCTTTACTCCACTCCTTAACCTTCACAAACACTAAATCAACTCATTTTGTCAACGATTTTTGCGAAATTTTGAAGAAAGTTTGGAAACCCTAGGTTTTCCAAAATTGTGGATCTTGCAATTTGGGCCAAAATTGGTGAGATTGGTAGTGCATTCATCGTGGGATTGGTAAGATTTCGAGTTCTCCAGCCTTAAATTTGATCAATTTCGATTGCTAGTGTTTTAAATTTGAGAAATTGATTGAATGTGTTGAGTTGTGAATTTTGGTGAAGTTTGTGGTTTGATTTTGATTTAAGAAGTTTGGAGTTTGATTTGTGTTGTGTTGAAGAAGTTGGGTGTTCGATTTGGAAGTGTTTTGATTGAGTTTGGAAGAGTGGTGATTTGGGGGTGTAGGTGAAATTTTTGAAACCTTGGTGTGTATTTAGGTGTGATTGTGGTTAGTAGCAAGATTACTTTAGCGTTGAATTGTCGGGTTGAATTTTTAGTTTGGGGGTAGAATTGAGTAATCACAGTGAAAATCAAAATGCCGCTCAAAATGGCTTCCAGGGGTAAAGGGAAACAAGTCAACAATAGGTTTGTTAATGAGAAGGCTTGACAGCGTTATGAAGGTGCAATCAAAAGAAAAGACAAAGGGTTTATTGCCGAGAAAGGACTAACCACAGTCCATAGAGAAGATTGGAACTGAGGGAGAAATTGGGATATCTTCATGAGTGAACCCAAACATTTAGCCATAAAGCCAATAGTGAGAGAATTTTACGCCAACTTCCCTGAGTGTGATCCCTGGCATGTTTATGTGAGAGGTATTGATGTGCCAATCGATGCGAAGATTATCAATGATTTCTACAAACTGACTCCAATTGACCGTGATGAGTATCAGGAATTTAGAAAGAGGTAGTTTAAGGAGGAGGAGATTCTTAAGGTCATAGCAAAGTCGGGTACCTCTTGGGAGATTTCAAAGAAAGGGAGAAAGAGCATTAAGGGAACGAATTTGATTCCTATGCCTAGATTGTGGCAGTATTTTGTGTGCGACGATGTTTCCGGAGACGCATTATAGTACAGTGGCTTTTGAGCGGGCAGTGTTGCTTTATTCCGTTGCCACAGGAAAGAAAATGGATGTGGGGAATATTATCATGGCAAGTATACGGCATGCAGCCAAACCAGGGCAAGGGAGCTTTGCCTTTCCACATCTCATCACTGAGTTGTGCACTTGAGCGGGAGTCAAGAAGGTAGATGATGAACCACTTATTCATCTTGCCCCACCCCTCGACACCAACTACCATCACAAGCTACTTGAGCATCCTCCTAGAGAAGGACCCAGCTCCAGGACGAAAAGACAAAGAACCACAGAAGCTGCCGCAACATCCAGTTCAACATCCATGACAAAGGAGCTGCTGTAGCAAATTTTGGACAAGGTGAACCGGATGGAACAATGTCAAGATTGGATGGCAGAGTAGACCCGAATGTTGTACGATATGCAACACAATTGTTGCACCAATCTGGGCGTTGATGTTTCGAACTTCCAATGGGAAGACTAGCAAGAAGAGGAAGAAAATGATGACACCAAAGGCGAGGAGGAAGACGAAGAATGAAACCTGAGTACTTGTTTTTTTTTGTAGTTTATGTTTTCATTTGTTATTGTTTTTTTTTTTTTTTTTACATTGGAACTTTTTTTTTTTTTTTAGATTGTTAATTGTTGTTAAATTTTCTAGTTAGTTTGTAAGGGCGAGATTAGGTTGTAATATTTTCATATTAGTCAGTGGAAATTTCAAACACAGTGGACACCACAGAATTTCATTTGTTTTATAGATGATGATGATGAGAAAGCCAAGGAATGGGTGTGCATGCTGTTGAATGAAAATCAGACTTCACAGATTAATCAGGGAACTATCTCGTACCTTTTTCATTCTGTTTTTCTATTCATGGGATATGCATGATGTGACATTGGGGAAAATGTCATTTTTAGTTTAGGGGTAGGAAAATTTGAAATTTTGTTTTGTGTTTAGTTATTTTTATGTTTTGGATTGTTGTGCCTTTGATGAATTGCATAAGTCTATGATGAGAATAGGATTGTTGGGATTTTATTTATGGAAAATGTTAAGCATTGCTTCAAGTTTAGGTAGGTTGATGAATTGTTTTTCTTTCTTGAGGTTTGTTGAGTGGATCAACCACCATTTTCATTTTTCGCCATGCTTAGAAACATTTTATGTGGTTAGGTGAAATCTTGATAATGTTGGTGGACTCTAGAACCTAGTTGAGGCAAAATTCAAGGAATAGACATTATTGAGGAAGTGATTTAGGCAGTTTTTGGGAACATTTGAGCCTTTCCAGCCGACCATGAAAATTTTTTCCCTAGTCACCCATTTGATCCTTATGAAATCATCACTGTCCTATTCTTCTTGTGCAACCAAAAATACCCAAACCTTTCACCTTAAACACGTTTCACGACCTTTAAGAGAATTCTGAACCTAAGGCAGACACAAAAGAGCTTGGAGAGTTGTGAGAGATGTTGATGAACCAAAACAATAAGTTTGGGGGTCGCAAAAAGGGCAAGAATAAGGGGTAATTGACCTTAATAAATTAATGTTGTAAAAAAAAAAAAAATAGAGAAATAGAAATTTGAGAGTTTCATCTCAGAATCAAAAATAAGAATTGCACATGTTAAGTTTTATAAAAGGGTTGACACCTTGAGCGGTGGTTGAAAAAGAAAGTGGAAATTGATGTTGTTCTTAGTGTTTGCTTAAAGGAAATCGAGTTCTCTTGCTTTGTTTATCGTATCCCTTTCTTTGGAGCCCACTAATCGAGTCTAACGTTACAAGCCTGTAAAGACCTTTTGATCCTTAGTGATGTCTAATCCTCATTAGTGGAGATTAGTTCGATACTTAGGCTTATGTAGTCTACCACCATTTGATAAACTTTACATTTCTACATAGAATAATCCGGGAATTCGGAAGGTGGACTGAAGTGGGGATTACCTACTCAGGAGGCCGATAGAGAAAATAGTCAATTCAATTTATAACTTCTTGGAGTGTTAAGCATTTTCCAGTAATAATGTTTCAACAATTTTTGAGACTTGTATAAATTCTAGGCAGTTCTTTGTGTTTGAGTTTGAGTCTAATTTTTCTCATTTCATTTTCAATTTTGTTGTTTTGTGTTTTTTTTTTTTTTTGTTTTTCTTTTAGTTGTATTTTGTACCTGATGCTCGGGGACGAGCATGTCTTAAGTTTGGGGGTATTTGATAATCCTAGGATTATACTGTTTTATCTAGGCTTTTTGGCCGGATTTTGGATACTTCTTATGTCGTTTTTGCCTAAATTACAACTTAATTTCATATGTTTTATGTTTCAGACCAAAATGTGCACTTTGAGCAAATAAAGATTGGAATTGAGTTTCTGGACCCAGAAGCAAGCGAATCTCAGAATTCGGGGAAGTTATGAAACGGATTGTGAAGCTTGTTCATATTGGAGAGCACCAAAGATTGAAGATTCAAGCAAGGAAGCAAGCGGAGGGCAATTCCATAATTTCATAATTGTTTAGAACAGTTCGCCGCAGTGAAGTTCTTTCTTCGCCGCGGCAATAAGTTCTCGAGAATTCGTTGCCGCAGCGAAGTTTATTCTTCGTCGCAGCGAAGTCTACAAGTTCTAGTTTTTATTAAAATGCCATGTTTTGTTTTAGGCGAGTTTTAGGTTTTTGGACTGACTATAAAAGAAAAACTTAGCCATTTTATTAGGAGTTCGACATTTTTGGGAGAAAAGGAGAGAAGATTGGAGATTAACTCTTTGGATTCATCAAATAGGGAAGATTTTTGTTCTCTTTTCTTGATTCCAACATGTTGAATGCTTTGTTTATTGTTTTTATTTCTATTTGATTTAATTTCAGTATGAACTAACTCTCTTTGGGTTAGGGTTTTGATGTAATTAGGATTTTTATGTTTAATCAATAGATTATTGTTGCTTTTACATTCTATTGCATGGATTGTGTGATTATTCTTGTTTTTATTGATTTTATTTGTTGAACACGATGAGATTGAGAAATGAATCATGTATGAGCTTCTTAGGGTAATCGCCATTATTGTATTGAACGCTAGAGATAGGTTTGAGAATCAATGAAATCAATTTAGGATTTCATTAGCTTAACGAACTTGGATCTATTAATCTTCAATTTGTTGGGTGCGGAAGCTTAATAGGGAAAAGTAGGAAAACATAGCCTAAGAAGGTATGTTTTACACATTAGGGAGTCCGATTTATAATCCGTGCATGTGAGTGTGGAAGTAGCATAATTCGTAGATTATTTCATAAAATCCTAGTGAAGTCAAAACCCTAACCGTTTGCCTTAATTGATATTTTCTCTTGAATTAGTTTTACTATCATTAATTTGCCTTTAAGTTAGTAGTAAATTTTGTATTCATAAGCTTAAAATTCATCCCGCAAATCCAAACATTTTTCGTTTTCTCCAACATGTCAAACAATTAGGAAAATCTGTGCTTAATAAACAATCCTCATGGGAACGATACTTTACTTATCACTTTATTACTTTTTGCAACTAGTGCACTTGCTATACATTGCATCTTGTTATTTTCAACGCATCAACCTACTCTAACATAATGAATGTCAGATGAAAAGTAGTTTCATGTTGACGAATTCCATTGTATTGATTGAAAATTTGATTAAGGATTAAGTTAAGGGTTTTGACATACCATGAACCATTCTTAATCGGGATTAGATGATAGAGGATTTTACTACACGATACGTACGATCAGAATAGGTTCATTGGAGTTTACACTTCATTGTGGTTTAGGGGTTATGGAACATTGCTAGACGTCTACCATAATCAGTGGGAGTTTCAATTATAAAGATTATAACAAAACATATTAGAATCTGATATTGGGCCCACGGCTAGATTACAATGAACCAAAATGGTCACACATAAAACCAAGCTAAAGGAGAGAGAGTAATACATATCATTAATCGGATTAATGATGTTTAAACGTAAACAGTTGCATCCGAATTAATGTATTGGTGAGAAATGATTATCCATGGATAATTAGCACTAACCAAGGGTAATAAAGATTTATTAAATATTATTATTGAATCAGATTCAATAATGGGGACAAAAGTACATTGGTTTTATTCTAAAGAGTTAGAATATTTAATGGGATTAAAATTTGGGCTAATTATGACTTAACCATAAAACCAGGGACTTGACATAAATGCTCTTTTTCAAGATTAATTTTAAATTTTTTGAGGACTTCCCAAGAAAATTTAAAATTACACTTTGTGCCCATGGTATATAAACCAAGTGTTATACCATTTTCATTTAATTGAAAAAAAAGTCACTCTCTCATTTTCTCTCTCACCTCTCAGCTCTCTCTTAGTTGGCTTGTGTGGATCACATTTTGAGATTCTTCAATCTCTTGTGAAGAATTAAAACTCCAAGAAAGAAGTTTCAAGCATTAAATAGCAAAAAGGAGTGGGTAATATTCTATTCCTTTTCTTTAAAAACATGCTATTGATATTATGTTTGTGTTCTACCTTGTACCCATCATCTTGTTCATCATTTTTACACCATTTCCATGTCTGAAATGCATGAATCCCAACAATGGTATCAGACCATGTTTAAATTTATGCATGCATGTTCAATTTTTTTGATGAAAAATTCCTTGTTTTGGACATGGGTATGTTTGGCTTTAGATGCACGTTGCAGTTGTTTTGTATTTTGAATACAAATGATGATGGATATATGATATTCATGCTTATTAACATGCTTGTATGAACTTTTGATATTTAGAATACAAAATTTCTTGCTTTTAAAGTCATATGTAACATGCACGTTGGATTTGATGCATATTGATGCAATTTTGATTAAATATGAATATATCTCATTCATATAATACATGCATGTGTAAGTTGTGCATTGTTGATGCATATTTGATGATTTTGAAAATGGATGAATTCGGCCAAACCTTATTCAAATGCTTGATGTATTTTTGAATGCATATTTGAAAGTGTTATATGTGATATAATAAGTCTATAAATGCATTTGACTTATATTTTATTGTGAATGCAAGTTGGCTGATTCTTCTTTGAGTAAATAATGATGATCTTAAATTTTGTTTAAGTTTTTGATGATGGTTGATTTTGATTAAATAAAGGTAGATGGACTAAGGTGGTATGGTTGATTAATTCTTTGCCCATCAAATTTTTTTTTTTTTTTTTTTTTTTTTTGGGGGGAAGATAGAGTAAAAATCGGTGCATCAGGATGGTTTACAATATTTTTTTTTTATTTGATTGAATGTGATGTGAGAAGTTATTTATTATGATGGATAATATAAGATATTTTATATTCATGTCATGCACAATATGATGGTTTTATAAGTTTAAGGGTAGTAAAATTATGCATGTACCGTTGGCTCAATGATGGCATATTTTAATGTAATTATTACATGAAGTCTTTTACTTATAAATATTGTAACTTGCATAAATATTTATTTATATGCTCTTGATTGAATTAATATTTATTAATGTGATGGAAGAATATTAATTAGGGGATGATCATGGGTGTATATTTATTTTTCCTACAAATATTTGATATTTAGGAATGTAGTATTCTTTAAATGGCTTGCAATAATAATTAATTTAATTATCAGTTTGTTATCCAGGCCTGCATGTCCTAAATTGGTTTATGTAATTGTATGATCGGACGAAGGATGGAGATCCGAACAATCACCGAATGAAGATCCACAAGGAGTATTAGAATTAGGTGAATAGTTTACCTATTTAGGATTTATTTTCAAAAACCCCATGATCATCCCACCATGTTTTATATTTATATGGATGCATTTGAATTTATGTATATGATAAATGTAAAACATTTTTTAATCAAAGATTAAACCTAATAATCTCCCTTAAGAAAAATTATTAAATCTAAGCCTTCTGTTATGAGCCAAATAATTCTTTGGCATGAATTTGGACCCAAGATTTCTATTATGTAAGGGATGTCTAGTTTATGACAGGGAATTAATTGTCCTAGTTCCTGAATGGAAATTTTCATTGTAACCCAAGATTTCTATTATGTCAGGGTATAATGGGAATTCTATTTTAAGAAAGCATAATGGGTTGGATTTAACTAGTCTAAGGTACCAAGATTTTTATTATGTGAGGTATCCAAAACTAGACGCAAGGAATGAATCATACCTTATATAGTGATAAAAAAGGAAATAGTTTCCAACTTATTAAATTTAATTGACCAAAATTTCTATTATGTGAGGTTTAATTAAATTTAATAAGTATTTAATTCCCCACTAAAAATTTATTCCAACGAAATTTTCGAATCGTCATTTAGGGGATTATGAGATTTGAATAAAATAGTGGGAGCTAATAAGATTAGCATTAAAGGGTTTAAATTCACAAGACACTAATAAAACTTATATTTTTCCTAGCAGTCTCTTTCAGTATTTTCGTGATATTTAGTTAATGAAAATGAGCAATAACCTGCTTTTGAGGATTCTCGATGACAACAAGCTGATCAGACTGAATTTTAATTATTGGTTAAGGAATTTGAGAATTATTCTCAATTCCGAAAAGGCCAGGTATGTCTTGGAAGCACCCCTTCCACTTTCTTTGCCTCCTAATGCCACACAGCAAGAAAAGGAAGTTTTCGATAAGTGGCAGGAGGATGACTTATGAGCTCCAGGTTGAGCATGAAAAGATGGAAAGTGTGAATGAGATAATGATCCAATTACAAGAGTTGTATGGTGAGAACTCAGTGGTGAAGGAATAAGAATTGTGTTCGACACTATTCGCAATGAGGCTTAGGGAGGGAGTTGCCCCAAATAATCATGTCATCAAGATGATTAATATTATAGGGCAATTGCGTACACTTAAGATTGTGATGCCACACATTCTTGAAGTGAATTTAATTCTGCAATCCCTTCCACCAAGTTTCAAGCCCTTCATCACAAACTATAATCTCAATAGGATTGAGCGCACTCTTGCAGAACTGTCAAATGAGATTCAACGGTTCTGCAAGCAGGGAAGAAAGAAGAAGGGGCAAGAGGTTGTGTAATACTTCGTATTCTCTTTGTGGGTTTTATTTAATTTTATTTATGTGAATCTAGGGGGTAATATGTAAGAATTGAAACTTTTTGGAGACGTTTTAGTAAGAAATAAGGCATGGTGGGTTTATTAAATAGTTTTGCAAGAGCACTTGTGTGAAATTGGAAGTGTGAAAATCTTTCAACAACATTATGAAATTGATTAAAGATGAGCGGTCTTATTAATATTGTGTCATGCAAGGGCACATGCATAATTTTCTAGGGGTGAGATCGTGATAAAACATAACTTTATTGAAAGGATTTTGGGGAGCAAGAGTAAGAATCAAAGACTAAGGGATGCATGATAATTGGCCATTGCAAGATGGATTAAAGGTAATTTCTTTTGGAGAATTAGCCCCTAATTTTGGCACATTGTTTTGCCAATGATGGTTGTGAATATTTATTAAATTGAGATGAGGAATGGGGGAGTGGAGAAAGAGATAGCCAAGAGAATAAAAGGAAAAAAAAAAAAAAGTGAGAGAGGAGAAACTTGTTTTTATTCTTTTTCTCTTTCTCATTTCACATTCATTCTCCTATGTAAATTGAAAGAGAGAAAAATAATATTTGAGTTAAAATAGAGGAGGGCCGAGAGGTGCTTTGTAGGAGAAGAATTTTCAGAGAAATTTTGGGGTGAAGAAGATAGGAGGACCGAGCACTTGAGTTAAAAGCAAAGGAGAAAGTGTGAGTGGAATATGTGTAAAAATGATTTTCAAATGTATTTCATTCCTTATTTTCCTGCGTTTGTGCATGTATACAAATTAATGATTAAATTAAAATTGTGAATGGTATATTGCATGTGCATTTCGGTTGCTGGAAAGGTGTATTAATGGTATAATTTTGTTTAATTGCATTGTAAGATGTAATTGCATGTGTGGGAAGTCAGCTAATTAATTGTTTGTGGAATGGGAATTTGCGTGTAATTAGTTTTTTTTTTTAAATTGAAATGCATGATTAATTTTGAATATGGCTGCTGGAAATTGGAACTATATATAATGGCCTGCTAGTATATTTATATTAGTTGGCGGTGTGCTTGGCAAGTGTCGGGTTGAGTTATTGCCAACTACTGGTTTTTGGGTGTGATACTTGTTTATTTTGAATCTTTGTCTTGTTGAGATAAATTGAAATGTGTTGGTAGTTGGTTAGTTCGGATGATTTTGCAGTAGATTGGGGTTTTGAAAATTTGATTTTTTTTTATGCTGCTTGTTGCATGTGTATGTATACGGTGTTCACATGGAATTAAAGGTCACTGAATATTTCTTTTTTTATTAATGAAATGGTTTAATTATGTGTTGGAGTGGAGGTGGAAGTGAAAAAAAAAAATTATATTAAGAAGGTGTTAATATTGGGGAAATGAATTTTCATTAATAGGAATGGTTATAAAATTGTGTTTATGTAAATTTTAATCTTTCCCCTGGATTATATGGAAATGTATGCTATGGTTGGTTAATTTGATTGGCTATTGGGCTCTTTTATTTGTTTACAACTAGGAGTATTTTATTTGTTTTGAAACAAATGGTGTAGAATGAATTGGAAGGTTGTGGGTTAATTGTCATGTTTATAAGTTTTGGGACCTTACAAAGTTGATGATAAATATAGGGTGCAAATAGAATTTTACATACTTTTGTATTTTGACATGCTGAGCATTGCATTCATGATTACATGCCTTTTTATTGAAATTTTATATCATATTATACTTTATATATGCATAAGACATGCATGATGCATATTTGGAATGAAGTTGTGGATGCATGATTATTATTATGTTTGACTCCCGGATTGGAAACCGTACCCATCCCCCTCCAGACATCAACTAGTATTTGATATTTATCCTCATGCGCGCATTGAGATGGTCCATCCTACCGAACGATTGGGATATCCTACTAGGACAAGACGGACATTTGACGAGCTCCGGGTGGGATTACACCAGGCGGTTATTGGCCGGTGTGGGATTTTGGATGCCCTAAGGGTAGACTGTGGGCGAGATTATATTTGATATCATATCATGATGCCCCAAGGGTAGACTGTGGGTCGAGCATGGTTATCCAGTGATGTTTGTATCATCCCGAGGGTAGACTACGGATGGTGCCACCCCAAGGGTAGATTGGGGGTGATGTAGCTTCATGTCTGAGTTAGGGACCGGTTCAGATAGTTATGATCCAGGCCCCTAAGTGCTAGTAGGGTGGTGATAATTGATTTATTTTATATGATAGTGGTGTGTGATTTTATGGCATCCGAGCATAATATATATTGTTTGTTGCCTTATCATGTAAGTGCATTAGTGTTGTGTGGCATACAACTGGATTATTCATGCATGTTTTCAAAGTTAAAGTTATTTTTCGTATCAAATATATTATCCGCTCACTGGGCTTCCCAGGTCACTGTTTTATGTTTCCTCCCCCAGGATCGTAGATCGGGTTCATGTGGAGCATACTTTACGCTCTAGGTTGGCCTTGACGCATGATGATCTGCATCTTTTACAAACTTTAGTGGACTCTGATACTACGCTTCTTTTGTAATTGGATTTTAGTTCTCGCTTTTAGAATAATTATTTGTGTATTTTCACCTTCTAAACCTTAAACATGCAAATGCACTACTTTTCACTTCCGTCTATAAACGGAATTGTTTTTATGAATTTTTTTTTATATAGAGTATTCACCTTCCTTTCGGGATCCTGAGTCTCCTGGAGCGCCCGGATCCGGGATAGGGTTACTCGGGAGGGGTTGTGACAGGTTGTTTTTGCAACTTCTTCTAGTAAGACTAAGAAGAAGCAATGGAAGCAAAAGAAAGGTCTACAAGTTGGACCACATAAAAAACCTTTTAAGAAGGATGCTTCTAAGATCGAGAAGGGCAAAGAGAAGGTTGATGATAAAGGAAAGTATTTCCATTGTAAGAAAGATGGACATTGGAAGAGGAATTGTCCTCTTTATCTGGAGAGCTTTAAGAAAGCTCGAGCAGGTATGTTCCATTCTTGTGTTATCGAATTTGAATTAAATGTTAGTTCAAATGATCATTCTTGGATATTAGATTCAGCTACTACATCTAACATTTGTGTTTCATTACAGGCACTGTAGAATAGTTTTGCATTGTTAAAAAGTGAAGTCATTTTGAAGATGGCAAATTGAGCAAAAGTTGTGGCCGAGGTAGTAGGGACTTGCTATCTAACATTGCCATCGGGACACATTTTGTATTTGTACAGAAGTTTGTATTTTGCCAAAGATTCTACAAATATCATTTATATTTCTATTTTATGTAAATTTGGTTACAAATACAATTTAATGGAAATGATTGTCTAATTTATTTTGGAAATGAATTAGTTGGCAAAGCAATTAATACAAATGGTTTGTATGTTTTAGAAATGAATGATTATGACATAATTAATACCATTATAACTAAGAGATCTCGAAATGAAATTAATCCAAAATTACTTTAGCATCATCGATTAGGTCATCTAGGAGATAAAAGGATAATCAGGTTAGAAGCAAATGAACTTTTAAACACATTGGGTTCGGAACCCTATCTAACCTGTAAATCTTGTCTTCAAGGAAAAATGACCAATTTGCCCTTTAAGGGTAAAGGGGAAAGATCCAAAGAATTATTAGAGGTTGTACATTCAGATGTATGCGGACCATTTAATGAAATGGCTCGAGGAGGTTTTCAATACTTCATTACCTTTATCAATGATTAATCTAGGTACGGGATTTGTATTTAATGAAGTACAAATATGAATCCTTTGAAATGTTCAAAGAGTTTAAGAATGAAGTAGAGAAACAGACCGAAAAGAGTATGAAGACTCTGTGATCAAATCATGGTGATGAATACTTAAGTACATAATTTTGAGATTTTATAAAAGAGAATGGTATAGTATCCCAGTTGACTCCTCCGTATACGCCGTAACATAACCACATGTCTGAAATGAGGAACTATACTTTGTTGGATATGGTATGGTTGATGGTAAGTTTTACAAACTTGCCAATTTCATTATGGGGATTTGCCCTTGAAACCGCTACGAATATTCTAAATAGGGCACCATCTAAATCTATCGAGAAGACACCATATGAGATGTGGTATGGTAAACCTCTTAGTCTCAAATATATGAGAATTTGGGGTTGTCTAGCTTATGTCACGATTGTCAAGACAGATAAGTTAACATTAGATCTTAGAAAGGTCGGTTTATTGGGTATTCCAAAGATAGTTTGGGATATCATTTTTACTTCCACACTGAACAACGAATTTCGATCAGCAGGAATGCACATTTTCTTGAGAAAGAATTCTTAGAAGAAGGTGGTACGAGAAGAAAAATTGTGCTCCAGGAAGAGTCTAGGAAGCCTCAGACCGAAAATACTCAGATGGGTGGTCCCTCGCAGGAAACCTTAATACTTGATATGGTTCCAATTCGTAAATCATCTAGAGTATCTCGACCTTCTAAAAGATATGGATTAATTCATAAAGAGATTTTTTAATCTATCATGATTGGAGAAGTCAGTCATGGGGATGATCCTAGAAGCTATGAAGAAGCGATATTAGATATCGATTCTGGAAAATGACTAGAAGCAATGAATTCTGAGATGGAATCCATGCATGCTAATCAAGTATGGGCTCTCGTTGATTCTCAAGAAGGAATAGTTCATATTGGATGTAAATGGATCTTCAAGAGAAAGATTAGCAAGGATAGAAAGGTAGAGACCTACAAAACACTGGTTGTGAAAGGTGGCACTTTGAAACAAGGGTTGGATTATAAGGAAACTTTCTCACCGGTCACTATGCTTAAATCAATCAGAATTATGCTAGCCATAGCTTCACACTGTGATTATGAGATATGGCATATGGATGTCAAAACAACGTTCCTCAATGATTAATTGAGGAAAATATCTACATGCGACAACCTGTAGGTTTTGTATCCAGTTTTGAAAGAAATAAAGTGTGCAAGTTGCATAAATCCATTTACAGGTTAAAACAAGCTTCAAGAAGCTGGAACATCCGGTTTAATGAAATAATCAAAACGTTTGGTTTTATAAAGAATCCAGATGAACCTTGTGTTTATAAATGGACAAAGAATCATGCAATCATATTTCTCATACTGCATTTAGATGACATACTATTGATGGGAAATGACATTGGGATGATGACTAAAGTTAGGTTGTGGTTATCCAGAACTTTCTCCATGAAAGACTTAGGAGAAACGACCTACATCCTAGAAATTTGTATCTATAGAGATAGAACGAAATGATTAATAGGCTTATCCTCGAGGATGTACATAGAATAGATACTGAAACGGTTCAACATGCAAGACTCCAAGAAGGGAGTTTTTCCTTGTATTCACGGAATTCATCTTTCAAAAGATATGAGACTGAATACTGATCAAGAGCGCGAGCAGATACGTGGAATACCCTTTGCTTCAGTCGTAGGTACGCTATGTTATGTACTAGGCCTGATATAGCATATATTGTGAGTGTTACCAGCAGATATTAGTCCAACCCAGGGGAGAAACATTGGTCACCTGTTAAGATGATCATTAAGTACTTAAGAAGAACTAAGGATCTAATACTAAGTTATGGAGGTTCAGAGTTGAAAATTGAAGGATACTCTTATTTTGATTTTTTAATCAGATGTGGATGATAGAAAGTCCACATTCGGGTTCATTTTCACATGTGATAGAGGAGCAATCAATTGGAAGAGTTCCAAATAGTTTACTACTGCCAATTCCACTATAGAAGCTGAATACATTGCCGCTTCAGAAGCAGCAAAAGAAGTTGTCTGGATGCGCAAGTTCATAACTGAACTTGGTGTGGTTCCAAACATGGTTTATTCGATAACCTTGTACTATGACAATATTGGTGTTATTGCACAGACAATGGAGCCAAAGACGCACTAGAAGTCAAAACATATTCAACGTAAATATCACATTTTGAGAGAATTCGTTGGAGCTAGAGAAATTTTGGTGCAAAAACACCTTCAGCAGAGAATGTAGCTGACCCACTCACCAAAGCGATGAGACAAAAGCAATTGGACTATCATCTTGAGAAGATGGGTAGTAGATACCACAACGATTGGCGCTAGTGCAAGTGGGAGTTTTGTTAGTGTATGCCCTAGGAACCAATCGTGTTGTCAGTTTTAGGACATTATATCTTGTAAATGTATTATGAATAAAAGAAAGTGTTCTTATTTCAAATGTTGATTTACTACTTCATTTATATTATATTTAATAGAAAAATGATACAGTTACCCAAAAAAATACACCGAATTCACGCACTGACAGACATGGCAAGATCTTGATCGTCCATTAATTATGAATTTTTTTTTAAGAAAAGAAGATGGTGCCACGTATGTCAATGCATGAGTTCGATGTATTTTTTTCTGTAACTGTAGCATTGCTCTATTTAATATTGCATGTGAAATGTCCGAATGACACAGATCTTCAAAAGATCAAATCATTGAAGAATTCCCTACACAAGTAATGTTAATTGGGCAATAACATTGCATATTAAGCATATTGAATGTCTCCATTGAATATCATGTGATGGTATTAGTGTGGGTGATTATAAGAGGTATGTCACTAAGGCATTAGCATGGATAAGCAGTTAGTGAACTGTTTAATTAATACGATAGATTACGATGAATCACATGAACGTTTAGAATGTGGTCAATGATGCATCGTAGGATCGTGCTAGTGTACCACTGATCCTTAGACCTAAGACATCACGGTTGAATTCAAAATAGGATGCATACGATTCATATGGTGTATAAGCACGAGACTAGTCATGTCTTATGTAATAAGCCAGTTAGGTCATATGTTATTCATGTGCGAGGACAAGTGATGGTCAAGATGAGATCCATTAACGCAAGAATAATCCAATCTCGAGTTCCCAGACGAATGTCAATAAATATTGGAAAAGGGAAATCTTTGGGCAGAGTATAATGAATGTCAGATGAAAAGTAGTTTCACGTTGACGAATTCCATTGTATCGATTAAAGATTAAGTTAAGGGTTTTGACATACCATGAACCATTCTTAATCGGGATTAGATGATAGAAGGATTTTACTACACGATACATACGATCAGAATATGTTAATTGGAGTTTACACTTCATTGTGGTTTAGGGGTTATGGAACATTACTAAACATCTACCATAGTCAATGGAAGTTTCGATCATAAAGAGTTATAACGAAACATATCAGAATCCGATATTGGGCCCACGGCTAGATCATAGTGAGCAAAAATGGTCACATATAAAACCAAGCTCAAGGAGAGAGAGTAATACATATCATTAATTGGATTAATGATGTTTGGATGTAAACAGTTGCATCCAAATTAATGTATTGGTGAGAAATGATTATCCATGGATAGCTAGCACTAACCAAGGGTAATAAGGATTTATTAAATATTATTATTGAATCGGATTCAATAATGGGGACAAAAGTTTATTGGTTTTATTATAAAGAGTTTGAATATTTAATGGGATTAAAATTTGGGCTAATTAGGAGTTAACCACAAAACCAAGGACTTGACATAAATGCTCTTTTCCAAGACTAATTTTAAATTTTTTGAGGACTTCCCAAGACAATTTAAAATATCACTTTGTGCCCATGGTATATAAACCAAGTGTTATACCTTTTTCATTTAATTGAAACAAAAATCACTCTCTCGTTTTCTCTCTCACTCTCTCGGCTCTCTCTTCCTTGGCTTGTGTGGATCACATTTTGAGATTCTTCAATCTCATGTGAAGAATTAAAACTCCAAGAAAGAAGATTCAACTATGAAATAGCAAAAAAGAGTAGGTAATATTCTATTCCTTTTCTTTAAAAACATGCTATTGATATTATGTTTGTGTTCTACCTTGTAACCATCATCTTGTTCATCATTTTTCCAACATTTCCATGTCTGAAATGCATATGACTTCCAATAGTTGTGCCATAACATTTTTTTTGCAGCTTATTATTTAAATCCAGTTTTTCAATATGACTGAGCATCTTTTTGCAAGAAACCAGAGGTCCTGAATGGTCTCTTTGATGTTCTTGAGTGTAAAGCAAGTGTGATTAATGCAAGCAAGTCTGATTTAGTGGAGGGGAGTAGAAAATTTTGAGACCAAGAGGGAATCTTTTCTCGTGAGCTTGCTTTACAAACCTGCAAAACCACACGACCTAGTATGTTATAGTTTTTAAATTAGTTAATTTGTGCATCAACTATTAAGAAGCTGTCGTTGTAATGTTTCGTTACAATTTGATTTTCTCATTGTAATATTTATTCATTGTTTTTTAATGAACTTATGTTTATTTCTTAAGTTTAATTTTCAATTAGATGAATGGTGGAGAACATATGGGTACAATGTTCCAAGTTTATAGAAGTTGGCAATAAAACTTCTCAGTCAAACTTCAACCTCTTCAGGATGTGAGCGAAATTGGAGTGTTTTTGAACGTATACATTCTAAAAGAAGGAATAGATTGAGCATCAATTGTTGAATGATCTTGTTTTTATTCATTACAACTTGAGTTTGCAAAATAGGTATAAAATATTTCATAATTATGCATTACTCTTTTTCTTATTCTCTTATTTTCCTTGATTTTTTATATTTGCCATGCTTTTAATATTTAATTATGGTCTTTTAGGATGTGTTACAAGACATGGAGTTTGGATCTTATTGTTTATGAAAATATCGATAAAGTTGAATTTTGGATAATTGAGGATGAAAAGGAGGTTGGTGAACTTAATTATGATGAATTGGAACAAATATTTTATGGAGAATGATTTATTCCTGTCCATGTTCGTGATCACCCTTCTTATTATGATTCCATAGAAGCTTCACAAGGTTGTTTTCAAATTTCCAAGCAACTTGGTAGCTCTTTCAAATTAAATTAGTTTAAATTCAGGAGTTTTAACTTATCATTTTCATTTTTTGTTGAAACTTTTGTAAATGATGATGGTGATGATGATGAGTCAGATGATGGTGTATGAGTTCAATTAAGGATAAATTCAAGATCATTCGGTGAAGCAAATGAAGATTGAAATTTGGAATTTTGATTATGACAATTATGTTGATGAAGATAATTGAAATGGAGTGCTAATTATCAATTATCATTTGATCTTTGGATTTGGATTTATGATTTATATTATTTATGTTATTTGAATTTTAGATTTGAATGGACTATTTTGGACATTTATTGGAATTTTAATTTTTTTTACATCTACTAAATTATTATAATTCGTAAATAATATTTATGATGTCATGATCACATCACTGGTCCAATAGCCTGGTACGACTAGTCCAATTGCAGACCAACCCCCTGACCGGTTCAACGTCTGGTCTGGTGCTTAGAACATTGGTATTAAAAAGAAGGGAAGTTAAGAAGATTCAAAATGAGGATGTAAATGAGGATTCATGCTTTATGATTGGTATTTCAACATTTAAGGAAAAGACACTGATCCAACACACACAATGTGAGAAGGTAGATGTAGATAAAAAAAAAGTAAGTAGTGGCTGAATTGCCAGGAAGCTGAACAAATACATTAAATCTCATCCAAAAGCTATAGGGAAGAACATTCCAACCAAGTTGAGTGCCAAGCACAGTATAAATGTAAATGTGTAGAAAGCTTATAAAGCTATATTGCCCCAGACAGTCCATATGCAAACTTTAAATTCTCATTTAGCCAACTGCAAAAGTATGCCAACATTATATTGTCCACCAACTGAGGTGCAACTGTGAAGATACATGATGAAGTTAATGTTTTCAATAGGATGTTCATCTCTTACCTAGCTTAGAAGGATGGCTTCATGGGTTGCAAGCCATTAGTTGGGATTGATGACTGCCTCCTGAAAGGACGACATGGAGGAGTGTTACTTTCAGTAGTCTCATTAGATAGAATAATGGGATTTATCCATTAGTTGTGTGTTTAGTAGAAACTGAGAATGGTTACTCATGGAAATGGTTCTTAGGATTATTAAGAGAGTTTTTTGGCTGCAGAAAGGGGCTAACCTTTATGTCAGAAACACAAAAGGAACTGATTTCATGCTTGAATAAGATTCGGCCAAAATGTCATATAAGAATTTATTCTAGTCATATCTATGTCAACTTTACATGCACTTGGTCTGAAATCCATTTCAAGAGGAATTTTGGGATGCAACAAGGTCATGCAATTCTTATGGATACAACAAAGTAGTTGAAGAGATCAAGAATGTCAATGAGGAGTCATAGTACTTTTACAATAGTGGTGCCCATTATTGGTCAAGACATGCTTTTCAATATCAACCATGTAGTGACAGCATCACTAATAACATGTCTGAGAGCTTTAATGCCTGAATAGATAAGGAGAGGGACAAAACCATAGTGACAATGCTGGAGAATATTAGAAGAAAAACTTTAAGAAGAATTAATGAAAAGGCATGTTGAGTTACTAACTTGGACTAGACCATACACTCCAAAGGTAACTGAAATTATTAATGAAGCCATTATTGCTTCAAGAAATGTTGAAATATTGTGGAATGGAGGGATGAGGTATGAAACCCTATATATAGATTGTAAGAAATATACTGCAGCTCTTCAAGAGTGGAAATGTGATTGTGGGATATCACAAATTAGTGGGATCCTTTGTAAGCATGCTTGAAAATGTATTAGGCATAAGAGGGCTTCATACTTTGATTTTACTAATGAGTTGCTTGAGCATAACATGTACATTCAGACCTACAATCATTTGATACAGCCTATTCCAGACCAATATAGGTGGCCTGAAAGTACCAAATGATCCAAACCTCACTACCACTAAATATAATAGGAAGTGTGGAAGGCCTAGCAACAACAAAAGGAAATGGGAGCCTCATGAAAAGAAGAGTGTCTAGAACAATAACTTGTAGATGTTCAATTTGAAAGAGATTGCCCTCTGTTTAGTGGCAATGCAAGAAAGGGGAGAGCAACAGTTGTAAGTTTACACAAAATAATTTATTTAAATCTTGCGAATGTAGTATAATGACATAATAATGTTATTTTCTGCATGTTGAAATAGAAAAATAAAGTTCAGTTTTCAATCATTGTTGCAACTAAAGCAATCCCAAACCATGAAAGTTCAACTGGTAACTCAGCTATTCCAAATCTAGTGTTTGAAGGGAAGGAATGAGCCTGAGTCAAGTGACAACGTTGATTTTGAGACTTTGGAAGTAAGTTTATGCTAGACCATTATGTCTGATATGACATAAAACTTGGTATTTTAACTTATTGAATTTATCCATTATGTCTGATACGACATTTGATGTTGGATACTAATAGGAACTATACAATACTATGTGGGATAACATTGATAGGGAAATTCGACACCAAGAATCCCAAGTTCCTAGACCTTTACTGATGAGACCTTTTGTTTTTTAATTGTCAAATGTTGTTATTAAATTTTGTTAACCTTAAATATAATTTCTATTTCTTTGTGTTTTTGTGCAGCCAAGCCATGATAAATTGTTAGTAGTAGGGCTATAAATGAGTTGAGTCAAGTTTCACCCCAAACGAGCCTAACTCAATTTTACTATTGTCGAGTCGAGTTGAGTCTCGAGCCGACCAAGCCAGAAAAATCAAGCTTGAGACTCCACTCATTTATAATCAAGCTGACTCGTGACTCGACTCAAGCTCGTGGACTTGAGTTTGAGCCAGCTCGATTGGGCTTGTGCATGTGGTGGGAAAAGGCTGGCGGGGAGAAAAAAGTCGAGCAGGTGGGTGGTGATGTCTGGAAAGGCTTGGGTTTTAGTTAAGGCAAATGGTAGAGCATGTGGTGTGAGTCAGGGTGGGGAGGCTATGGGGAAAGCTTGGGAATGGTGGAAAACCAGAAAAATAACTAGCAAAACAAACTTCTCAATACACACTACAATCTCCCACAAATTTCCCTACCAATCGAACTCCACGAACAACAAATTCGGTTGCAAATCGCGACTGTCATGTTGAAAAGCCGTTGATTTTTTGAAGTAGATTGTGGAAGACTTTGCAGATTGGGGCAAAAAGCGGTGTCGTCGGCCAAGGACAGGACGAGGAGAGGCGGTGGTTGAGGGATGCTAATTTAGGGGTTAGAGCTCTAAGAAATTGGTTTTGCATGATTGTTTTGTTAGTAAACGACCCAGTTACGCAGCGGAAAACAAAAACATAAACTCTATGGAGCGTTCCTTAGAATCAAGACCCGGATACAAAAATCACAGTTTATATAAAATAATCAAATCTGTAGAAAAATCAGTTCAAGGTTTAAGAAACCATACCCACGTTTGGAGGCTCCACCAATATTGTCTCTGAACGTGTTTGCTACCGATCCAAGTATAGGATCGAATCGTAGAGGTCTACACGAAGACAATCAACAAGAACCAAGGAGGGATTTGCTAGATCCTCCTTGGCCTTAAGAAATCAAGAAGAAAACAAAAAGAAAGTGTTTGATTTTCAATCAAATAGTAAAATGGCGTGGGAGAGTGTTTTTGGGGCTGGAGGATTTCTCTTTTTCAATCAAATGAAATAATAAAAACTCTTACTATTTTTCAACTAAAACTTTTCTTTTATAGTGTTATTTTAGTTGCCCTATTCCCATATGGAATGGGCTTGGGCTCCAACCCAAACACCCCCAAATTTCCCAAACACTCCCAATTAGATATTCTAATTTAATTCATCATTATCTCAATTAAAATCAATTAATATTTAATTAACATTTAACAATAATGATGATTTAATTAAATATGTGCGAACACACATTTAACCGTAATTTCACTTATTTAATTTTTCTAACAAATTAAATAAAAGGCTACGACCTCAGCAAATTTAATTGCACTGTGAAATTACCAAAATACCCTTTCGCCCAAAAAGACGAAAACGCCCTTCTTTCTTCTTGGCTCTTAAATTATCTTCTATGTGTGTGACCCATAGGCTCCTCATCATACCGGTAGTGTATAGTATCGCGATTAACACCAATTAATCGTCTCACTAATACACAGACCAAGATTGGCCCCTAGCAAGGCATCATGGCCACCCGATAGATTCGGATTCAGCAAAGTAGCTACCTGTCAACGATATGGTTACCGTACAATACGATCCTTTCATCATACGTTATCTCGACGAGACGAAGGCATAGAAATAGTGTCAACCTTCGGTTACTCTCGATATTATATATTCAGTTTCTGGACCAATGACCCGTATTATAATCTGGATAGAGCAACAACTCAATCCCACTGTGGCCACAGTTTTAGTGTCATTGCCATATACTGAATTGCGCCGTGAGATAACTTCTCCCGTACCCGGGAGTGATGAATCCTTTGTCAATCCACCATAGTCTTGATACACTTCTTGATATAGCCAATCACCACCGTACTGACAGCTCTGAATAGAACTGCGTTAGGCTAGTGTCAAACTGTACCAGTCGGTGCACAAGGCACTCCGGTGACCTCAAGTCTAAGGATCACATGCACCACCATTCGTTAGAGGATTTGTTCCATAGACACTGGGGTTACCATCCATATGGAATCCTCTGGTGGGTCAGTCCAGTGAACTTGCTGCGGTATATCCGCCTACAACAAGCACCCATGTGTTGCACCAGGTTGTCACCAAACAACCTTGACAAGTGAGATCAGTCACTGCCTTTCGACAGGGTCGTTCAACACTATGATAGCCTTACCGTATTATCTGTGCCCTTACTTCAGAATAATACTAGGGCTACGGACGTTTCTAGAATGGCCACCATATGTGCTCATAAGGTTCTCACTATCAAGATTTGAAACACTTGATACCCTCGTCACGGTTCTACCATTCTAAGGACATATATCAATACATATTGCAATAATAATGATTTACGCGATAGAGAATAAAATGCCTTTTATTATTGATTAATGAACATTATTACAAAGAGTCAATTCTACAATAATTGATTGGCTCTAGGGCATCTACTCTAACATGTTTTGGAGCCTAATTTGATTTTTTGTTTAATTGGGAATGGGGAGTCGATTATCATTTTTTAAAACTTTTGCAAGTCAAAATAACACCCCCAGTACTTGTAAATATCATATTATAGCCCAATCGAGCAATGAAAAGCTCGTGAGCCTAGTCGAACCAAGCCAAGGGTCACTCAAACTAGACTCATGACTCAATCCGAGCCGCTCGCAAACTGGCTCAGCTCGAAGAATCTCAAGCCGAGCTCGAGCTTTTGGCTTGGCTTGGCTTGGAGAATCTCAAGCCAAGCTCGAGCTTTTCCCTACTGAAATTGCGGCTTTAGGAATAGACAAATGGAGTAATTGTCTAGTCGGGTTTTTCCTTGGAAAGAAATTGCCGTTTTACCAAATAAAGAGCTATGTTGATAGAAATTGGAGTCGTTTTCGGGTTATGGGGGTCACTTCATATGGGCATGGGGGTTATTTGCTCAAGTTCCTAGATGAGGTCACTAAAATGGATGTGCTAGAGGGTGGTCCATGGTTCATATGAAGGCAGCCTTTCTTTTTGAAGTTATGCACTCCGAATTTGTCGTTGGGCATGAATGGGATTACTAGGGTATCCATATGAGCGAAATTCTATGGTATCCTACTTGAGTTATGGACCCCCAAGGGCTTAAGTCATATAGCAAGTGTAATAGGCACCCCTCTTTATATGGACAATATTACCGAGTCGGGCGAAAGGCTTGAGTTTGCTAAAGTGTGTGTTGAGATGGATTCTTCGGCAGAGTTTAAGGAGGAATTTGAGCTAGAGATGCCGAGTGGTAAGATTGCACTAGTTAAGGTGGATTATGCATGGAAGCCATTTACCTATGCTTGGTGCAAAACGTTCGGGCATGTGCAAAGAAACTATCATTGGGCTCCTAAAGAAATCGGACTGTTGTTACCCAAAAAGCTGACTTCTCCTTGTGTGCAAGAATGGAGACAAGTTGCTAGCAAGAAGAATATATGTGTCCCTCAAGAAGTAAGACAGCAACGAGTTGAGGGAAAGAAGGAAGGTAAGGCCCCTAAACCTTGTGCAAGTGTGAACCAATTTGTGGTGCTATCCGAAAAGGGTGAGGAAAAGAGAGATGTTGCCGATGGGGAAGAGAGGAAGAGCGGGAATGGTATAAAGGAAGGGCTGGAAAGTGAAACAGAGTTGGGTAGAGTGGTTTTGGGGGAGGAAGCTGCAAATGCCAATGAGGATAGAGAGGAGAGAACTCCAACTACCAATGTTGTTTTCTTGAATACATTTGAGGACTATGACATGGGAACTAGCTCTCCAATTTATCAACCGTTTGGGAACCTGGTACGCATGGATGAAAAAGAAAGATTGGAGAAGGAAAAGGGAAGCCTTCCTAAGAATAAAAGGAAGAAACTAGCGAAGAAGGCAAGAACTCCACCGAAGCTACCTTATAGCCATGGTTAAAGTTGCCACATGGAATGTTTTAGGGCTAATTCCCCCATTAAACAAAGAGGTAAGGAATCTTATTAGTAGCAATAATTTAAGTTTATGTTGTTTTTGGAGACTAGGGTTAGGGAAATATATGGATGTTGTTAGGAAAATGGTGTTCCGGAATTGGGCTATGGTTGAGAACTATTGTTTTTGTGAAAGGGGGAGAATTTGGGTGGGTTGGGATGAAGATATTTTGCATGTGCAGGTTATCCAAACTTCAGCTCAAGCAATTCTTTGTAAGGTTAGAATTTTGAAGATAATTCCATGCTCTTTTGTTCTATTGTCTATGGAATGAATAGTGTTGGGGAAAGGAAAGAGCTATGAAGGAGCTTATCCATCATGCCAATGTTAGCCATCGTGAGCCATGGGTTATTAGGGCGACTTTAATGCGGTTAGATTTGCGGGGAAAAGAAGGGAGGTTCTAATCAATGGAATTCACAATGTGAAGTTTAATGACGTGTAAGGAAGCTGATATTGATGATCTTAATGCCATTGGGTCATTCTTCACTTGGAATAACAGAGGAGAGCTCAATAGGAGGATTTGGTGCAAACTTGATCGGGTGATGTGTAATGAGCATTGGAGCAGCAGGTTTCCCAACTCTTTTGCATCCTTCCTTACTCCGGGCATATCGGACCATTGTCCAATTGTGGTTGATAGTGGGCTGAACTTTCAAGGTAAGAATCCCCTTTCAAGTTTTTCAACTTTTGGGCAGAGCAGACGCCTTTTTACCTATGGTGGAGAGAGTGTGGAGTGGTGAGGTGGAGGGTAACCCCATGTACAGGCTATTCTCTAAGCTAAAGCGTTGAAGGTTGAGCTTAAGAGACTAATAGAAGAGAGTTCTGGAACATTTCGAAAAGAGTGAAATTTGCAAGAGATAATCTAGCCCAAGTCCAAGAAAGGCTTGTTGTGGACTGGTTGATGATGCTCTTTTGCAAGAGAGAAAGGCAAGGTGGAAAAATGGTCAAGCTTTCAAAAGTCGAGAAATCACTAGCCAGCAAAAGTCTAGGGTTAAATGGTTATAGGAAGGGGATGCTAACACTTCTTACTTCTTTAAATCGATTGCTGGATGGAGGAATAGAAATAAGATTTGTCCTTGGAAATTGGGGAAGACTCAGTTACTAGTGATCAAGATAGAATCAAAGAGGAGTTTGTTGTCTTCTACTCAAATCTTTTTGAAGATCAGTGTCCGGTGTTTCCTATGAGGGCATGGGGGAACTTATCAGCCCTATTATTTTGGAGGAGGAGGCCAATTCCATGATTAGTGAGGTTTCCAAAGAAGAGATTCAAGAGACCATGTTTGGAATAGTAAAGACAAGCACCGGGCTAGATGGATATGGAGCTTTTTCTTTAAAAAAGCTTGGGATATTGTAGGTCATGATGTTGTTAAAGCGATCCAAAATTTCTTCAAGTCTGGGAAGATGCTTAAGAGGTGAATTGTGCCATTATTGCGTTAGTCCCAAAGAATGAAAATCTCTTATCTTGTAGTGAGTTTCGGCCGATCTCATGTTGTAACCACCATCTACAAATACTCTCCAAGATTATGCCAATAGATTTAAAAGAGTTTTGCCTCAGTTCGTCAGCAAGCCCAAGGTGCCTTCGTGGGGGGAGGAAATTGTGGATAATATCCTTTTGAGCCAGAACTTCTCCACCACTATGACAGGAAGTCGGCCAAAGGGGCTAGATGTGCAATGAAGGTAGACCTTATGAAAGCTTATGATTCTGTAAGATGGGATTTCGTTTTAAGCTCTAGAGCTTCTCGGTTTCCTTTGAAGTTTATGGATGGGTAGAGGAGTGTATCAAAACTCCTAAATACTCTGTAGCCATTAATGGAATTAACCGGATTCTTTAGCAGTTCTAGAGGGCTTAGGCAGAGACCCTATCTCTCCCTATCTCTTTGTGATTGCCATGAGTGCTATCAAGACTTCTAAATAGAGCAACAGAGGAACCTTCTTTTAAGCACCATTGGAGGTGCAAGAGTTAAACTTAACCCATCTTTGTTTTGCAGATGATTTAAGATCTTTTGCCACGCGGATGAAAACACCCTTGGCATTGTCAAGAGAGCATTGGATCGTTTCACCTTTTGGGCGAGGTTAAAGCAAACCCCTTAAAAAGCAACATTTTCTTCTCCGGGGTGAGTGAGGAGAGCAAACAAGCTCTTTTGTCGATCCTTGAGTATCAAGAAGGAAAGCTACCAATGAGTATTTAGGTGTCCCTCTCATAACCAAAAAGCTTTCCCTTGCTGATTGCAAACCTTTGGTGGACAAATCTTGGCTCGTATTCAATCTTGGCGAAGCAAAATCCTCTCCTATGCTGGTCGGGTAATTTTCATTAAGGCCATTCTTTTTAGCATTCAAGTTTATTGGTCATCTATTTTCGTGCTCCCTTCAAAGATACTCAATGAAATTGATGCTAAGTTAAGGGCTTTCCTATGGTCTGGGAGTGACATAAACCTCAAAGGCCAAAGTTGCATGGGAAAGGTTTGTGTCCCTATTGAAGAAGGTGGGTTGGGGATTGTGAGAGCTAAAGATTGGAATAAGTGTAACAACTACTGTAAACTAGTACAATGCATGCATAACAATAGAAATGGGCCCAAAACTTTTCTTTTTATTATATGTAATAAGTCTTTTATACACAAAGAGCATCATTTACAAAAAGCCATTTAAAAAGACAAAAACAGGGAAACAGTGTAGCTATTGCTCCTCGCTTGCCGACGCCCCTCCAACTGCATCATCACCTAGATCCTGCATCCACAAAGGAAAATAACGGGATGAGCACAAAATAATGCTCAGTAGTAAACCCCCTATCTGCTTATCCCTGTATGTATTTCTCTTAATTCTTTCCTTACACTATTTCTGTTTCTGTTTCTA
Source organism: Pistacia vera (assembly GCF_008641045.1). Lineage (NCBI taxonomy): Eukaryota > Viridiplantae > Streptophyta > Magnoliopsida > Sapindales > Anacardiaceae > Pistacia > Pistacia vera. The sequence goes on along the minus strand of NW_022196018.1, from coordinate 829,159 downwards.
TTCTACTAAACGTCAGGCCTCATCTTACCGAGGTACGGCCAGGTGGTGTTCACACAGCACCATCTCACTCTTCATGACTGTCGGGTGGAGTTCACACAGCACCAACTCGTTCTTATGACTACCGAGTGACGATCACAAAGCATTAACCCGTTCCTAATCACTGTCGGGTGATGATCACAAAGCATCAACCCATTTCTAATAAATATCGGGTGGTGATCACAAAGCATCAACCCCTTTCTAATAACTAACCGGTGATGATCACAAAGCCTCCACCCGTTTCTAATAACTATCGGGTGATGATCACCAAGCATCAACCCTTTCTAATAACTATTCAGGTGATGATCACGAAGCATCACCCGATTCTCATAACTGTCGGGTTGATCACAAAGCATCAACCCATTTCTAATACTCTTCTCATCATCTACTCTACTCTAGCACTTCTCATTCTCCCTACCCTTAGAGTAGTTGCATCCACAAAGTTCTCTACTCATAGAGCAAGTGCATACACAAAGTTTCCTACTCTTTCTTAGGTCACTTCTCAATGCACAATTAATGCCTATGGATGGTTCATCTCCACTAATGCACTTATGAAATGCCAACATGCAATGTTGCAAGAATTAAGGTTCCCTTCTCATACTCAAACCTCTTTAGGCATTTCATCAAATAACTCAAGTGCAAATAAAACTCTACTATAACAATATTCTATGTCTTCTCTAACCATCCAAAATGGGAGAAACTCCCTCACATAGCCATAATTCCTGCCAAAGAAAGACACTTCCAAAAGGATTTCTCAATATCCTTCAATTCCATCTCAAACTACCTTTCCAACCCCCTTTCTCACTTCTTATACTTGAAATGTATGAACAATCACAAAGCAATAATAATCTCCATTTAAGACTCAATAACATGGCATATAACATTTATATAACTACATATATAATTGCTATAAAAAACCTAATTAAAAAAATTCTCAATCTCAACTTGGGTTGGGATTTACTTACCTTGTTGTGAGAGATTTCACTAGCTCTTCCTTTCTCTTGGTTTGCTTGACTTTTTCTCTACTCTTGGATGCCTTAGATTGATTTTCTACCCCAAATCACTCCAAAAGCCCTCTAAAAATCCTTGAACAAAAGAAAGAGAATTTGAGAGGAAGTAAGAAAGGAGAGTGGCGATGGAGAAGAAATAAAGGGTTTGCAATGACTTAATTCCTTTTAATGAAATTTATGCACAAGCATCCCATTTTGCCCTTACTCTTCCTTGGAATTCCATCTATATCCTTTGATTCATTACAACCACACCCCCATATCAACATTTCCCCGAAAATTCCACACCCCCATATCAACATATTCTCCATTAAAATTCCTTACATTTTACTCCCCACTTGTCCTACTAATTAGGGGTAGAATGGTCAAATTTCCCTTAGGGAAGAAAATATATAAAACTTAACAAACATTTTGGTTGGCACTCGCCGCGGCGAGGAAGCTTCTGTCGCCGCGGCGAAACTGTTCAGCAGCTTCCCGTGGCTTCAACACCTCTTCGCCGCGGCGAAGATTCTTCTTCTCCCCGGTGAAGCCTGGAACACTGAACTTCTTCTATTTCAACCAATTTCAGGGCAAGTATTCAATACCTCCACTCAATCAAAGGTCAACCAAACAATAACTAATAAACCAACTCAAATAAGAGCAAAAGAAGAAACGTTAGCTACGTACCTCAAGTGGGGCGTTACAATAAGGCAGCCATATGAGACATGTTTGGAATCTTAATCAAGTACGTAGTGGCTTCGGATGGGCTGAGTGGATCAAAGCAACCTACTTGGCAGGAAGAGCTTTTGGGAGATTCCTATAACCTTCGGATGCTTCTTGGGCTTGGAGGAGCATTTTGAAGCTTAGAATGGAAGCTAGAGAGCATATCAAAGTCATCATCGGAATGGTCAAGCAACTTATGTTTGGCATGATAATTGGCACCCAAGAGGCCCTCTCAAGGATAGATATGGCAGCCGCATTGTGTATGATTCAGGGCTACAACATCTTGCTAAGGTGTGTGAGATTTGGGATGGGACAAGGTGGCGATGGCCAACGGCTAATTCTTGGGCTTTGATGGACATGAAGGATTCCATCGACTTTGATCCAAAGGAGGGCGAGGATGTGGTTGTTTGGAAGCCTAATGCATCCGTAAGTTCTCTATAAAATCGGCTTAGGAGGTTACTCGTGTGCACCAACGCCAAGTGGAGTGGCATCACCTTGTATGGTTCCCAACAGCCATTCCACGACACTCCATGATCACATGGATGGCATGTAAGGATCGCTTCAGACCAGGGACAAACTGATGAGGTATGGAATAGCCTCTAGCAATGTGGTTGTGTTTTGTAATCATGGAAGAACGATCGATCATCTCTTTTTTGCTTGTCCTTTCACCCAAAGGATTTGGAACCGAATCCTTGAGCTCTCTTCTTGGGTATGTCCACCCGGCCTTGGAATGATTATGTTGAGCACATAGCTAGTAGGTGGAGGAAGAAAAAGCTAAAGTACTTTATAGGGAAGCTAAGTTTGGGAGCCACCGTTTACTCTATTTGAAGAGAAAGGAATAGCCGGATTTTTGGTGGGGAATGCAAGGATGCACATACACTCTACAACTCCATCAAGAATGTGGTGAGGGAGAGGGCTATGGACCTTAGCAAGATCATAAAGAATACCTACAATAGAAGACTTGCAGAGAAATGGGGTCTCCCCATGTCTATTTTTAAAACATCCCATGGGAGGTAATTATATGGTTTGTATTTATGTGATGGGTTTTTTGTCGTATAAGGGGATCGGGTTATATGACATCCCGGCGGGTGATTGTGCTAGAAAAGGCTACTTTGACAATTGGAAGTCTTCGAGTGTTGATCTAGTGCTTTGTCTTTATGTCATTAACGGGCCCTACCTTGTTAATGTCCATGTTTATGGAATTCTTACTGATAATGCTTATGCATATAGGTTTTGTACTCTTATACTTTTGAACCTAACCCAGGGCATGTCCTGTGGTAGGTGGGATTCATTTTATTCTTTAATCTCTACTTGGTTCCATTCCTTTGACAAGCGGAATGGGAAAAAGAAAAGATTATGGGTAGACTTAGATAGTATCATTCTTTTGCTTCTAACCTAGGGTTTGTCCTGAGGTAGGTTTGCCAACTTTTAGGCCTTTTGTACATTTTTTTTCCCCTTTCTATAAAACCTTACTTATCCAAAAAAAAAAAAAAAATGTTGTCACCTTCCAATTTACAACGGGGATTCTCATAGTGAAGCTTTTCTTGATTGGATTGAAGCTATTGAAGATTTCTTAACTAATATGGATATTCCGACATGGGAACATATCAAGGTTGTTAGTTATCAACTAAAAGGGCATGTTTTAGAATGGTGGTATGATTGGAAGTTTGCAAAATGTAGGTTTGATAAACTACATCAAATATCATGGTACAAGAAAAAATATGCTTTGAGAGAACGATTTCTTTCTTGTGAACATGTTCAAGAGCTATTATATCGATACTTGAGTTGTTGTCAAGATAATAAATCTGTCCAAAAATATATTGGTGAATGTCAACGGTTGTTACTCTGCATTTAACTATAATGAACGTCCATATCTAGTAGCTTTGAGATTATTTGATAGGTTGAATGCAAACATACAAGCTCAAATTGATTTACGACCTGACCATACATTGCTTGATGTNTTGTAACACCATCTACAAATACATCTCCAAGATTATGGCCAATAGAGTTAAAAGAGTTTTGCCTCAGTTCGTCAGCAAAGCCCAAGGTGCCTTCGTGGGGGGGAGGAAAATTGTGGATAATATCCTTTTGAGCCAAGAACTTCTCCACCACTATGACAGGAAGTCGGCCAAAGGGGCTAGATGTGCAATGAAGGTAGACCTTATGAAAGCTTATGATTCTGTAAGATGGGATTTCGTTATTAAAGCTCTAGAGCTTCTCGGGTTTCCTTTGAAGTTTATTGGATGGGTAGAGGAGTGTATCAAAACTCCTAAATACTCTGTAGCCATTAATGGGGAATTAACCGGATTCTTTAGCAGTTCTAGAGGGCTTAGGCAGGGAGACCCTATCTCTCCCTATCTCTTTGTGATTGCCATGGAGGTGCTATCAAGACTTCTAAATAGAGCAACAGAGGAACCTTCTTTTAAGCACCATTGGAGGTGCAAAGAGTTAAACTTAACCCATCTTTGTTTTGCAGATGATTTAATGATCTTTTGCCACGCGGATGAAAACACCCTTGGCATTGTCAAGAGAGCATTGGATCGTTTCACCTTTTGGGCGAGGTTAGAAGCAAACCCCTTAAAAAGCAACATTTTCTTCTCCGGGGTGAGTGAGGAGAGCAAACAAGCTCTTTTGTCGATCCTTGAGTATCAAGAAGGAAAGCTACCAATGAAGTATTTAGGTGTCCCTCTCATAACCAAAAAGCTTTCCCTTGCTGATTGCAAACCTTTGGTGGACAAAATCTTGGCTCGTATTCAATCTTGGCGAAGCAAAATCCTCTCCTATGCTGGTCGGGTAATTTTCATTAAGGCCATTCTTTTTAGCATTCAAGTTTATTGGTCATCTATTTTCGTGCTCCCTTCAAAGATACTCAATGAAATTGATGCTAAGTTAAGGGCTTTCCTATGGTCTGGGAGTGACATGAAAACCTCAAAGGCCAAAGTTGCATGGGAAGAGGTTTGTGTCCCTATTGAAGAAGGTGGGTTGGGGATTGTGAGAGCTAAAGATTGGAATAAGTGTAACAACTACTGTAAACTAGTACAATGCATGCATAATAACAATAGAAAATGGGCCCAAAACTTTTCTTTTTATTATATGTAATAAGTCTTTTATACACAAAGAGCATCATTTACAAAAAGCCATTTAAAAAGACAAAAACAGGGGAAACAGTGTAGCTATTGCTCCTCGCTTGCCGACGCCCCTCCGACTGCATCATCACCTAGATCCTGCATCCACAAAGGAAAATAACGGGNCACCAAAATATTCAACACCCAAAACAACTTGTCCCATGTCTCATAATAGCCAACTACCTATAATGCAAGAAAAAAACTATTCTTAACTGATGTACTAAGGGTTAAAATATTTTAAAAAGCATCTGCACAGTCGCTTGACAAATTTGGTGTATTGCGTAAGTGATCTGGTATATCGTTTACTAGATCGCTTAAGCGATCCAGTATAAATAAGTATGATCGTTTAAGCGATCTTATGTCATTTACTGATTGCTTAAGCGATCTACTGCTATACACCAGACTTTTAGTAGATCGCTTAAGTGATCTTTTGCCACATACTTGATCGCTTAAGCGATATATCTGCTGTATTACCAGTATACCAGATTGCTTAAGCGACACACCAGATCGCTTAAGTGATCCATCATATCTAGAACACATTTTCAGTCTCTCCGCCTACAATCGGTGCTACCACCCCCAGCTACCCACAATGCAAGACATTTTTCAACAAATTTCACTCCTTTCAACTTCCATTACATCAAACACAACCTAAACAACTAAATCAAAATCATAACCCAAACCCAATCCATCATTAAATCTTTGTAAATCAAAATATAAAATCGAAAGGGGAGATACACATACTTGGATGAAATGTCACGAGAAGGAGGAAGAGGACAGCGACGACGACGATCTGTGTTGGAGAAGATGTTAATGTCGCTGGAGGAAGAAGAAGGTATTTGGGTTTGTTTGCAAGAATTTCGACTCTTTGGGGATATATATAATTTTTAAAAGATTACACAATTATTCATTATTCGTAATTAACCCCTAATCAAGTTTAACTAAGCTTAATAAAAAACATGGCTATTTAGTTAAATTTTACAAACTGTATAGCCTTTTAATTAAATTTTAACTCTAAATGGTTTTTTAATAAAATCCCCCGAATAAAGGCTGATCTATTGAAACACAAATTACTACAATACCCTTATGTGTTATTACTGATGTCATTATGAAATTACTATAATATCCTGATATTAAATATGAATAAGAATAACACGCTGTTTCATTAGAGAAAATTTTGTTTTAGTTTAAACATATGATTTTTTTATTAAAAAATAAATATTAACCTTCTTCTTAGGCAGCTTCATTCACAACTTCTTTTGTCGGTCTCGTCGGCACTCAAGCTGTGGTAAAGCCATGTTTTTGGCAGATTGGATGTAGGTGGTGTTAATAGAAGCTTCGTCGACTACTTACTTTGTCACTATTGCTGGAATTCAGAGCTGCTCGTGATTCCTTGCTCGCGATGTTGCTTTGTTAGCCATTTTCGTCATTGAGATTGAGAAAAGTGACACTTGAGTGTCAAATCTAAAAATGACACCATTGCAATACATAAAATAAAATTTATTAGAAAAATAAACATAAAGATTATAGATGGACACTCCCAGCCACCCCCACAAAAGACCTGGTTTCCTTTGAAAATGGTTGGTCAAGCTAGGCCGATGGCTAAGCATGGCCACGCCTTGCGTAGCCAATAACTGACTAGGATCTGGCAACGTAGGCCAGATCTGACACTACAAGGCCATAGGTGTTGGTCTATCTTGCTGGCCAATTTTTTTAAAATTTTTTAACACTTTCTATATATTTTTCATTTTTTTTTTTCAATTTTCATAGTCTTTAACTTTTAATTTTTTTTTTTTTAGATTTTAAAATTTTTTCATTTTTTCATATCTATTTTGTTGATTTGTTTATGTTTCAAAATATTTTAGTTTTTATGTTCTTCTTTTTCAGATTTTTTTTTTTAAATTTTTAAATTTATTTTAAATTTTTAGATTATTATATTATTAATCTTTCAGTTAGTTTTAATTCTTTTATTTTATTCTTTATAAAAAAATTATTTACAAAATATAATATCTTTTTTTTTTAAATTAAAAAGTCCGTTTTATCCTTCATTTGTTGGAACTAATGGCTAAAAATTAATAGACAGCATGGGGTGTTTTTGGTAGTTTTTGAATATTAAGGGGTGCCATTAGTTTCTTGAGTTTCAGAGGTGAAAAATAGTATTAACCCTAGGTTCGTTATAAAAAAAAAAAAAAAATGTATTTAGACAAATTTTTTTTGGTGACTTAGGGCATGTCAGGGCCAATTTACANTAGCATCATAACAATTTGGTAGTATTGAGTTGAAGTGCTCATCAATGACTACAAATGGACCTGATAATATCAAAGATAACATGAGAAGTTCTTATAATGTCTCATACTCAAAAAATATGATATTTATCCAAAACAGTATGTCCTCTATTTCCACTCTATAAGGCAGAGATTATTTCCTCAGTCCAAATCAAATAAATGATTTACAACTTCAAGATTATTGGAAAAACTCTTATGTGCATGTCAATGTACATTTATTAAATGCATTTTGTTTATACCCCGAAATCCCTCAAACTTTACCCTGCATGGGGACTAAAATCTAAACTGAAGGCTACTTCCCAACCCTGAAACCTTGTTAGCCAGAAAACAAGTGGGATATGATCATATACCAAGTATGTGGCCCCAAAGGGATTTAAATCCTTGACCTGTTCGGTTACAATTAAGGGATTTCACCACTATGCCCAACCATTAGGTTTTTCAATAAATGCAAATAACAATCCTATTATTACCATTGATTATCAAAGGCAAATAAGTCAGTACCAGTTGCATGTCAAAAATGTTGTTCTCTCTCCTCTGCTTTTTATTTATTATTATTATTATTTATTTATTATTATTATTATTTTTTTTTGGCATAGTAGCCGTTCTTAGGTTGGTCCCCTTCTAGTGCATATCTTGACCTTATTATTTATAAAATTTTACATGTGAAAATTTCATAAAATATAGATTCTACCTGAAGAAATCATCACATAAAAGATACCTGCAAATTAGAGAACAAAAGAGTCAAAAACTATACAACAGACTTGACATTCACTTACATCGAGAAAACAAAATCAAGGAGAAGAGCAAAAAGGCACTCAAAAGTTGCAGTATCCATAAGCANTAATTCAGTATCAGTTGCATGTCAAAAATTACTGCTCTCTCTCCTCTGCTTTTTATTTTATTTTGGCATACCAGACATGTTCTTAGGTTGGGCCTCTTCTGGTGCATATCTTGACCTTATTATTCATAAAATTTTATCTGCGAAAATTTCATAAAATGTAGATTCTTCCCCGAAGAAATCATCACAGAAAAGACACCTGCAAATTAGAGAACAAAAGATTCAAAAACTATACAACAGACTTGACATTCACTCGCATCTAGAAAACAAAATCAAGGAGCAGAGCAAAAAGGAACTCAGAAGTTGCAGTATCCATAAGCAGCTTGTGTAAGCTCTAGAAAAAGGCCTCATAAGGATACTTCAAGGAGCTAGCTTCAGATATATGTGGAATCAGTGCAGGATGATCAATTTCCTGAAACCATGGAACCTCGTTTGCCAGCAAAGAATGATAGATTTCATAAATAGTGAAACATTTCTTTCACACACAGGAGAAATATCCCACAAATCACTTTCTTCCTTTCTTTCTTACTTCATTCTTTTTTTCTTACTTTCTTTCTTTCTTTTTCTTTTTCCCCTGTTTAAGCACATAGCCTAGATATCATCATTTCTCATCTCTTTCCAAAACTGTCATCTTTCATGGACATAATAAATTATAAATTGAGGGACAATTTAAGAAAAAAACAAAGAGTTTAATTCATGTATCTAATTATAAGGTTGGGAAAGTGGGGGAGCAGGTGTTTGGAAACTAACTTCTGTGACAGCAAGCGCACCCAGAAAAGTAGGAAACCGAAACAACTATGAAATAGTAGGGTTGAAGAGAGCCTATTTTCAACAATATTCCAATTCTCATGCACACTGCAAAATTATAACCTGATCTGATGCCAATTAAAATCTCAAACATAGCAAAAAGTAATTAACACAAGTTGACAGCATAATTCAAATTTTTTATTTTATCAGACTCCACATTTTTTTGAGTATGTGAAAAATAGGCCCAGATTTCCTTTACTACTATATTATCTTTGGTATTTACTTTACCAAAGCAACAAATAAAAGAAAGGATATATTTCAGCAGACATTCTATGTTTCTATATTGGCCCGATTGAGGAGAATTAGATCCATTATAATCAAAACATAAAATTTTAAATAAGACTGAAATGAAACAAAACCTACCAAAGATTGCCCGTCCAATAAATTGGAATAAGAAATCAGAAGTGTATATTTTCTGAAATATTCCCAAGAAGAAGCTAAGGGAAAACAATCAGTGATCAAAGATCACAACTGACATTTGATTTACCATGTAATCCAGTGAGAAACTAAATGTATAATCCAAAATATCAGGGCAAACAATATTCACAGTAAGTAAAATTAAACCTTAAAATGTTGATCCTATTCCCCCAGAGCAAAAGCAGCAAACGATTCTTCAGTGGCTCTCTTCCTCTTGAAAAAAGACTAGTGCTTCCAGACTCTACACCAATCAAATTACTATATATTGCTATATCTAACTGGAGTTTCTCAAACGCTTGTTTATATGCACGGAAATGTGCACTTAAAACCTGCAAATGGAATAGCAACGTATCAATATATGCGAGAATATTCTTACACTAGAATATGTAGGAATCATCCTGATCTTTTCCTCAGTTAGAATGTAATAATCTTATCGTATGCACATAGCAATTAAAAAAGAATGGGTGTAATACATGTAGAACAAAATATGCTTATCTTTCAGGAAGTGATAAACTAAATAAAAGTTACATTAAAATTGATCTGGTACACAAAATCTTAGCACTGTAATATTTGCAGCACAACCATTAACACAGAAATTCATAATAGACCCACCACTCTGTACTTCCAAAGAAGAGATAGGTATCTCAGCAAAACTTAAGCGGCATATTATTTGATACAGTGAATCAAAACAACAGTCATATTAAGTGCAATAACAAATATATTTCTATATCCAGCTGCAACATGGCTACCTACTTAATCCATGACCTTAAAAAAAAATCTTAGCTTTTGAAGTTAACACAAGATGAAGTTACAAAATAGCCATCCAAACTTTCCACAAACTACAATGAATCCAGCTTTACTTTGCTTAAGCTCGTCCTTAATAAATCCACCACAAATCAAAGCACAGTCTGAGCTCATTTACTCAAAAAATGACCTTTAAGTAATACCCTTTTATAGTAGTTAGTTTGCCTAGAAATCCTAACAAGGAAGGCTTGTTAACCACTAAGAATCAACAACCATGGCAAAAAGGTCAAACAAAATGTTGAGCCCAGAAGCCTTAGGTAAAGGAATTAATATTTTAAACAAGAACAAAAAGAACAAGCACAAAACATACAGGTCATCAACAATGTCGATCATCTAAAAGAACATCATCCAAAAGTCTGAAGTTTTAGGGCACTAATTTTGAAGATATATGATGAACTAACTTTTCATTCAAGAAAGATATTCCAAAATTGTATTTTCAGCAGAACCAATTCAAAAATGTGGTAGTTTTGGTACGTGCCAAAAAGATTAAAAGTACCTATTTAAGACTAGGTCACTACAATTTTAAGGTCCCAAGTCAAGTATTGCAATTAAATTATCTTCGAAGTTTGCTGGCTTGGTACCAAATACACTTCCACATATTTCAAGAGAAAAATTGAATGCTCAACTTCAACAGCAACAAAGGTTGAGTTCTCCTGACCAATTGGCCACTTATTAAATTTTTTTAGTGGCCATAAAGACAAGAAAATGATTGATAGGTATGCTAAGAATCACTAAGAAGAATACTACTGTTACTATTAAAATCTTCATAAAGTTTCAGAACAAATGCTCCCCGTAGGGTGCAATCCTTTCCCACAGAGAGAGGAGAAAAAAAAAAAAAATTAATACAAGTTACCTGATTCATAAAAAATGAAGAATAGAAAGTAAAGGGAAAATTTTGAAAAAAGTATAAAACAAGGAACGATTATAAAGTTAACATATGAAAGAGCAGATGGCCCTAATAATCCGCACAATAGTAAAAATCTAAAGGTTGCAGTCATGGCAAAATTGTATTTCAAATGCATGATATGTTCTAAAGCAATCACCTTGTTCATTGTGTCGATATATGCAACACAAATCTCATTATAAACCTCCTTGCCATGTTCCTTAAGAAAAGAAATAACATACCTACATTGTCAAGTTTTTTTCATCAAATTATGGTGAAAAGAGTGAAATTATGAGTACATGAAAAAATTAAAGGCTAAAAACGAATCGTGACACTTTTTTACTGACAATTTAATAACACTACCGACGAACTTATCGAGGACAAAGAACCATGAAACAATGGTGCAATATGTAAATAAACTAAAATAATGTTTAAAAAATCAAACTACTAATAGCATCCAACTTAAATCAGTAGCTAATAATATTTACATAAATCAGATGTCATACAAACTAAAATTGTTCAGTTATGATAAACTCCAATAATGCTTCTAGGTACAGAGTTGAAACAAGATATTGAAAAATGATCACAGTACCAAAAAGATACATGCCCCATATAGGTAGCTCACTTGTATTTAAGAAGAATATTCTGCTGAAGGATCTGAATGTTTGTTTTTGGTTTTCTCAATGCATAAAGCTTCTGGACAATGAAGTCAAAAACCTGCAAAATGATAAAGATAGTCACAATGAATTCTTGTGCCCTTGTTAGCAGACAAAGGTGCAGTGAAGAAAAGTTCACTGCATGGTCATTTGACATCATTTACTTCCCTATTCAAAACTATCATCATTGTTTTCATAAGAGAAGTCATAATTCTGAACACCTGGAACACCATTTAACTACCTTTGAAACTGGTTTCTTTCTGCCTCAGTTTTTCAAGCTCCGGCTAAACATCTTTAAGGGCTTTTGAAGTTTTATCCATAAGATCCACTTCAACAAATTTCAGCTTCTTACTTAAGATCTCAAGTGTTCTCATATACTCCTCGTTGACCTAAATGAAAATTCCACTGAAAATATGTTAGTATGATGAAGGAAAGGAAAACCAGTAGCTTCCACATTAAATAGGATAACAAAGCAACATTTATGGTGAACAAGGAAATACTTGAGGACATATATGTGTGTGTGTGTATCCATGTATAAGGTGAAGTTATGGAATTTGACCAATCATAAGTTACGATTTAAGAAATGAACTAAAAGGAACAAGTGAAGTCCAGATCTTTCAATAAATATGATGTAAGCTCTATGGGCTAGGGCACTTCAAAGAAGAAAGAAGACTAAACAGACCAAAGGAGTACATAAAATATTTTATATCCATAAAAAGAAGAGATGAACATAAAGTTCAAAGGAAGGAGTGTTCAAAATAGAGATTAGCTAAAACAGTCTTTTACAATCTTCAAATGGTAATATTTTAATTTCAGGTCTGCATTCCATCTAAAATCGATGAGACTTGTACATAGACTTCATGAAACCCCTAAGAACAAGTATTAGTATTGTAAAGCTTTTCCGAACAAATATGGTAACCAGTAAAACTTTTTTTTTTGGGTTAAGATACAGTATAATATTTTTTGCTATATAGTAAGGTGAACCATTGATCCATCACAAGACGTACAAAACAACAGTGGTAAAAAAAAATGCCTCTACTCTATAATCTCAATACATAATTCAGCACCAACATTACTGGACAAAAGCCCACCACTTTCCAAAGATGAAAAATAAAGAACTCTGAAATTCTTTAGTTAAAAAAAAACCTATAAGGATATCAAAAGACAAGCTCTGCCCACAAGAAGGAAATCTCTCCTATAATTGCATCCTGCAGAATCCTTTTCCATCCATATTACCCAATTTTCTGCCCCACCAAAGCACAGAAATACTCTCAAATCAGGAATATGCAAGACTCATAACGACCCTCACCAACCTAGCCGCTCTAAAGAGATGACATCACAACTTCAGTGAGAAGACAGATAATATTATTGATACTCTCCATCAACTTTACACACAAACACACTAGTGATGACCTAAGTAAAACATGATACATTTCTTTTTTAACTACGATAACCCATGCCCTCCCAAGAAAAAGATATATCAAAATCTATATCGATCAAAAACTGAATCATGACAAGGACTTGCACACATAAACTTCGACCACATAAAGAGAGCAACACTAACCCAAGAGACCTTTAGGAAGAAAACATATGAGCAGTTGCAAAATAAAATAATAAAACCATCATGTTTAAATGAGAATCCAAATAAACAACAAAATACGTCTCCTTCAACAATTATATCTACCATCCTAGGAGGGATTATAATGTCTTCAACAAATTTTCCTAGTTTTGACTCTGCCACCTATACAAAGAATATAACCAATTACCATATATATTCAGAATATGGAAATGCATGAGAAAAATATAATAGTATTGACCTAGTGGCATAAAAATCATTTCCCTTAATAAGCAACAAACATTTAAGAAATTGAAACATAAGGTGCATATGAGAACAACAATTGAAAATTAGTTCTGTATCCTAGTCAGTCCACATGTTGATAATCCACATGGCAATTGCTTTCTAATCAAAACGACCAAATAAAATATCAACGGGTGCGTTTGGTTCAATATTTCTACCCATATTCCCAATCATATTCCCCAAATATTGTTTGACACATTATTTGAGAAATATTAGTATATTTTTTAATTACTTTTAGACCCCTTAAGTTTATTAATTTCACTAAATACCCCCAGAAAAAAAGTTCAAAAATTAGCAAAAACACCCCCACCCACCCATACTTGCCAGATTCCAGATTCCAGCAACCACCATCGGTAGTAGCCGGAATCTGTCACAACGGCTTACACCACGACCAGAACTGACCGGTTATTCACCGATCTGGCCTTTCCGGCCAAATCCACAGTGGATCTGGCCAGAAAAGGCTAGATCTAGCTGTTGGTCAACGACGGCCAAATCTTGGCCATCGTTGACCGAAAACGACGGCCAAAGATAGACCTTTGCGACCGTCGATGGCCACATTTGGCCGTAGATCTAGTATTTTCCGGCCAGATCCACCACAGATCTAGCCGAAAAAGGCCATATTGACGGGTTACGACACAATCGTAACGCAATTTTCCAACCGGATTCCAGCGGTGGTGCCCGGAATCTGGCACTGCGGGTGGTGGGGGTGTTTTTGTCATTTTATATATTGGGGTGTTTAATTAAATTAGCAAACCTAGGGGTTTTTTTATAAATTTTTAAATTTTACCTCGTAATACTCTCCTATTCAACTACCCAATATTATTCCCAAAATCCTATCCAAAATAATAAACCAAACGCACCCAACACTTTTTTCACAAATTCACATGAAATAATTTATTGTAAGCGAAAAAAAAATACTTAGAGGTCCCCCTATTAATCCTTTCATATAAAAACAACACCTTTCGGATGTAATATACAATTTTTTTTTTTTTTTTTTTTTTNAGTAAATATGTTGTATTAATAAAGGAAATCAAATTACTAGTAAATTTTGTAAAAGTGTGTATGTTCTAGTAAGTATTACTATGGATTTCATAATTTACTCCAAGAAAGGAAACTATATTTTTTCTACTTATACAATGAACTCATTATAGTTTAGAAATTAAATTAATAAATATATATATAAATATGTTTATAAACTACAAGTTTATTCTTTAAATAGGATTTTAAAATAAACTTCTTTCCTAGGCGTGCGCTTTCTAGGTTCTCAATGGCCAAGGGATACTTAGGAAATACCCAACTATTTGATATCATGTATGATACCAATGAATTCATATCTTAGAAGGGCTAAATTAGTAAAAGGTCCTTTCCAGCATTTTTGTGTAAAGTGGATGCTCTCAGAACTTGAACTATGTATGTGACGTGTAGCAATGACTTTTGCTATTGCAACAGACTTTTACCACTAGTCATGGGTATTGTGATATAAACAGAAAGTAAGACCACATTTATAAAACTTTTTTCTTCAAGCAGCAGCAAATATGAAGCTAGTAGTTCTGTCAGCTTATACCAAGCAATTTTACAAATAGCATCTGATTGGTGATATGTCTTTCTGTGTCCTACAAAGTGCCTAACCTCCTAATTTTATTGTAAGGAATGATTCAACAGCTATGACAGCAATAAGTATTTTAGTATCCAGCATTCGTTGTTACACAGATTCCTATCAAGAACTCAACAAAAAAAATTTTGCTTGCTCCTTTCCTCCTCAACTTGATAACAATACGCAATCCATGACAGGTTCTACCACTAAAAATAGTTGACCGTATTGCACAACTTTATTATCACTTTTTCAGTTGCAAAGTTATAAAAATAAGCATCAACTACTACATAAGAGTGATCCATACAGCATTTACAAACTAAAGGTCAAACAGGAGTTTCAAATCACAGCATTAGGAACAATACATAATGTTATCAGTCATAAATAATTCTTGAACTTCAGAACTTTACTATTCATTGAACTAGCAACTAATAAATACTAAAAATTCCTTAAAAAGTGTAACTGTAATACTTTTATTCAACAGAACAAATAAAAGATGGTACCTAATCAGATGAATGCAAGTTTTTCTGGCTTGCCCAGCAAGAATTAACATACCTGAAAACCGCTGAGAGGAGTCTCCATCTGTGACAAGATGGCATCGCAATCACAAATTTGATCATGAAGGGACACGAAGTTATCACTTTCTTTAATATAATCCTTCAGCATTGAAAAAGTTCTAGCATCAATCAATAATAATTCATAAATGGAAAAACAATAAAAGTACGATACAAGAAGATGATTAAAGAGCATCTCAGCAATACATAACCCTCACTGAGTGATAGGACAACAAACAGAAATCGATGATAAGGCACAAAGACATGAATTGATTCAATTCCTTTTTTTTTTTTTTTTATAAAAACATAAGATAAAGCAACTGAAGTACTTTTGTTTAAAAAAATAGAAGTAAAACAACTGAAGTACTTGATCTTATCAATTTACACCAAAACATTACATACAAAGCATCTCAGCAAAGCAAAATAACCATGAACCTGAATAGAGTCCATCTCAACTTGGCATAGATCATTCTCAACCCCCTTCGTGTACTCCCTTAGTGTTGTACCTTTAGACAATATGTTTTCAACTACCTATATGAACACATAGACACATACATTAAGGTATAAAATATGAAGTTTAGCAAAAAAAATTATGGAAACAAATATAAAATATTTAATAACAGAATAGTGCAAACTTCATGTGGCAAGTACAAGAAGATCATATGGTATGCAAACTTCGGACCAAACTACCAGATAATCAGAAATGTAATCCAGACGCTTTATTCCTTTTTTATTGATAAGTACTAGATAGTGCAATCTGTCACTTCCTGTGTTACTCATTTAACAATTTAATTTTATACTAACATCTTAATTGCTTTGTTCTGCAAATACTCAGACACTGTAGGCAAAATTTCACCTCTGCGGAACAAGACAACTTTGATTTAACAAACATCATAAATTATCTCTATCATACATCAAGATATCAAAATTTCCAAATAGTGTTTTCACACAATAATCATCATGACAAAAGAAGCAGTACTCATAGATCTAATCTATGTAGCCTATTGTAGAAACTTACACCATGTCGACTCAAGGAGTCACACATATTGAAAAACAAGAACACCCACCCTACTTTCACTTGTTGTTATCCTCAACCAGCAGATCCTATCTCAAAAAGTAAGTTATAAATACAATGCTACCTTACCCTAGTTCCCCATATAACAACTACACATGCAAAAACCACAAAAACGAGACTATAGCTTCGTAAAAAAACAACACAAAAGTTACTCACATCATAGTTTTTACATTCTTCAAGCTCCTTCGCAAGTCCTTCAAATGATATATCATCACTGCCAAAAACAGCAACAGCCATCAACATCTTCACAATAGAATACCAAGTAGTCTGAACAAAAATACAGGACAGTTTACAACTCTTCTCTTACAGTTAAAAGCACTCTCCATGACCTATCCCACAAACTTTTCCTAAGAATCTTCTAACCAATAATCTCTAAAAAGGAAAGAAATTTTTTTTTTTTTTTTTTTCCAGGTTTACAATTAAATTCAGTCAGCATCACTACATGATTGAAAGAGAGTGACACTTTGGTCACCGGCAAAGGCTTCCAAAGGTGACCCTCTCAAGTTTCCAGCTATTTCCAAGATTTCAGCACCTCAATCAACTCGCCCAGATAACTTACAGTCACCCACCATTTATTTCCTTATTTTAAGTTACTTTACTAACTGATCGTTACTCAAACATTCAAGAAAACTTGAAAATAGTTAAATTCTCTAAAACACAGATAACATCTTAAACAAATCAACGAACAAAATTCTACATAAATTTATACAGAAAGCTTCTACAATTCTTAACTTACCCACTTGCATCTTCCTCAAAAGTCAAGTCCCCCACAAATGCGCCTAGATCAAACACATTTTTCTGGGCATCATTTGCATCACCAAAAGAACCACCCTACAAACAATAAAATTTTCATATTTAAAATCACAACAAAAGTAAACTATCCAAATTCTCAATAAGGCCAAAGCAATTAACATTTCACAAATAAAAATTACCACTTGGTTTGCCACAACATCCGCCATCTTCAAACAGGCACAACAGCTTCACTTGCACAAATTTAAAAAAAAAAAAAAATCAAAAGAACTTCAAAATTAAGCGAAAAAATGTATAATAAGATTGGGTATTCGTTTAATTGCTTGTTTACCTAGAATCGGAACGGATTCTCGTACGCAATTTGAACGAAATTGAATTTGAATTTTCAATCTCCAGAAGAGAGTTTCAGATCTTCAGTTGCTGAGATGAAGAGAAAAATTGTAAAATGAGCGGACTAGTTCGATTTTAAACAACGGTAATATGACTCATTAACTCCATTTATTTTGGGAAAAATTCAACAAACCCCTTACTTGAAAATTTTATATTTTATCCTAGCCTCCCAGTCCTGGGGACCATTGGCATTTGGGATTTGAAGAGAAAAATTGGAAAGTGAGTGGACCGGTTGGATTTTGAACAACGGTAATATTACATTTGAACAACGGTAATATGATAAACTAACATTAACTCCAGGTAGTTTAGAAAACAATCAATAAACACCTTTCTTGAAAATTTTAAGGGACCAATGTAGACCTGGCAAAATGGGCCCATACCCATTAAAAAATATAGGGTACGAGTCCAACTTTTTGGACCCCTTTTTTTGTACTCATAGGGCTAGGTATACCGCAGATACCCGTGAAAAAAAATATTAACCCTAATTCCTAAAACTGTTTCCTTTTGAAGTCTTCTCTAATTCCTTAAATCAGTTAGAGATCAAGTTGGTGTCACACATAAAAAATGCACTAATGAGATGACATATCTCAACTCTTCATTTTCCACCTTTCTTCTTCAAAGTCGTCGCTGTCAGCATCTCTTACCGAGTTTCAACCGAGTTTCTTCCCATTTCAGTTGACCTCACCTTCCTCCACCATCCTTTTCAACCCAGATGGAAAGAACTATCTTTTTAGCCGATTTTTCTCACCTTTTCGTGACCCACCTCTACCCCTACGCGATTGTCGGCTCAAGCCAGATCTAGCCAGATTCCAACGCCATTGGACATCCCCATCACCACCATTTGCTTCCCCATCCTCCATTGATCAAAACCCCCAAGGTTCCAACCTCATTACACCCATCGTTCACCGGCCACCACAAAGATAGCGTTTCACTATTCTAAGTCGAATTTCGACTAAATCCAATAGCCAAAATCCACTCTGTCACCGCTCCTACAACCACCAACCTCTACTCTACAAAACCACTCTAACCCTGGCACCTAGTCTCTCGCCGTTCGTCGGCCGTGACTCACCACCTGCCTTCGTGATTGGGTTTTGTGTTTTGAGTGTTTGGGAGTTTCTTTCTTTGCGTTGTTTTAATATTGGTTGTGTAATAATTTGAGATTTTGGGCTTGATTATGGGTGTTTTCTGGTTTTCTCCACCTTTCCCAACTTTTCCCACAGTTTGGCCCAAGAGTTGAGAGAAAATTGATTGTGGTAAGGGTGGGTGGGTCCAAGTACTTGCCCAAATTCAAAGGAACCAAAATCGGTTGGTTCCTTGGATTTGGAACTGAAACTGGCCGGTTCCAGTTCCTAGAAGCTAGGAATTGGAACCTAAAACATAGGTTCTGATTCTAGTTCCCGGTATTGGGTTAATTTAAATTACCCCCTACTTTTTAAAAATGATAAATAAACCCCCTAAAAATTACAAATACACCCCCAATATTTTACAAAATTATAATTTAGTCATAGTTTCTACTCAAGTACTTGGATCTCGGTTCCAGTTTTGGTTCTGGTTTCGGTTCTTGATTCTTGCAGGGTGGAACCAGAACCAAAATCGAAACCAGCCAGTTCCTGATTTCTAGAACCAGAACCTACCCTATAAGGGTCAATTCTGTGTAGGAACTTAAACAGGAACCCCGGGTACCCATTGGTTCCAGTTTTGGCCGGTTCTTTTGCACACCCTTAGATTATAGGAATGTGATTGTAAAAAGTGAAAACTACAAAAATTGTGGGGTTGTAACTATAAAAATCTAAAACTGGGGTGAATAGTATGGGTATCTGCGGGTCCACCCATACCTACATAGGGTAGTGTACGAGTCCAACATTTTGGGCCCTCTTAGATCCAACCCATCGGACCAATACCAGTTGAGCCCAACCCATATCAACCCAGCCTGCCCATTTTGCCAAATCTAGACCAATGGGATTTAAAGAGAAGAATTAGAAAGTAAGTGGACCGAGTAGTTTTAAACAACGTTATTATGGTCAATTAAGTAACTCCAAGTAGTTTAGAAAACAATCAATAAACCCCTTTGTTGACTCAAGCAGTCATCATGCTCTTATTTTGATGATAACAAACTAATATGCCCCTAAGCATATTAGCTAATGACTCTTGCTTAAGTATGGGTTTAGACAGCAAGGAAATTTCTCAATGCATTCAAAGGATTATCAAGAAAGGAAAAGACAAAATTTGGACAAAGAATTTGGAAGATTTCAAGAAAGCTTAGTCAAAGCATGAATCTTGGTTAGAAAATGTCATTTGCATATGAAAGCTCTCAAAATGTTGTTTTTGAGGACCTAAATGTCATTATCAAACTAAAGGGGTTAAATAAATTTACCAAGTTTTAGTATTCACAGTTTAATCCATTAGGTCAACCGAATAAGTTTTCCATTATTGATTCTTAATCATGATCTACTATTCAATGCTTCAGGTATGATATTGTTGTTTTTGGCTATTGACCTAGTTATTTTCATATAAAATATTGTTGTGTATACTAGGAAATTAATAAGAAAATAAATTTTTAAATGCTGTAACAATGTCGTTATATTGCTCCTAAATTAAACTATATTTATGTTGTCTAGATGATAAAGTTAGTTAAGATGTTGAATTAAATTACATAGTAGAATTTTATTGGATTGATGGTCTATTCAAAATTGCAATGAATGGATTCCTGAACTTGTCCCTCAAGAGTTTATGTCTTTCGAAATTGATCTTTATTGTTAGTGAAGTCAAAATCAAAAGAAAGTTCACTGATGTCATTATAGGTATATTCAACTGCTAATATAAGCAATTGTTAGAGTCCATAATGTTTATGGTTTTATATAAACTAAGAGTAATATTGGTCCATAATGTTTTCGTACATGCATGGGATTAGATGAAGTACGTGCACCATTTAAACTTGTTCAAAGCTATCTTGCTAAAAGAAGTTTCAGAACGTGGCCAATTACTAGGGTTGGATGTGGGTAATCAATTCGTTGGGTTATTTGAAAACTTGAACCTTCAACAAGGATTGAAAGCTTAATGAGAGAACCTTGAGAGCGGGAACTAAAAACTTGAACCTCCAACAAAAGGTTTAGAGCAAGAATTGAAAACTTAAACCTCTGAATGAGAGAATCTAAAAAATGAGAGTCTGAAAAAATAGAATATAAAAGATGAGAAACAAATGAGACGGAGTTGGTACTTATGTTATTTGTTAGTGTACTACAAATTATTAAAATTATAAATTTATATTGTGAAACGCCCTTGAAAAGATCCTTTAGCTCAAGCAATAAGCTCGTAACAAGGGATCCCATGAGAGGTAGGTATAGCTTCGAAATGACGATTGGCCATAGGTTAGTGAGGAGATTAGGACAAACATTAGCTGCACTAAGATGGTTGATAGAACTTGAACAGTTGGTTATATTCAACTGACAGAAACACTATTTGAAGTGACAACATTAGTTTTCCAAAATCAAGGGGGATAATGTTTACGGGCCAAACCTCAGGGGTGGCACGGTAATAAAGCCATTCATTAACCCGGTACTAGCAATAGGGATGTTCAAGCAGGGCTTCATTGATGAGATAAAGAGGCCCGCATGAAGTATTATATTTAGGCTGAGGGGTTTGGGCTTGGTTTTGCTCGGGCCTATCTGGTGATTGCTTGTGTTTTTAGGCTCACGTTGTGTGGGCCTCGTTTCCTGGTTAGGTTGGCTTTTTTTTTTTTTTTTAAATTTTTTTTAAATGAAGTTATTAACACTCTATTACTGAACCAGAGAAGCTGCATTTCTTAAAATGTCTAACTCCAACGTTTTACAATTTTTTTTTTTTTTATGCCACCCCAAAATTTTCATAAATGTCCTTAATATTCTATTTTATTTTATATTTTGAAAAGGTCAATATTTTATTCCCTTTACTTATTCTATATACTCTACCATCATCGTTTCTAAAATAAAATGTTTAAATAATTAAAATGAAAAAAAAATTCAAGGTAAAAAAAAAATCCTTACAAATAATCCCAAACATAATACATTTAAACAACATAAAATATATATAGATTAAAAATATCTACCAATACTTTGAAGGAAAAATAACCATAAGTTTATATGTGAAGCAATTAAAAACTTTTAATTTTGTATTTCTTATAATTACGAATCTTTTTCCTCTATTAAACTATTACTTTGTTCTAAGAATAATTTGAATAGCATAAAAAAAAAAAAAAAAAAAAAATCAGGTTTATGAGATAACAGTGGACCATAATATGCAAGTCTTGGTCAAGTTAATTAATTTGATAAACTTTATAATGGACTATAATAACCTTCTAAATATGAGCTTATAATCACCTTTTGCAAATTGGCTGTAACATCCAATTAAAAGAGTTTCTCTTCAGCAATTAATGGAATATGATAATCTCACATTGCCTCTTTTGCATATTAAATGGAATTATGAGGATGTTTGGTGCTTTACTTTCAATAAGGAGAAATGGCAAACACTTTTTGTTAAATAGAAAGTGTAATTAGGTTTAATTACTATTAACTGATCTCTATTTTCATAGATGTTAGGTAAAAATGGCGTTGGAATGAAAGAGAGAGAGAAGAATAAAGATAATGGAAATGGTGGCACCCCACAAAACCTCATCTTGGTCTATTCTCTTAGGTGATGCACCCCACCATGAATGGTGATTAAACAAAAAGGATCATTGCAATAATAGTCCAAATGAAATGTCTAGTCTGTGTTAGATGATTGATGAATTGTAAGGAAATTTTTTAAAAATATCATAACACATAAATATAAATGATTGAATTCAACTCATTAGAGGCCTGAGAAGGCTTTCTGGACAAGATAATCTCAAGTACATACCAAATGAACTTATTAAAAATTTGCATTTTTTGTTGTAGCTTTGCCTAATTGGAACCCGAATATTGATGTCTATCCCCTGATGATTCATAGCTTGGTGCAAGAAAGACAAGGGAAGCTATTGTCCTTTTATATGATACAAAATCTATTCATTTGTCATGGCGCCGTGAACTTATTTTGATGGATAAGAGGAATAAGAAGCCTGAAAAACTGCAGTGGCTTGACAACAATGTAAGCACTGGATTTGAGACGGTTTCTTCATCCAAAGAATGTTGATCTCCTCTTCTTCTCTGATTATATATAGGCTTGTAGGTGGTGATGTTAAGAAAATGTATGGGTAAAGTGTGAGTTATGTGAGTTGTAAGGTTTTGTTAAATAATATGTGCCATAGATTATAGAAGAAAATTTCAACTCCTGGGATTTGGGTGCATAAAGTGGCAGAATGTTGAAAGAGATAAGAGAAGGGTGTTCATAGGTTTTGGGTTTGGGTATAACGTGAGTGTATTGGACTTATATTATCATTTTCTATTTTAGTTATTTGAGTAACATCCGTGGATGTAGGCAAGGTTTGCCGAACCATATAAATTTGGTGTTGTGTGATTGTGTTTAAGCCTCCCTTATTTTTCATATCTTACAACAATAATGCTACGGACACCAGGATTTTTGCACCGAAATATTGTACCGGCCTACGTGTAACACGCCTCTGATTTTTTTAACAATTTTTTTCTAGTGAATGGTCATCCATCAAATTTGGATAGCCGTTCACTCACATGGATGCCCGTCCATATTATATGGACGGGCGTCCATATACAAGGGACGGGCGTCCCCATTTAAAGAACGCCCGTCCATAAATAAAATATAATAAAAAGTTTTTATAAATATTTGGTCCATACTAAAAAAATAAAAAAATAAAAAAAATAAAAAAAATTCTAAACATGGATACTGCTTCTTCTTCTTCCTTTCGGAAATGATCCATTTTCTTTCTCTTGGAATAACGGCGCCATGCAGCTTGGATGAAGCATGTGGCCCATGTCCTCCACTGTTATGAGTAGAACCTGAAGGTGTGCTGAACCTGTCTACTGTGAAGGCGCCTGAATTGAGTGGCCGCAAATTTTAACTCTTCAACGACAGAGCAAAAGCCTGAACCTCTCTCATAGCCTTCATCGTCCAGGTAGAGGATGGGAGGTTAATGCTAGATTTGGGTTCCAGTGCCCAGGTCAAAAGCTCCTCGCCATAGAAGTCCTTTCTGGAAAAGTAAATTTTTTTGATAGTTAGTTTTTGTTTTGAAATCCATTGTTTATCTAGATGTTCTTTTTAATTGTTTTTTGTGAATGTGTAGACTTCTCAGTGTGATGTTTGCTTTAGTTGAGTTATTGGCATTGGTTTTATGGTTTAGTTTGTAGCGTGTAAAGAGGGATCATGGTTATATGGAAAAGTAAATTAATAGTGGCTGGAGAAGCGATCAGTTTTGGCTTGGCTTGAAGAAGAAGAAGAGCAAGAAGGTGTTTTTTTTTTTTAAAGTATGGACGCCCATCCAAACTTAAGGGAATGGACGCCGGTCCAAACGTAAGGGACGGTAGTCCAAAATTTATGGACGGCTGTCCCCAAATTTTTTTTTTTTAATTTTCATATTTTGGTTAAGGACTGGTGTCCCTTATTTGCGAACGCCCGTCCAAAATGAAGGGACGACCGTCCATAACGGATGAACGGTCATCCCTAATTTTTATAAAAAAAATTTATTCCATTTTATTTATGGACGGGCGTCCATTAAATGGGGACGCCCGTCCCTGGTATATGGACCCCCGTCCATATAATATGGACGGGTGTCCATGTGAGTGAATGGCCGTCCAAATTTGATGGACGGCCGTTCACTAGAAAAAAATTGTTAAAAAAATCAGAGACATATTACACGTAAGCTAATATAATATTTCAGTGTAAAAATCCCGGTATCCGTAATATTATTGATCTTACAAACTCTATCGGAGTTCTAGTTTCTAAACAAAATATGCCTTGATGTAAGGTATGGCGAAGTCATCGCAATATTTATTGCAACCAATTATAACAGGTCATTAATGCTTTGTTATGTTCATAGCATTAATCATCATGCACAACTAACAAAGATTGATATGGATTGTAGTGTCACTTTCACAATTCGTTGGAGCCAAATTAAATTTTGCCCAACCTAAGGGATAACTATGTCATTACCCATAGATCCCATAATCTTTATACGATTTGAAATGGACGGTGGAGATTACACAAAAAAATGAAGGCTCTAAATGAACAAATCTGTGGGGCCACTTCTTTTTAACATACTGTCGAAGACAACCCCTTATTTGTGAATTAGTTTTTATAAACATACATTTAAAATGGGATAATAATTAAATTAACCAATTTTTTTAACCTTAAAAGTAAAATACATTAATATTCTGTATGACAATTTTCCAAACAATAATATTTTGTTGTAGTTTTCTACATGAATTTTTATTTAATTTATAGTATAAATGATCTTCAAGTTCCATTTAATCTTTTAAAGTAAAAGTAAATTTATGTTCCAAGTTCTTTGACATTTTTATAGCTAAGGTTAAGTCAAGGATATATTCGTCTTTTCACTTTTCCTCCTGTTTGAACAAGTCCAATAATGCAAGTGCCTGCGCTATATCCAATTGAAACATTAATCAATTATATACGCAAAAAAAGAAAAAAAGATATCTAGAAAGTAAATTTATATTATGTCAAAAGCATCTTCTTCTTTACATTTCTTTTTGATTCTAATTCTAACCTCAAATTAATTAATCAAGTTTTCTACATCAATTAGCATTAATTGGCCAACTATTTTTTTCAATTTTTCAATTTTTCAAACTTTTATAATTTTTTTATTTTAATAACTGACCTTATTTTTAATTTTTTTTTTTATAAATTTATTAACCCTAAAATTAATATAAACCAAACGAGGGGTGAAAAATACATTTAATAAAATTTGGTGAGAAAATGCTATTCAACCTTGTTAAAAATTATAAAGTCAACAGGACAACGGGTGGGAAATTGTTTTTCTCAGCGTTTATGGGTGGAAAAATGTAATTACGGCAAATTTTGGGTGGGAAATTGTCATTCACAGATATTTTGATTTCGAAAATTTCTTTTTATTTTATTTGAGATGAGATTAAAATATTTATTTGGGAAACGGAAAGAAACACATAGAAGTGTATTTGGGTGCTAGTGAAATGAGGTGGAGGGTTAGCTTATAAGTTAGATCTAATTTTGATGTGTGAGATGTGACCCTTCACCTTTTTCATTTTAGTTACGCGCACCTCAACTAATCCTCGAAAGAGACTAGCGAACAACCCGCATCTATGACCTCTTACTTAAATGCGGATACTTGATGTAGAATCTAACTTGAGACTGTACGTCTATCCACACAATCCCAATTCGTCCTAACCATTTGGACTACCAACGGATGAGTTAAATTAACATTCATGCTATGTTATTTAGAAACAAAATCATGTACGGCATATTTTATATTTCATTTTATTTATTTATTTTTAATTGATGGTTTCTAAATTCGGACTTTATAATCTAAATACTCCAAAACTACCTGCAAATTTGGATTAAGTTATCATAATTTTAAATCCACCGCAAATTTCAAATAATTTATTCCTTAAGTGTGGCAGAAATTTAAATAATAAATTAAGCCCATAAGTTCCATTATAAGAAACGAAGACTGCAACATTGTGAAGCCACAAATACATAAGAAGATACAAAAGCAATAATCAAAGCTTTGAAAGGACATTTAACATGCACTCGCGAGCTTTGCACATAGCCTCTAATGGCTTGACTTTAGGCATTGTAAGACCAGTTCCTTCTGTCAAGTCCACTTCCTCTTCACTAATTCTCTCCCACTCAAAGCACTGAATTAAAGTGGCTAATGCTAATCCCATTACTCTATTGGCAAGGCCAGCTCCAGGGCAGGATCTTCTTCCTGGACCAAATGGTATGAAGTTATATGCCTTAACTTCACCTTCCAATCCTTCAAACCTCTCTGATCTAGAACTTTCAGGGTCCTCCCACACCTTGGGATCTCTATGAATGCTCTATGCATTAACAATCAACATTGTCGATGGTACATCGTACCCTCCAATTGTACAGTAATCGGATGATTCATGTGGCGCTAGAAGTGGTGCTGCTAGAAACAGCTGAAGAGTTTCATTGATTATGCACTGGAGGTAAGGCAAGTTGACCAAATTAGGTTCTTCTGCTAAACGGCCATGACCAACATGATGGCTAAGCTCAGCTCTAGCTCTCTTTAGCACAAGAGGATGGTTGAGGAGAACTGACATAGCCCATTCTGCAGTCACCGAGGTTGTGTCTGTTCCCGCAACTAGTAGTGTCTGTTAGAAGTCAAAGTGATTATTAGGATTACAAATATGTTTTGAGGATTGTAATCTAACAAGATCAGAACAACAGAAACTCTTTATAGGTGCAGTGCCATGTAAATGTTCCATTTTCTTTGTGTCATGCTTGAGGAAGACACCAGATTACTTATCTATGTCTATCAAATTGTTTAAGTAGAAACAAAGAAGTTAAGACATACCAATATCATGCCTTTGATAATTTTATCAGTGTAGTATTCAGGTCAAAGTCTTGTAAAGACAGCATAGAATCGATTATTGTCTTAATTCTTGCTCCTTCACTTGAAGAATTCCTTGTGTTTCGATGCTCATCAATCAAACTCTGCATGAACCTATCAGAATTTTTATGCGGTCTTATTGTTCTCTTTTTGTAGCTCTTGTAATCCACCCATCGTAAAAAAGGTAAGAAATCTCCTGGATTTGATGCTCCATTGGCATAAAAAATGTCCCTTACGATTTTTAGAACGCGTTTAGACTCCTCTGGATCATCAACTTCTTCCCCAAAATATCTTTTCCCAGAAACCATCCTCATAATGATGTTAAAAGATAGTTCTGATAACTTTGACTTCATCTTCACTTTGGTGAAACTTTGGCATGAACTGTGATAAAGATTTTTAAGTAAGAATCTAACCTCATCCTTTCTAATTCCCAAAAATATGTTAAGCCGATTTATTGAGAAGATATCAAGTGCAGCAAGTCGGCATAGATTGCGCCAAAGAGGACCATAAGAGGCAGCGCCCATTGCCGTGTAGTCATAGTTCAAGTACTTGCCAGAAATAAGATGAGGCCTATTGGCAAAGAGAATATCATTTTTAGAAAAGCATTCTTCGGCGGCAGATGGAGAGGATATGAGTAGCACACCGCGGTTTCCAAAGGAAAGATTTAAAAATTGGACCATATTTGTTTGATAGCAGCTGTAATGATCTATGGATGGGTTCTTTCACTAGATGGAGATGGCCAATTATGGGAACTGGGAAGTGATGTTAGGGTTGAAGGTCGATTCTTATATTGTGTTTGCTTCAATAAAAAATTCTTCAGAGTAAGAAATAAAAGCAAGCATGACGCCAGAACGATGAATAACCGTATTTTTTTCCATGAGCTAGAATTGGCCACTCCAATAATCTGTAAAGGAATAATGGCGGAGAATGGGAATGCCCTACACATCAATACGGTATTATTTGACTTTTGGGCTTCTGCGTCTGCCATCTTTTAACAAAAAGGACTCTAGCTGCAAAAATTTATCGTTTTCCAGAGAGATGGATGAATTTGCCTTGTCTCCCAAGACGGCCATTAATGTCCATTGTTTGCTTGCCATTGTCTTGTGTGCTCAGTCATCAAAACAGCAGTATGGAAGATTTAGTCACCACTCACCAATCACCAAGTTGAAGAATAGTTTATGTATGGAGGCCTGTTTTTTATTTATAAATTATTGTAATACCACCCAATAATATCTTGATTCTTGTTTGAGACCCTCTCTTTTTTTGTGTTGTGGAGGATAATTTCCTTTTAGCATATATTTTACAATTAATTTGATTAGTAGTTATTAAATTAAATATTTTATAGTTTTTTTTAACTATTATCTTTAATTTCGCTATGGGCCTCATTAAAAAAATTATTAAATGAAATAGTAAAATACATTTTCGCTTGTAGAGTGACTATACTATGTGTGGGAACCCCTCTCCGGCCTCTGGTCCCGCCAACCGGGCCTCACTCATCTGGATATTCCCACCCCTGCAAGTGGGTTTCTTTTGCCTTTCCCACCTCTCGAACACAAGACCTGTAGGCTAAGTCATTGTGACCAGAGAGATGAGTACCATGAGGCCAGCTAAAGAAACCCACTTGCAGGGGTGGGGATGTCCAGATGAGTGGAGCTCAGTTGGCGGGACCAGAGGCCCGAGAGGGGACCCCACAATAAAAAGGCGTTGGCCTGATGGTACTCATCTCTCTTGTCACAAGTACTTAGCCTGCAGGTTTTGTGTTCGAGAGGTGGGGAAGGCGAAAGAAACCCACTTGCAAGGGTGGGGATATCCAGATGAGTGGGGGCTGGTTGGCGGGACCAGAGGCCCGAGAGGGGTTCCCACAATAAAAAAGTGGGGAATGGTTTAGTATGTAATAAAACATTTCAATATACAATAAAAACACTCATGCTTATAAAATTTCATTTCCGTATACATATTTTATAATATGAGGCATCTTTCATAACATATGTTGAAATCTCTCATGGCAAGACTTCTTTTTGAACACTAGTATGGTAAACAAATAAATACTCATGTTTTTCTAAAAACATCATTTCTAAGAAACAGTTCATATACGGATAACATTTACGTTTATAAGTTCCCATTTTCAAATAGATGATATACATATATATACATATCCAAATCATCTCTTAATCACATGTGAAAACTCTCACCCAACTAGTACCCTGGGGAAAATCTGTCATACCTGGTGGGCGTCCCACACGCAGGCAGAGCGAGGGATGTACCTGACATACCCGGCAAGATCTATCATCGCGCGGACAGAGCCACTGAAACTGTCATACCTGACGGACCACCCGAGAGGGGACCCCACACTATGTCAATCAACAGATAACAGATATCACTAATGGATTTTAATAATGGGTGGAAAATTATTTTTCTCAAAGTTTTTTGGGTGGGAAAAGTAATNCCAGAACGATGAATAACCGTATTTTTTTCCATGAGCTAGAATTGGCCACTCCAACAATCTGTAAAGGAACAATGGCGGAGAATGGGCATGCCCTTCACATCAATACAGTATTATTTGACTTTTGGGCTTCTGTGTCTGCCATCTTTTGACAAAAAAAACTCTAGCCGCAAAAACTTATTGTTTTCCAGAGAGATGGATGAATTTGCCTTGCTTCCCAAGACGGCCATTAATGTCCATTGTCTTGTTTGATCACTCATCAAACAGCAGTATGGAAGATTTAGTCATCACCAAGTTGAAGAATAGTTTATGTATGAAGCCCGGTTTTTTATTTTATTTATTTTTATAAATTATTGCAATACCATCCAATAATATCTTGATATTTATTGAGACCCTCTCTTTTTTGTGTTGTGGAGGATAATTTCCTTTTAACATATATTTTTACAATTAATTTGATTAGTAGTTATTAAATTAAATATTTTATAGTTTTTTAATTATTATCTTTACTTTTTGCTATGGACCTCATTAAAAAAAAAATTATTAAGTGAAACAGTAAAGTGTATTTTCGCCTGTAGAGTGACTATACTATGTCAATCAACAGATAACATATATCACTAATGAATTTTAATAATGGGTGGAAAATTATTTTTCTCAAAGTTTTTGGGTGGGTAATTACGCCTTACCTTGGATTTTTAATCACATAATATTTTGTTGATGGTTTGTGATTCACAGCCACATGCTGGAATTGTTGGGCTGACCGTTTTGTTTAACTTAACTGTGCTGCGTTATGTGTATTTTTTTTGTAGTTATGAAGGCCCGCATGGAGTATTATATTATAGCCAGAGGGGTTTAGGCTCAGGTTGTGTGGGCCTTGCTGCCTGATTCTCCATCTTAATTTTCCTTCTCTATTCACTTTTTGCAGCAAGGTTCTTAAATCTTAACTCCTGATGGTCTTCATCTGGAATCAGTATCTGGTAAATTAGTATTTTACTTCAAGAAGATCATCTCACAGTTGCTATTAACTTCTTAACCTGCTTTGAATGTTGTTCCACTTCTCATGAGTACTCTCCTAGCTTATATTGATTCTTGTGGTTCTTAGAGAGGATCTATAACCTCTGTAACTTATTGTTATAAACTCTTTCTTAGTCCACAGTAACTCACAGAATTCACTATAAGATACATAGGACAGTAAGAAAAGACAAGCAAAATCCTTGGGAAAAATATTCCGAGGAACGGGGCTGGGCAAAATCATTTGTTGCATATGAGGAACATTATGTGCAACATAATGAGCTTAGTTGATGGAATCTTGGCTAGTGAATATCTAAATAGACAAAATTATTTCCATAATTTGATTCAATTAGTTTGTTTGAAAGAAGAAGCAGAGAATGGCTTTGGCAAAGCATAGGAGAATCTCGTATCCAAGAAATGTAGTTGCTAGTGAAGGCCATTTTATTGTGTACACGACTGATAAGAAAAGGTTCATGGTTCCCTTGGAATATCTGAGTCAAAATGTCTTCAGAGAGCTCTTGAGAATGTCCGAAGAAGAGTTTGGTCTTCCAAGTGAGGGAGCAATCCTATTGCCTTGTGATAGTACCCTCTTAGAGTATGTCATTTCATTGATCCAACGACACATGCCCGAAGAGTAAGAAAACGCTGTGCTCACTTCCATAGCAACATGTCGCCACTTGGCATCGTCTTCTCTTGCTCAAGGACAAAGCCATCAACAAACACTTATTTTTAGCTATTGAAACATTTTGGTAGCAAAGATTCTTTTGTAGACTTATTGACTGTAAACAAATTATTCATTTAACTTTTTGATGTGATGTAATTTCATTCATAATTTTTAATCTTGTGAATCCAAAAGGAAAAATTTTCCTTCCACGAATTGACTGTGAATGAGAAATGTTATTTTCGATTAAATATATCTAGTAACCAACAACAACTTCATTTTTAGTGAATGCAAATTTTCATTTTACTGAATTCCTTTAAATTTATTCAAAGTTTCTAGAGATCAATTTAATCGGTTAACTTATTAAATACATAATACTTAGGAAAGCAGGGCTGCAGATAAGCTGTGAAAGTTATAAAGGTAGAGGAGATTTAATGAGGACTAGAGGGAATGATTTCTTGAAGCTGAGTGATTGCCATGTCCTAACTACAGGGATTAGGGAAGGTAAAGCTTGACTAGATTTTCTTGAATAACTGATACTAGCTATGTTCCCTCCATATGATACATTCTCAATCTGAATTTTCATTTTCTATTTCACCCTTTGCAAACGATTTCTTAGTTCCTGATCTCCATCAGGAATTAACCTTTGTTGAAAGTAGTTCTACTTCTTGTGACTTTCCTCCTAGCTTACATCGACTATTTCGGTTCTTAAAGGGGGATCTATAACTATTGTACTTTATTTCATGCACTCTTTTCTGGTTTGACAAATAACTGACTTCACTACGAAGATACATAGAACATGGAGAAAAGACAAGAAAAATCCTTAGGAACAATATTCCAAGGACTCATATTCCAAGGACTCATTTGTTACATCTGAGGAACATTATGTATAACACAAATCTTAGCAAGTGAAGATCTAAAGATGACAAAATTATTTCCATAATCTTATCCAAGCAGTTTGGTTTGAAAGAGGAAGCGGCGAATTTCCAAATCATGTTATATTTTTGGCCTTTTGTTGATTTCTATGTCTTCAGTATCTCAATCATATAGTCTAACATGGATAATTACAATAGCTTTGCATTGATAGTCTCAGCATAAGGAAGCACATGGGCTTGTGCCCTGCAATTCCTGCTCTAAAAATTGGTAGATTCTTCTAATCTTGTTTGTTTGCACAAGCATGAAATATTTTGTGCCTCAAACCATATCTAGTCATTAGGTCTTGATTTTCTCAAAAAGATTTTGGTCTAACATAATCTGAACATACTTCCAAAAACAACATGATTCTGTTTTCTCTTGGGAAGTTTAATGCTTAATTGGGCCTAAGAATTTTAATGCGTTCCTCATTGGCAGAAGAAAACATGTGTCACAACTAAAGTGATATTGGCCTACATGGGTGTTGATGCTCAACAATAATCCAAACATATGCTCAATATCGCAATCACTTATTCAGGTGATGATCACATGGCCTTACTTCCAATCAACACAACACAAGGAAGACAACAATGAGTGGTCCTGGCTATACTTGTGAATATATATATATCACAGCTGCCCACAAACTTCAGCACAGCAAATAGTCCTGCTTAAAAACACAAGCTCCATAACAACTGAGTTCTAGTTTTTCCGAGGTCTAATTCTAACTTGCAATCATGATCAACCCAAAAAGGCTTATTGAACTGGCAAGGAAGTGGCAGAGAATGGCTTCTGCAAAGCGTAGGAGAATCTCGTATCCAAGAAGTTTTGTTGCTGATAAAGGCCATTTTGTTGTGTATACAACTGACAAGAAAAGGTTCATGGTTCCCTTGGAATATCTCAGCCAAAATGTCTTCATAGAGCTCTTGAGAATGTCTGAAGAAGAGTTTGGTCTTCCAACTCATGGAGCTATCACATTGCCTTGTGATAGTACCCTCTTAAAGTATGTCATTTCATTGGTCCGAGGACACATGCCTGCAGAATTAGAGAAGGCTTTACTCACTTCTATTGCAACATGTCAACATTTGGCATCATCTTCTCTTACTCAAGGACAAGGCCAGCAGCAAACACTTATATTTGGCTATTGATTTTTTTTTTTTTTTTGATAGCAATGACTTTGTAGACTTACTGACTAAAAGACACATTACACAGTTTACTTATTTGCTGTAATTTTATTCATAAATTTTAATATTGTAAATCCGAAAGGAATTTTTTTTGTCCTTTCTTGTATTGACAGTGAAGGAAATTTGTCTAATAACTGATGCGAGTTATGTTTCTTCCATATGATATATTATCAATCTTTAACTTTCTTTTTCTATTTCAGTCTTTGCGCCAAAATTCTTAACTTCCAATGGTCTTTTTCTTTGATGATATAAAATAATTCGTTAGGAAGAAGTCATCATATTACATGGTTACTTAATTAATTTGTGTCCTTATTTCAATGAATTAACTTCCTAACCTTTATGAATGTAGTTCTGCAGTTCTACTTCTTATGACTTCATCCCTGGCTTATATCAATTTTCGTGGTTCTTACTGCAGATCTATCGCCTTTGTACTTTATCACGCTGTTTTTTAGGTCCAAGAAGTGCATTGATAAATAACAGAATTCACAACGAAGAGAAGAGGAATCCTTAGGAACAATGTTCCGAGAAATGGCTTGGATAAACTAACTCATTCGTCACATCTGAGGAAAATTATGTGCAACATGATCAATTTGGTGGAATCTTAGCTCGTGAAGATCTAAAAAAAAGACTAGTTTTATTCAAGTACTTTGGTTTGAATGAGGAAGCAGCCGATTACGGAATCATGTTAATTTATTTGCCTTTCGTTGGTTTCTATGTTTCTGTTATTTTCAGTATCTAAGTCATATATTCTAACATGGATAATTACAATAGCCTTGCATTGATAGTCACAGCACACGGAAGTGCATGGGTTTGTGCCCTGCAAATTGAACGAAATAGAGAAAGCAACGAGAACAAACAACAATAAAGCAAATCACAGATAAAATAATACGTCCGATTTACCTTGGTTCACCTAATATGGACTACGTTTAGCCGAGTTAATATT
This sequence comes from Pistacia vera, assembly GCF_008641045.1. NCBI lineage: Eukaryota > Viridiplantae > Streptophyta > Magnoliopsida > Sapindales > Anacardiaceae > Pistacia > Pistacia vera. The sequence continues at coordinate 794,743 of NW_022196018.1, read as the reverse complement.
ATTGCAATATTTTCTTACCTCTTTCATTTACAATGAATGAATTGCCCTATGATTTGCTATCACACTCATAATAAGAAAAAAAATATGTTTATATATTAGGTTTAAGTGACAAAACTTAGTTTTATAAGGATTCTTATTCCTAAGCCCAACCCAATAAATAATTAATAACTTAAAGAAATCCTACAGCGATGATAGATGGAAAAGGCCCAAACAGCCTATGGGTCTAGGGGTGCTGCCCCCACGACCCTCTCTTGCTCATTGGGGAGCGGGGCCCCTACCTGTTGACCATGCAACAGGACCCCCAATACGTCTGTGTAACCCATTAATGCTGAAATAGTAGACAACTTCAACACAATTTTTGCTCTAAAAAATTGGTAGATTCTTCTAGTCTTGCTTGTTTTCACAATTATGCAAGATTCTTCTTATTCCTGATCTTCTTCAAGAACTACTATCTGTTTGATAATATATAATATAATTCTTTAGGAAGAAGTCATCACACAGGTGCTGTTAAGTAAATTTTCTATGAATTTATTGAGCTTCGTCGAAACTAGTTCCACTTCTTTTGAGTTTCTTCCTAGTTTATGTCACATCTTTTGGTTCTTATAGAGAATCTATAACCAACTTACTTGGCATGTACTCTCTTTTGGCCCAAAGTAAGTTCCTTGATAAATAACAGAATTCACTATGAAGATACATCGAACATTAAGAAAAGACAAGCAAAATCCTTAGNGAGAGATTAAATCTGCTGTAAGTTTGCAGAAGCAGTTTCCAAGTTATTGTCTGAACAATTATCTGTAGTATGAACCTCTGAAATATCAGTTTGTAAGAGAGAAGCAGTCACTGTTAACTTTGCTCTTAGAATCTCAAAATGTGCAACTGACAGTGAATTAGTAAAAATATCTACAGTTTGATACTCAGTAGGAACATACTGCACTTTCAAGTTATTGGTTGCTACTTGTTCCCTTATATAATGTGCATCCAACTCAATGTGCTTGGTTCGGACGTGAAATACTGGATTTGAGGCAAGGGATCCAGCACTTTGATTATCACACCAAATGACAGGAATTTTAGGAAGGTGCACACCAATTTCATAAAACAAACGCCTGAACTATGAGATTTCAGTGGCTCCTTGTGCAAGTTCTCTATATTCTGCGTCTGTAGAAGAGAGAGACACTACCTTTTGCTTCTTGGATCTCCATTGTAGTAGATTGGAGCCAAGAAACAAACAGCAGCCACTAGTGGACCTTCTGTCTTGTAGGCTGCCTACCCAATCTGCATCGGTGAAGCACTCAAGGTGAAATCTGCATACTTTAGTGAACTGAACCCCAAAATGTGTAGTGCCTTTGAGATATCTCAAAAGTCTTTTGCAAGCCTGCCAGTGTAATTGAGTAGGGGCTTTTAGAAATTGGCTAAGTTTGTTTACAGAGTAAGCAATGTCAGGCCTTGACAAGGTTAGATATTGCAATGCCCCAATTGTGCTTCTGTAGAATGATGGTTTATCAAACAGCTCACTGTCTTCAAAGGTTAGCTTATTACCTAGAGTCATAGGAGTAGGATGGGATTTTGCATCCATCATTCCTGTTTTGACCAGTAGATCCCTTGCATACTTTGCTTGGGTCATGTGAAAACTTATATCAATTCTATGTACCTCAAAGCCCAAAAAATACTTGAGAGAACCCAATGTTTTCAATGCAAACTCAGTGTTCAACTTGTGAACTATGTCATGGACCAGCTTCATGTTACTTCCTGTCAACAGGATATCATCAACATATACAATAACATACATAACATCCTCATGGTGTCTATAAATGAATAAGCTTGAATCAACCACCGAAGAGACAAAACCCCATTTCAGAAAGGCAGTTTTGAGCTTCTCAAACCAGGCTCTTGGGGCCTGTTTTAGACCATAGAGTGTCTTGATCAGTTTGCAAACATGAAGAGGGTTTTTATCATCAACAAAACTTGGAGGCTGAGTCATGTACACTGTCTCACTAAGTTCTCCATTCAAGAATGCATTATTAACATCTACTTGTTGTATATCCCACTCATAGGTAACAGCTAAGCTAAGAATAACTCTAATAGTAGATGATTTGATCACATGACTAAAGGTTTCAAGATAGTCCACACCAGGAGTTTGCTGGAAACCTTTAGCAACCAACTTGGCTTTAAATCTTTGGATTGACCCATCTGGATTGTGTTTAATTCTGAACACCCATTTACAACCAACAATGTTCATATTGGATTCAACTGGAACCAACTGCCAAGTATTATTAGAAAGAAGAGCAGTAAACTCACTTTGAATAGCAGATTTCCAGGGTAGATGGGAGAATGTCTCATTTACACTTACTGGTTCACTTGTGTCAAGGTGAGAAAGGGAACCAGTGGAGGAGACTAACATAGTGTAACACCCAACATGGAGGTACATGATTTAAATTATGCTATATAGCCTTAGTTAAATTTTGTTAGAATTATTTTAAGAGAATATAAAGAAAATGCCTTAAACTTGCATTAAGGGTAAAATAGTCTTTTCACTCAAAACTAGTTGATTTTTTTGGGAGTGAAAAGAGATAGAAAATCATAGAGAATACAATAAAAGTGAGGGCATTTTGGTAATTGACTAAGGGACAAAGTTGAAATTTCTTTCTAAGGGACAAATATGGAATTTCTAAGAAAGAGTAAGGGCAAAATGGGAAAGTGAGTTTATAAACTAAAATGTTAAGGGTTTGAAACCCTTATTTCGTTCATTCCAGCCCCCACACTCCTCCTCCTTTTCTCTCAAATTTTCATTCACTTCTCCGAGGAATTTGAGGGCTTTTGAGTAGATTTTCATAGGGTTTTGACTTAAGGCATCAAAAGGTAAGGATTCATGCTCTTTATCCATGTTTTATTTGTATAAAAGTTGAGTTCTTATGAAGTTTATGCTTATGGTTAAGAGAAGATTTGAATCCAACAAGAGTAGAGAGCTTAGGAGAGACTATTCAAGCATAAGGTAAGTAAATCCAACCAAGTTGAGATTTGAGAAATCTTTTGAGTAGAGATTTAGTAGAGATTTATATATGCATGTGTATGTTATGCTATTGAGAAATTAAGCTGAGATGAGTATTTATTCTAGTGTTGTCGGATATACTTTAATTATGAGAAGTGTTTGATGTGTGAAGAGAGATTGAAATTGAGTTGAAGTTGGAGGAGTTTTGTATGAATATTTTTGGGAGTGTTTTCCTTGGCAGGAATTATGGCTATATGAGGGAGTTTTCCTCCCAATTTGGATGGTTAAGAAGAGAAGAAAAGTTATAGTTAAAGTAGAGTTCTTGTATGCATATTAGTTGTTTGATAAAATGCCTAAGTGAAAACCTGATAACTGCCCTGTCACAGCTGTGACATTCTGAGTGATTTTTGGGCATCTTACGGATTGAACTGGGTTGAGACCAAAACATAAAAGTTGTAGCCCTGTCTCTAATCTTTAAAACGAGACCCTGATCGTAGCAATCCGATATGTATAACTCAAGATATGCCTTCTTGAATATGACCTATGCAGAATGATTACCTTTGATGCAAGATTGCATTTCTGCATTTCATAAGTGCATTAAGTAAGAAATTTTAAGCATGAGCCATCCATATGCATATAATTGGGTATGTGTAGAAATTTAAGTAAGAAAAAAGAATGAAGAATAAAGAATAAAGAAAGAAAAAATAAAACACTCTAAGAATAAAGAGAAAGGAAGAATAAGCATTAAAGAATTAAAGAATGTTAAAAGAAACGTAAAGAATAGGTTGATGTGATGGGGAACTGTGAGTGTTAAGAAGAAATTCCCACATACACGCCACCGTAATTGAGTGGCATAAGAAGAAGAAAAATTATACGGCCCGTAAGAGTGTGTGTGGATGAGGGTTGTACCAAGAAGAATTTCCTACATGCACGCCACCTTAATTGAGTGGCCTAAGAAGAAAGAAGAAAGAAGAATTTGTACAGTCTGCAAGAGTGCATGTAGATGAGGACTGTACTCACTCGCACGGCCAAGGTACCAAATCCATACATTAACCCAGACTGATCGACAAAGAATAAGAAAAGAAAAGAAAAACAAAGAAGAAAAGAAAAGAAATAGAACAAGAAAATAGAAATAAGAAAGAAAAAGCATTTTGTGCATTATTGCATATGCATTTTATTCATGTATATTGCCATGAATTTCATCATGGTTAGGAAGAATAGAAAGAATAAGAAAGAAAGAATAGAGAGAAGTAGAAAGAAAGAAAAGAACAATGAGGGTAAGAAACAAAGAAAGAAAAAGAAGAGAAAGAGTAGAGTAAGGAAAGAATTAAAGAGTGATGCACAGGGATAGCGAAGTAGAGGATTTACTTACTGAGTATTTTTCTGCTCACCCCGTTGCTTTCTATGTTTTTGCAGGAAATAGGTGAGGATGCGGTCGGATGGACGTCGACAAGCGAAGAGACATGGTTACACTGTCCACCATTTTGATAGTTTTTGTATATGTTATTTTTGTACTGTGTAAAGAATGTATATATTAAGTAAAGAAAAATTTGGGCCCAACTACTTTTTAGTCAATATATATGTATTAAGTATATTTTATGAGCATATTAGTAGAAAGAAGTCATTACATATAGAACAATAAAGTTTAGATTTGGACCTGGTTATCATAGGGTGAGTGTTTATAGGTTGAGTAGCAGTGGTTAAAGGCTGAGTGATATTGTGTACAGGCTGAATTGCAGAAGGTAGTTCAACTGTAAGGTTCAGGTCATCAGGAAACATAGGCTGAATGTTTAAAGACTGCGTGGCAGTGGTTAAAGGTTGAGTGACAAAGGGCAGTTCAACTATAAGGTTCAGACCATCAGATTGATTTTTGGAGAGGTGATTTTTGGAGGTTAAGTGGTCTGCTAAACCTACTGGTTGCCTAGAACTAGAGTTAGATTTCGAAGAAAAAGAAGGTTCAAGTGATTAGGCTGCCAAGTCTAATGAAGGAGACAGACTTATTGATGAGTTTTGCTAATCCACTATGAAAGGAACTTTAAACAAAAGCTCAACATTTGATGAGAAAACAGGAGAGTCATAACCAGTAGATGGTGAACTGTTCTGACCTGTTGTATGAGGTAATGAAGAAGTCTCAAGTGTTTAGGCTGCCCAATCTAATGAAGGAGACAAAGTCACTAACGAGTTTGGTTGATCCACTGTGAAAGGAACTTGTAATGAAGGCTCAACATTTGATGAGGAAACAGGAGAGTCAGAACTAGCAGGTGGTGAAGTGTTCTGACCAGTTGTATGAGGTAATGAAGAAGTTAGAATTGTCTATGTTTGTATGCAAAGAGTGTGAAGGAAAAGAAGAGTAGACACTTTTTTGGGTGCTAGAATAAGAGATGATGCAAAGGGAAAACTAGATTCATCAAAATTGACACTTCGACATATGTAGATTTTACCATTGGAATCCATGCATTTGTACCCTTTGTGATGCATGTTATACCCAACGAAAGCGCATTTAGTGGGGTGAAATGCAAACTTATGAGAGTTGTAAGGTCTAATAAATGGATAAACAGCATAGCCAAAGGTTCTAATCCCTAAGTAGTCAGGAGGGTGATCAAATAGAACCTAAACAGGTGACAGATTAGACAAAACAAGAGTAGAAAGCCTATTTGTAAGATAGACAGTAGTTTGGAAAGCACACCACCAATATTTTAGGGGCATACTAGCTTGAGCAAGGAGAGTAAGGCCTTGTTCTACAATTTGTCGATGTTTTCTTTCCACACGGCCATTTTGTTGGTGAGTATAGGGACACGGATGCCTAAAGGTAATGCCATGATCAAGAAAATAGGAAACTAAACTTCTATATTTACCTCCCCAGTCAGTTTGAAAACATTTCAGAGTTGTACTAAATTGTCTTTCAGCTAGTTTGTGAAACTGTTTAAATAAAAGTTGTGTTTCAGACTTAACTTTCAGAGGAAAAATCCAAGTGAACCTACTATAGTCATCTAAAAACTGGATATAATATTTAAAGTCTTCAGGTGATGGTCCCCACAAGTCAGAGTGTACTAGTTCTAAAGGCTTAGACGCTCTAGAATTAGACCTAGGGAAGTTGGACTAGTGAAGTTTGCCAAATTGGCAAGCTGCGCAGAAATCAAATGTGCTTGTGACTGTATGTTTAAGTTCAAAGAGTGCAATATTTTTGCAAGAACTGTGGCATTAGGATGACCTAAACATTTGTGCCACAACAAAGCATTGGTTTTTGTAGTAGAAAAAGACTGAATCATAGCTTTATTGGTTTCAGTATCATTATTACAGGATGATACATGTACAAACTTAGCATTATTATCACAAATAGGTACAAATGCAGGAGAACAATTATTAACAGCAACATTATTTGAACTTGTAATTTCACAATCTTTATTAGCATTACTAGTAGTATGAACAACAGGAAATGCAGAAAACAAAGTTTGTGAAGACTGAGATTGAGCAGGAGCTCCAACTGACGAGCTAAGGGCTGAAATTGGAAAGGTTGAATGATCTGCAGGCAAATTGGACTTAGAGACAAAGGGAATGGCTGGAATTTGGAGTTGGTAAAGACCATCTTTAAGCTTTCCTTGAAGAAAAACAGCTTGGGACTGTTTGTCCTTAACAATACAGTGATCAGCAGAAAACTCAACAATAACTTAATTATCTTTAGTAAATTTTGATATACTTAAGAGATTTTTTCTAATTTGAGAAACACATAAAACATACTTAAGGTAAAGAGACCTAGATTGACATGGTAATGAAGTAAAACCAGTATGTGATATAGAGAGTAACTCACCGTTTCCAACCTGAATTTGCTCATTACCAGTGTAGCTTGAGTTTACTGCAAGTTGAGATAGGTCTGAAGTCACATGATCTATGGCTCCAGAATCCATGTACCATGCTGCATCCTGGACAGTAGAAGGTGTAGCAATGTAGTTGGCAACAGGATTGGAGTAATTTGATGGCTGAGTCTGGGACAGATATACTTGATTAGGAGCAGCAATTGTGGCTGATTGAGGGCCAGAATTTGTGTGTGATTAGCCTGAGCTTTGATTAGATCCTGATGGAAAGATAGCACTGAGGTTTTGGGCTCCTAAGCTTGGATAGGACAATGTGAAAATCCAACTAGTTGTTGACTTATGTTGAGGTGATAAGGTTAGTGACTTATGTTGGGGTCATAAGAAGGTTGAGGTGAACTCTAAGTGAAATATGGTAAGTTCTAAAACCCAACTTGAGCTCTAGAGTAACTGTTATCAAAATTTGGTGATGGTATGACTAGTGAAGTATTTCTTCCAGTGTAGCTTATGTCAAACTGATGATAACAATTTGGTGCAAGGTGTCCACTTTTTCCACAAACTTGACATATAACTCTGCCTCTTCCAGCTCCTCTGCTTCTTCCCATAACACCAGTGAATTGTGAGGGATAAAAGTGATTCTATGATGTTGAGTTCACAGACTGATTGAAATCAGTACCAAGTTGATGAGCTTGCAAATTGTGGAAGGAGAGATTAGGGTTCTGTATAGGTGAAAACTGATGTTGTCTAGTATTAGGTGAGGATTGTTCACTCTGATATTTTGTTTGAGTTGTATCAGTAGTGAGATTAGCAAGGTGGATTGAGCCTCCATGAAACTCAGTGCTGACAACAGAATTTGCAACTAGATTTGCTCTTTCTAACCTGAGCTCATATTTTTGCAAAATAATATTTGCTTCCTAATAGAAATAGGATATATCCTAGACTCCAATCTTGTAGCAATATTTACTACAGTAGCATCATACTCAGAACTTAAACCATCAAGAATGTAGTTCATTAATTCTGCATCAGAAATTAAAATTCCACTAGCTAACAATGTTTCAGCAAATCCTTTCATCTTTACAAAATATTCATGGATACTAAGATTATCTTTCTTAGTGTTTTGTAGCAAACTCTTAATGTGCACAGTTTTAGTTCTAGATTCCGTAAGAAACTCTTTTTCTAGTGCAATCCACATAACAGCAGAAAATTGACACTTAGACACTACAAAGAACATAGATTCTGATATAGATCCAAGAATCCAACTTACTAATAGCTTGTCTGTCTTCTTCCATTGATTATATGCTGGGTTAGACTTCTTCTCTGTCGAACCCTCAATGCCTTCAGTTGGCACTTTAACGAATGGTACTGGACATGAAACCAGTTCAGTAAGGTGCTCCTCTAAGTCATGGGAGCCCACAGCAAATAGAACTTGTGATTTCCAGAATCTATAATTATCCCTAATTAATTTGGGGGAAATTACAGGAAGAGAAGAAGAAGACATTGATGAAGCGTTTGTGGAATTAACGAGCTCAATAATAGATTTGAGATCTGATTTATTTTGGTTAAAGGAGAATTGAGTAGGATCAGCCATCTTTGACGTTAGTCGACAGCTCTGATACCATGAGAGTTTTGAGAGAAAAATACAGAGAAAAGTAAAGAGAAGGTTCTAAAAAATTTCACGCTTTTTACTACTTTTATTTGTACAGTAAAATGCACTTTTTATAGTGCTCATAACAGTAGCTAACTAACACATAACAATAGCTAACTAACCCAGTCTATAGGTTACTTAACTAACCATTTTCTAACTCTTACTAACACACACTAAGGTAAAAGAAGAATTAGACCAATAGAGACATTTAGGCTTCTTAGAAATTTTGATCTCTACCCTAAAATTGATATATCATTTTCTTTATATATGTAGCCTTGTAAACAATTCAATAATTGTTTTGGACTTCCTTAAACAATTCAATAATTGTTTTGGACTTCCTTAAACAATTCCATAATTGTTTTGGAGTTGGAAATAATTCCATAATTATTATGAAGTTGCTAAACTTCTCTAAATAATAACATTGGATTAACATTTAATCACAATTAATAGTTTAACTCTTAAATTATTTACATAACAATTTAACTCTTAAATTATTTACATAACAATTTAACTCTTAAATTATTCACATAACAATTTAACTCTTAAATTGTTCATATGTTTACAATTACAACCCATTATTAAATCCAATTTAATATAAAGAAAATGATTAATTATGAATTGGAAATCCATTTAATTCCAATTAGCAATTTAACTCTTAAATTATTCATAATAACTAATATAACCCTCTATTAAATCTAATTCAATGATAATAATATAAATAACTTTATTACTCTTGGTAGGTGCTAGCCAACCTTGGATAATCAATTTTCTTTGGCTATTTCTCCATTCTCCTTAGTTTTTATGTGTGACCTCTTAGGTTCACTGTGGCCTAGCCGTGGGCCCAATATCATAGTCTATTTCAATATGTTTTGTCATAAATCTTTATGAACAAAACTCCCACCGAGTATGATAGGCATCTAGCAATGCTCCATAACCCCTAAATCAAATGAAGATATACTCAAACGAACTCTTTTATAATCATACGCGATGTATAATCAAATCATTTCGTTGTCTAATCCCAATTAAGAATAGATTCATGGTATGCCAAAATCCTTATCTTAATTTTATATCAAATTAACAATCAATACATATGGAACGTGTCATCATGAAACAACCTTTCAAGTAACATTTTATATACCCTGGCCGGAGATTTCCCTTTTCCAATGTATATTGACATTTGTCTAGGAACTTGATATCAATCTATACCAAGTCAATGGATCTCATCTTGACTATCACTTGTCCTCACACATAAACAACACATGGCCAAATCGGCTTATTAACACATAACATGATTAGCCTCGTGTTTATACACCATATGAATCATATGTGTTTATGCAAAATCCAACCATGATATCTCTGGTCTAAGGATTAATAATACACTAGTATGATCTTATGATAAATCATTTACTACATTTTAAATGTCCACGTGATTCATCATAAATGACCATCTTCAATAAATAATTCACTAACCGCTTATCCATGCTAATGCCCTAGTGATATAACTTTTATAATCACTCATACTAATACCATCACATGATATTCTACGGAGGCATTCAGCATGCCTACTATGTAATATTATTGCCTAATTAATATTACCTATGTAGGGAATACTTTGATGATTTTGATCTTCTAAAGATTTGTATTATCCTGACATTTCACATGTAATACATATATATATAAATGAAGCAATAAACCACATGTGAAATAAGAACACTTTTTTCATTAATAAGATAAAATGTATATAGAAAATATATATATTAACATATATATACAAAACATAATGCCTTGGAACTAACGACACGATTGGTTCTTAAGGCATACACTAACATGACCTTCTGTTTAAAGATTATATGTCTTTATATATTTTTCTTTTGCTGGTTCGCACTTGAAAAATAATATCATGTACAAACCGGAAAAGAAAACTTTTGCTTGTTCCTTTTATTTTTATAATAAGTAACCAACTACTATCCGACTGGTATATAGTAATTTATTATCTCAAACAACAACCGTTGAGTGTTTGGTAAAAGGAATGCTTAATTGTTCTTATAGGCGGGGTGAGCGATTCTGGGTACCCTAAATTTTTTGAAGGAATCGAAATCGGTCAGTTCCTAAGATTTGGAACCGGAGCTGGAAACATATGTTCCAAGTTTCGGGTACCCATGTTAATTTCAATTATCCCCCTATTTAAAAAAATTAACAAAACACCCCCAACAGTTTACAAAAATTACAATTCAATTCTGGTTCTGGTTCCCGAATCTAGCACTATAGAAACTGGAATTGGACCTAGGAATTCCTAGTTCCAATTTTTCTGAACCGGAACCGGACCCTAATTATTCTCACCCTTCTTAAGATTGACCAAAACCCATGCGATAATTGCTCTTAAAATTATAAAGTATGAAGATCATAAACCCATTGCTATAAATTAATAATGATGCCATTCATAAGTAAACACATGCGTTGGTTTGTCAATGATTGTATGGAGCTTGAATGGTATCATTATTAATTTAATGTTCAGGTATCTCGATCATACAAGACAAACAATTTGATGTCATTTTCTTGAGTTTATTTTATGATATCATATCTTGAAAAATGTCACCAATGTATAAAAGCATCTGGTTGGGGTTTATCAGGAAACAACATCCCATCTGTATAGATTGGAAGGCCTTCGATCTCTTTAAGGTGGAGGACGATGGTTAGGCCGACGGCATCAGAATGAGCATTGAAGCCAATGACAAGTTCAGGTTGTGGACATGGAGTATATAGTAGTTCATCCACATTGATATTTTTGCATAGTTACTTTTAACTTGACCTCTTGAGTTGATGTTGCTTCATATACTTTTCTAATTTCTACATGTCAGGTTTTGAGACAATAGTAATGCAGCCGATGGTTGCTACAATGATTATGCTCTGTTTCAACATAAAGTGCCAATGAGATTTATGGATTATAATGACATTTACTGAAAATTAGAGATCTGAAATCAACTGGTGTGAAACTTTGTTTAAATCTCAAATGGGTCTGTCCATAACAAACCAGCTTGAATTACACACTCAGCTACAATGAGATGATGTAGCATCAAACAGATGACCGATCATTTATTCACCAGCTTCTATAAATAAACTAAACATTAGGTTTTCCACATTGCTCACTCAACCACTCTCGTCCTCATCTTTAATCCTCAAGACATCAAGGTATGATTTTCCCTACAGTTCACGGGACAAGAATCCCTTGTAGTAGTCTGCAACACTTATTCTCTTAAACAATGCCGGATTCTCTGGTGTTATAAGGCTCGGCGCTGGACCCATATCGCGGTTTGCATTTGGGCTATAGAATGTGGCAATTGAGATCCTTTCTTTCATAGAGTTTACAGTGGCTCGATGCTTTATACCAGGGTAAGTTCCATTGGTTACAATCTGTAAAATCCAAAACTCTAATTAAACACATCTAAGTTATGCTCTTCATCTTTCTTGTCTCTTTGTATATATACGAAAATTCTCTAGTTAGGATTACCCTATATTATTATATTAGGTGCTTAAATACAAATACATCCACTAATTGGATTGAAATGATAGTTTACATATGAATATCTAACCATCGATATGTTAAAAAGTTAACACATTTATCCCCCTGATGTATTATACAATACAGAAATCCCCTTGAGGTTTCCAAAATAACAGAAATTCAACTACTGTTAAGCTGTAGGTGTTAAATTATAAGAACAAGAGGATTTAACGGTTATGAGAATATTTATTAACTCATAACAGTATAAATTTTAATGATTTACTAACAGTTCATTAATGATAAGGGAATTTCTGTTATTTCGAAAATCTTACGGAGATTTTTATTATTGTATCATACCGACGGAGATATTAATGTCATTAACTCTATTTTAAACTCACAGCAAACCAAACCTCTCCCATCTTGCTATGAATAGTATTTCTTTGTGATGAGCATTACCTCTAAAACGTTTCCAATGTTGATGATAAAAGCACTTGGTAGGGGTTTAACAGGAACCCACATCTCATTTTTCCGGATTTGAAGGCCATCCATCTCATTGAGCTGGAAGAGGATGGTAAGGCCGCCGCCGTCGGAGTGAGCGTTGATGCCAACAGCGAGCTCTGGCTGTGGACATGGAGGATAGTAGTTCAATCTTATTCCCCACCTCGCCTCTTCAAACAATTCTTTCATATAATCATCTTCCATTCTCAGAGCTTTTCCCATTTGGTTCAGGATTATAATGGCAAGATCTTTTAGTTCCAGTGAGTAAGCTTCCAATGTTTCTCTACATGTTAAAAAAAGATAAATAAAAAAGTAAAGACTAGTCTTTAAAAGGATTAGAACTATTGAATACCTAATGTAAGATATAAATTATAATCTGAATAGCTTTTAAACTGTAACTAATTCAAACATCGATATCAGAAACATCACTATAATACTATATGATCACGAGCATAGCTGGAGAATCTTGACAATGAAAATAATTTGACAGAAAACAGAGAACCTGAAAGGGAGAGGGAGCTTGGGAATTAGGTGTGGCTTCCTCAAACGAAATGGAAGGCTGGTCACAAAGAACATGTCTGCCCAGTCAAGCTTTTGCTCCTCGGACATAACAAACGCCTCCCCAAATCCTTCAACATCTCCTGCTTTTTGCCAATACTTCTTCTTCTCCTCCATTGGCAGATTGAAAAACTCCTGAGTCTCTATCTTCACTTTCTCCACCAGTGAACTGCTCACCCCATGATTTATCAACTGCAAAACATTTCCACTCTTACAACAAAATTTTACACGACGCATCATATATAGTATATATTAATTTGATCCTTCTACTGATACCTGAAAGAAACCCCATTCTTTGCAAGCACGATGAAGCTTGTCTAATTCTGAATCCGTCAAGTCTCCAGAAAGTAACTTTTTCAAGTCAATAACGGGCACTTGTGGCAACGAGTGGCATTGGATACGAAAGGAGGATCTTGATGAGGATGGACATATCGCGGTGGAATAGTCGTGAGCGGCTCCTTCACCAGCTCCTGAACGGAAGGAACAGGGAGAGAGCTCCACATCTTTGTCTCTGTTGATAATTGATCCTTCTGAGAGTCCTAGGATCAATTCAAAGAAGAAGCAGAAAGTTGTGAAACTTTCAAAGGAAACAAACATAACAAGTAATAGAAAACTAGAACTTTCAGAGAGAAACAGACAGGCACAAAGCTCACAAGGAAGGAGGAAATAGAAGAGGAATTCACAAATCAAAATTCTTATTTATGAGTTAAGTATAGCTTGAGTGTATGGCTGTATATATTCACATTCATTGTACGTTTTACACACTAAAAGACATACATACGTTTTACACACCAAAAGACACACAAACGTTTTACAACCAAAGGGTACACATTTCGGTTTCTCCTGTTTTTTGGTTTTCACTAAATTGTCAATAGTAAATTTACTCCTGTTTTTTGGTTTTCACTAACTTACTCAATAAAAATCCAATTGATGAGCGGTTTGAAGGTTTAGAAACTAGACAGTCAGGGTTGTACATTGATATATTATAAGCTGAATCTGGATAACTGTAACCTCTTCAAATTCTTGTTGAAATTTACCATTCTGCAATAAAGTCAAGTTTAATTTCAATGCCCCCTTAAACTTGACATCTTTCCAACACCAATCATCATTCTCAATTTCTGAAAAGTATCATATTTGAGAGATTTTGTGAAAATGTCAATAACTTGATCAAGTGGTCTATATTTGGGCTGTAGAATGTGGCAATTGAGAGCCCTTCTTTCATAGAGTTTACAGTTGTTCAATGCTCAATACTAGGTACTTAAATGCCATTGGTTACAACTAATCTGCAAAATCACAACACAAATTAAACAATATCTAGTTATCCCTTCATCTGTTGTGTCTTTAATTTTTTTTTTTTTTTTTTTTTTTGTAAACTTACAAATCGAAACCAAACCTCTTCCCATCTCTATGAACATAGGATTTAACTTTAAGATCATGCGAGTCTTTTGTGATGAGCATTACCTCTAAAATGTTTCCATTGTTGATGATAAAAGCACCTGGTATGTGTTTAACAGGAACCCACATCTCATTTTTCTTGATTTGAAGGCCTTCCACCTCATTGAGCTAGAGCAAGATTGTTATTGTAAGGCCATTGCCGTCGGAATGAGGATTGATGCCAATAGCAAGTTCTAATTGTGGACATGGAGAATAGTAGTTCATCCTCTTTGATTTGCACTCTTCTTCAAACAATTCTTTCATATAACCAGCTTCCATTCTCAAAGCTTTTGCCATTTGGTTCAGGATTTTCATGGTAAGTGTCATATTGTGAAAGAAAGGCAAAAGAGGTAGAGAGTAAAGAGAAGCCAAAGTATGCCAAGAGAAAGAAGAGAGAAGATAAACTTCTGTATATATTTGTATTGTATTGTTTACATGTAATCTGTCCTATTTATACAGAAAATGTAAATACCAGTATGACAAATAATATTTGTAATGAATGTACAATCACCCATAATTAGGAAACGATTTTACAAGAATCAAGCCTCAATAACATCATCATAATGCAAGGCATGATCTCAGCACTAAGATCACGGATGTAATCACTGCATTCCATCACCTCCCCTCAAGCTTGTGGTTTGTTTATGTCAAAAACTCCAAGCTTGCAAAGAAGATATGAGTGTTGTCTACTACACAATGGTTTTGTAAAGATATCAACAGGTTGTTCTGAGGTACGAATGTGTAGAGTCTTGATTATCCCTTCCTGAATCTTTCCCTAGCTGAAGTGACAATGATCTCTATATGTTTTGTTCTCTCATGAAATGCTGGATTTGCTACAATGTCATTTGCAGCCTTGTTATCATAGTATAAGAGAACTGGTTGTTTTACTTGTACCTTTAAATCTCTTAGTAGCCCTAGAATCCTGATGATCTCACATGTAGTCTTAACCATGGCCCTATCGTCAGCCTCTACTGATGAAAGTGACACCTGGACTGTCTTTTTGTTTTCTAGGAGACTAATGCTCCTTCGAGTTTTATACAAAACCCGATGAGTGATTTTCTTGTCATCGGACATCTGGCCCAATCAAAATCGTAGTATGTTGTGATATCTAGACTTCTTTCTCAAGGTAAGAAAAGCCCTAAACTAGGACAACCTTTTAGGTATTTAAGAACCTTTATTGCTATGTCCATGTAAGATTTCTTTGGCCCATGCATGAACTGATTGAGAATATGAATTAAATAACTGATGTCTGGTCATGTCATAGTAAGGTAAATAAGTTACCCTACCAGCCTTGGTTAATATGAAAGATCCTCTAGAGATGGATCATTTTCTGAAGCACCATTATCATACTCTTGAGTGGTAAGCTTGGTATTTTGTTTGACCGAAATGACACTTGGCCTGCATGTTGATAACTTAGAGTCTGATACAAGTTTTAGGACATCCTTCATTGGCTTAGTGAGATGCTTGCTGGAGATCTTGCAATTACTATTCCCAAAAAATATTTTGGCTCACCTAAATCTTTTATTCGAAAGTGCTTATTGAGATGCTCCTTTAAGTTTTTGATGGTTGATTCATTGTTTCTTGTGATTAAGATGTTGTCAACATAAATGATGAGGGCAATGAATGAGTTCCCTTCTTGTCAAGAAAAGAGAGTATAATCATGTTTGGATTGGACAAAGCCTATGCTTGTAAGGGCTTCTATGAATTTCTCATTCCATTGTCTAGATGCTTCTTTTAAACCATAGAGTGACTTACACAGACAACATACTGTGTTCTCCTCCTGTTTACGAAGGCTATGAGGAAGGTCCATATAGATTTCTTCATTGAGATCTTTATGTAGAAAAGCATTGTGTACATCCATTTGATGAAGAGACCAATCTCGAACAGATGCTACTAAAAAAAACCCCTGACAGTTACATGTTTGGCAATAAGTGAGAAAGTTTCTTGATAATCGAAACCTTCCCATTGAGTGAAGTCTTTTGTGACCAATCAAGCTTTGTAGTATTCAATCGAGCCATCGTCATGATGTTTGATTTTGTAGAACCATTTGCAACTAATGGGTTTACAGTATAGTGGTTGAGGTACCAAGTCCCATGTATGATTTTGAGCTAGAGTTGTAAGTTCATCGGCCATAGCTTGCTGCCAATAAGTATGTTGGACCACTTCAGAATAATTGGTAGGTTCTCAATTGGTAGAGATCTGATGAACACATGCTCTGTGTGCAAGATATAGTCAATCATAACTTACATAATTGGAGGTGGGATAAGGAGTATGTGATGAAGCTAACATTGTGGGACAAATATAGTCATATGTCCAGATAGGTGGTCTAGTGCTTCTAGTGGACCTTTGTTGAAGAGGTTTCGGAGTTGGCATAGGTGAATATTTATTTGCTATCTTTGAATTGTCGGTGGACTGAGATATGTATGGTTGTGAAAGATTAGGATCAAGACTTGTAGGTGGTGTCGAATCTTTTGGTGGAAGATTTATGTCAGGGGCTAGTTGCATGATGAAAGTAGGATGTGATGGGCATCATCCTCCAGAAAAGTAGGCTATTGCTCTGAAGTACTAGAACTATCATCAGTTGTAAAAAGAAAATTGTCTTTATGGAATACCACATCCAGAGAAATAAAAAATCTGTTTGTACCAGAATCATATAGTCTGTATCCTTTTTGCAGCATTGGATAACCCATAAATATGCATTGAGTCACGCGGGGACAAAACTTGTCACAAGACCCAATGATAGTAGAGTAGCAGAAACAACCAAAAACACATAGATGATTGTTGTTGGGTGTTTTTCCAAATAGCATCTCATATGGAGTTTTGCCACCAAGAACTCGGGTCGGTATCGGGTTGATCAGGTATGTGGTTGTGATCACACATTTGCCCCAAAATTTCATAAGAATGTAGGCTTGATATTTAACGGCTCAAGCTACTTCTAGAAAGTGTTTATGTTTTCTCTCAACTACCCCATTTTGTTGAGGAGTATATGTGTAGGAACTCTCATGAAGTATCCCAAGGGATAGGAAAAGGGAGGAGCATTGACAAGCATTTTCAGTTCGGACCCTTTGAACTAATGTATGAAACTGAGTGGTTATCATAGAATGGAAATTCTTAATGTAAAGAGTTTGTGTTTTAGACTGCATTAGAAAAACCCATGTTCCCAAGGGAAAAATCATCTACTATAGTAAATAAAAACCTAGATCCATCATGATTAAGGGTGTGGTAAGAGTTAGTAACTGACCAGATTCGCGTAGTGAAAAAACGTAATATTTAAAATGAATTGATCAATTATACAAACCAAGATTCGAGTACAGATTATAACGTTTTCATGCATAAACTAAAACGTAAAATAAAACTGTATGAAAACAAATCCATACAAGATTTAGTTCATACCAATGTTTGGAGGCTCCTCCGAATATCTTTGACTTCAGACACAAATATTATTCACCGACTACTGTTCACCTCCTATTGTTCACCAACTATTCATTGGATATTGTTCACTGACACTATTCACATGATTCTTTGCTAATCGATCCGCTGTAGGATCACACTCACACATGAAGATAATCCGTAAAATCCTTGATTATTTTGCTAAAACAATCAAAGGCTTCAAGAATCAAGAAAGAAGAACAAGAAAAAAATTTCTTCTTCACTCAAGAGTGTAACGTGAGAGAGAGAGAGAGAGAGAGAGTGGCTAGGGTTTTTTATAATTGAATAATACTCTATTGTTTTTATTTTAAGTTGCACTTATATAGTGCAACAATTAAAACCCTATTCCACTTAGGAATAGCCATAGTCTCCAACCCTAGTTCACCCTTGCAACCAAACACACCCTTTATGGTATTTTAATTAATTAATTATTATTATAATTAAAATCAATTAATATATAATAATATATTAACATTTAATTACTAATAATAATAATTCATTTAAATATATACATAGATATATTTAAATAAAATCTCACTAATTTAATTTTAATATTAAAATTAAATACAGGCAACAACCTCAGCAAATTCAATTGCACTGTGAGATTACCAAAATACCCTTTTCTCCTGAAAGACGAAAATACCCTTTTTACAAATTGATTCTTAAATTATCTTCTAAGTATGTACCCGTAGGCTTCTCATCATATCGGCAGTGTGTAGTATCGCGATTAACACCAATTAATCATCTTACTACATACAGACCAAAATTGGCCCCTAGCAAGGCATCATGGCCACCCGATAGATTCAGATTCAATGAAATCGCAGCCTGTCAACGGTATGATTACTATGCAATCAAATCCTTTTATCATCTGTTATCTCATCGAGACTAAGGTACAGAAATAGTGTCAACCTCAGATATTCTCGACATGTTTGTATTCAGTCAATGGACCAATGACCGGAATAATGAATTAGATTGAGCATCAACTCAATCCCATTATGGCCACAGATTTAGTGTCACTGGCATTTACTGAATTACCCAATGAGATAACTTCTCCCGTACCCAAGAGTGATCAGTCCTTCATCGATCCACTTCTTAATGTAGCCAATCACTACCGTATTGATAGCTCGGAATAGAACTACGTTAGGCTAATGTCAAACTCTACCAATTGGTGCACAACGCACTCCGGTGATATCAAGTCTAAGGATCACATGCACCACTGTCCGTTAGAGGATTTATTCCATAGATACTGTGGTTACCATCCATATGGAATCCTTTGATGGGTTTGTCCAGTGAACTTACCTTTGGCAAGGACCCATGCGTTACACCAGATTGTCAGCAAACAACCTTGACAAGTGAGATCAGTCACTGCCTTTCGATAGGGTCATTCAATGCTATGATAGTCTTAGCGTATTATATGTGTCCTTGGTCAGAATAATACTAGGGCTACGGACGTTTCTAGAATGGCCACCATATGTAATCATAAGGTTCTCACTATCAAGATTTGAAACACTTGATACCCTCGTCCCGATTCTACCATCCTAAGGACATATATCATTACATATACCTATGATTTACATTATATAGAAGAATATGCCTTTTATTGATAAATAAACGTTTATTACAGAGTCAATATTACAATAATTGATTGGCTCTAGAGCACCTACTCTAACAGTAAGGGCCCCAAATGTCAATCTGGATGAGGGCAAAAGGTTGTTTAGTAGTAAATGTGTTGTGTGGAAAGGTAATGTGAGATTGTTTTGCAAGTGGACAAACTGGACGCTTAGGTTGTGGGATAGATGCACTGTGACCTAATCATTGATGAAGAATAAAGGAATTTTTATTTATATTTGTATTACAATGAACAAAGTTATTGGTAATACAAGAAGATAAATTTTGAGAAACTCTATCAGAGGTCCAGTAGTATAGACCATTATTTACTCTACCCAAGCCTATCAATTTCCCAATCGAAGTGTACTAAAATTCATATGAATTATGGTCCTGAATTTCAAGTGGCAACTATTATCAGTGCATACCTTGGATACGAACATGAGATTAAAATGAAAAGTAGGAACAAAAAGCACATTGTTAAGAATTAATTTGTTACTTAGACAAACAGTTCCTATATGGGTGGCCATGGCTATATTTCCATTTGGCATGTAAACGGAAATAGATGATGTGGTGGATTTACGTGTGAAATATTTGGGGTAACAAATAATATGATCATCAGCCCTTGAATCAATAATATCCAAACATTATCTTTAACAAAATTCAAGCAAAAAGAAGTACCTACATATGATGCCATGGGCATCTGGGGAATTCAATTTATCATCTGGATCAACTAATTGTATTGTTTTGCGTTAATCATTGGGGTAGACATCTGATTTCCAACAGGAATAGTTGCAACCTAATATGTTGAAGAATTACCATTTTCTCCTTGCTGGCTGTGTTAAGGCATCCGTGCAGTTTCCAGCAATATGATCCCGAGTGTGATTTTTCCTTTTACGATATTCACAGTATAGCCCTTTTTTCCCGAATTTGCTAGATCCATGCCTATTTTACCAGGTTGACCATTTTGGCCAATATTCCTAGTTGACTTGTTTGCCTAGTTTTGCCCATTTGGCCTGTTTGACCTTGTCTGTGACATGGCAGCACATGAGCCATTGGATCCTTGTAGGAGAGAGAGAAGTGGATGATTGTTGGATTGAGTGATTGAATATTGGCCCTTCATCCCTTCATATAAAAAAGAAGAATGTGTAGGGTTTGGAAACCCTAGCCACTCACTCCTAAAATTTGCAGTCGTTTTCTCTTAAATCAAAGAAGATGATTGGTCTCCTCTTGCACCAACGAAGGCTACGGTGTTCCTAGACTGAGGAAAACACACATGACGTAGGCTCTCCTCTTGGACTGCCAACTGGAAGATGCGTTGAAGGTCTGATGGTGAAGAGGCAGCCAAGATCTAAGTTCTAAAAGCCAAAAATGCCTCTTTTAGGCCAAGAAGAAAACAACTTAGCCTTTCTTGATCACGAATCTGGTGAAACTGTGCAAGGGTTGCTGGTGGTCACTCAAGCTTTTCTTTGACAACTTCAAGTTCATGCCAAATCCTTGATAATTTGTTGAAATAAATTGTGACAGTGGAATTACCTTGATTTATCTTGGCGAGTTGTTGCCGGAGAGTGTAGATCTTTGCTAGATCTAATTTTCCATACATTTCTCTAATGTTATTCCACATTTATGTTGCATTTTCAGTTGGTGGCAGTCTGGCCACCATTTTTTATGACAAGCAGTTGCCAAGCCATAACTGTACAAGCATGTTACATCTCTTCCAGTGGCAATGAAGAGGAAGTCGATCGGTGGTGGTGGGACTGTGTCGTTGATGAAGCTATCCTTGTCCTTAGCAACAAGGGCTCACTGGAAATCACGAGCCCAAGTTTAGTAGTTGTCTAAACCCACCAATGATTATTTGATTAAAGTGATTTCCGACCCATATAACGCCAGTGAAAATAAAACATCGCTTGGTTCAGGGCAACTTTCGACTATCAGAATCATTTGGAAGGTAAACGGGTAGGGATTCGTACCTGTTTTTTGTGATTGAACCGGGTTGTAACTCGGCATACCATAAAGGTATGGGTTTGGATTGGTAATTGGATTTGGGCCAGTGTGTGGAGTTCAGCCAGTGTGTGTGTTTGGGTCTACTGTTGGGTTTGGACCATTGGTTGTGTTTGGATTTGGGCCATTGTGTGAATGTGGGTTCGTGTGAGGCAATGGGCTTGTATTGCTTGTAATTGGGACTTCTGGTAAACTTGGTGGAGGTTTAGTTTGTGTTTGTAAGGCCGTTTGTTGTTTTGTGGTATTTTGGTTGCTTGCCATCCAGAAGATTTGGTTTGGTTTGAGATAGTATGAAAAAAAATTCTAACAGAAAATCTGTTTGCTATTGTAGGGACAGAAAAAGAATAGCGGAAGCTAGACTATAGCCCTGATACCAATAATACCATGTCAGATTGTGAAAGAAAGGCAAAAGAGGCAGAGAGTAAAGAGAAGCCTAAGTATGCCAAGAGAAAGAAGAGAGAAGATAAACCTTTGTATATATTTGTATTGTATTGTTTACATGTAATTTGTCCTAGTTATTCAGAAAATGTAAATACAAGTATGGCAAATAATATTTGTAATGAATATACAATCACCCATAATCACAAAACGGTTTTACAAGAATCAAGCCCCAATATCATCATCATAATGCAAGGCATAATCTCAGCACTAAGATCATGAATGTAATTATGAATTGCGTTCCATTAGCAAGATTTCTTAGTTTTACTGAGTACTCTTCCATTTCCAAAGGTAAGCCAAGTCAGTTTCGTAGCATCGATTTCATGAATTGTTGTCTTCATTAACTTAAGGGAGACGGTTGGTCGACTTGCTGAATCAAATTTTCTAACTTGTCTACAAAAAGCTTATATTGTGCCTTCAATGGCCACCGCTGGCCCTGCCACCATTTGTGTTGTTTTGAATGATTTAGGGATTCGAAGAAAATGGGGTTTTGATCTATAATAAACAATAATATCCTATCATCTATAAAAGGTTCAAGATATTTTATTTTTATTGGGATAAAAATTTAAAAAAAAAATAAGAGTATAATAGATATTTTCATTATTTGTGAAACTTTGTTTAAATCTCAAATTTGTCTGTCCATAACAAACCAGCTTGAATTACACTCTCAGCTACAATGAGATGATGTGGCATCAAACAGATGACCGATCATTTATTCACCAACTTCCATAAATAAACTAAACATTAGCTTTTCCACATTGCTCACTCAACCATTCTCGTCCTCGTTTTTAATCCTCAAGACATCAAGGTATGATTTTCCCTACAGTTTGTGGGAAAAGTATCCCTTGTAGTAGTCTACAACACTTATGTTAGAATTATTTATAATTCTTATAAAGTGGTCCATGTGAATTAAATATAATATAAGGTTTAGTAATAATTAATTTAATTGAAGGGCATATTGGTCTTTAACCTTTGATGGAAAGGTTACATCAGTTAATAAAATAATTGATGTTTGCAGTTAATTCAATAACTGCAATATAAAAGGTGGGTCCTCTCTCTATTCCTAATGTATGCTAAAATTTTTCTCTGTCCATCGAGAGAGTTTGCGATTATAGAAGGGAAGAAATTGAGAGAAACGCTGCCTATTTTGATTCAATCAAGATTCAAGTTTTAATTTTCAAACCATGGAATCAGGTATGTATTTCTTTTATATATATGTGAAAATTCATCAAGTTTCAAGATCCTATAATTTTATATTTGTGAAACTTAGGGCATATAAACATGAATTGATTATTGATTCTTTGCTTTTGATGAGTTTGCTTTTAAGTTTACAAGTGGTATCAGAGCTATTTCAGGTTTAGAGACTGATGAATTTTCCATTAAGTTATTTTTAGGGTTCTTATGGGATGTACAAATTAATTGGGTTTTTTGAAATTGTGAAATAGGAATGGTTTGGGTAAAATAGATTTAAGAAAGTAGTTTGGGTTTAGAAATTAACAAATTGGAAGGTTGTTGTAGATTTTTTTTTTTTTATTATTATTATTATTATGAAATGCAAATTTTCAAAATCTAGAAGCTTTTTTCAATAAAAAAATTCTAGAAATTCGGAATATGAAGTTTACCTAATTTTCCAGAAATTCGGGTCAATAATTGACCCAACCCAATGATTAAAGTCTTATTAAGTGAGCCCAATTTTCAAATTCATTAAGAATAAGCCATAAAGAATCCCAACCCTTTTTGGTCAAATGGGTCAACCCAAATATGTTAAAATGGGTTGACCGAATCAGAAAAGTGGGTCAAATCGACCCAGTTAGATCTGAAAAGGTGAACCGGACCGGTCAACAGGTTAAACCGGTTCAGACCGTTCACTGAACCGGTCAACTGTTAAAGTTAACGGTCAACCATCAAAATTAACGGTAACAATCAAAATTAACAATGAGGGTTGAATCAACCTAATTTTGTCTTTAATGTGCGTTTAGGCCCGTGAAATGTGTATAAGTTTCTAAAGTATAATTTTCTTTAGAGAAAGGTAAGTATCACAAACTTATAGTTATTATTTAAGTTTAATAACTATATTATGTATAATTTGTTGGTCACCAAAGTGGCCAAATTAAAATGATTATCCCACAGATATCAAACTAAATAAGATTCAATTACTCATGATCATTAGATGCTTTAATGAGATGACATAATGTATTGGACATGAGTAATTTGAAGTTTATATGTTATAGGATAGTTAAGGATTGCCCAAAGGTAGATTAGCTATTATGAACATAATCGTGGTTAATTAATGTACTTGTTAGGTGTGTTTAGTATATCCAAAGATAACAAACATGTCTAACTAAAGTACATTTAATTACCAATTAAGAAAACTTATAAAAGATTGCATCAATTAAGTTTATTATCGTATATTGTTATTTCTCCCAAAGGAGATTTTCAATATATATTTATGTTTTAATAATAATAAATTTTAATATCTGAATCTGAAATTATGTATAAGGTATAAAACTCAAAACATTAATATGTAAGCATAATTTTTGTTTTGCCAGCATCTACTCTTCACGCCTCATCTGTTATTAAGTTTAATGGGTTCAATTATAATGAATGGAGTGAACAAGTTGAGTATTACTTGGGTGTTTAAAATCTCAACCTTGCACTTATGACAGAGAAACCAGCTGATCTCACTGAGAACAGCACTGATGAAGAAACGTCTTTCCATAAGGAATGGGAGAGATTGAATAGATTGAGCCTGAAATATTTACGGATGACAGTGGTGAGCGAAAACAAGACCTCACTTCCTACCACAGAATATTCTAGGGAATTTATGAGATTAGCCAAAAAGACTTCTTAGTCTGAGGCTGCTGACAAGTCCCACACGGGAGCATTAATGAGTAGGCTGACCACCATGAAATATGATGGTTCTCGTAGCATGTATGAACATGTGACTGAGATGTCAAATATTGCAGCAAGAATTAGAAACAAGGGAATGTATGTGGACAAAAGTTTCCTTGTTCAGTTTATCATTAACTCTTTACCTCCTCAGTTTAGTCCATGTCAAATTAATGATAACACAATTAAACATAAATGGAATATGACTGAGCTTCAGACTAAGTTAGTTCAAGAGGAGGAAAGATTGAAGAAACAAGGAGTTCATTTTGTTAATCTTGTGGGCTTGTCTGGAGTTAAGAACAAATCCAACAAGAAGTATGGAAAGGGAAAAAGGCCACTGAAGATTAACGAGTCTTCTGCCTAAGTCCATAAGAAGGATAAGACTAAAGAAAAGTGTCATTTCTGTAAGAAAGTTGGACACTTTACGAGGGACTGCCTGAAACTAAGGCATGGTTCGAAAAGAAAGGTAAGCCTAGTGCTTTTGTATGTTTCGAATCATATTTATTGGAAGTTTCTTATAATACTTGGTGGATTGATTCTAGATGTACCACTCATATCTCTAATACTTTGTAGGGATTCCTTATGACCCAGATCATAAACGACAATGAAAGATTTGTGTACATGGGGAATCGAGTCAAAGCACGAGTTGAAGCCATTGGAACCTATCATTTAATTTTAAATACTGGACATCATTTAGATTTGTTTAATACTCTTTATGTACCAGAGTTATCCCGTAATTTAATATCTTTATCTAAACTTGATTTAGAAGGATATTCTTTTAAGTTCGGGAATAGATGTTTCAGTTTATTTAAATATAATTTTTTAATTGGTTCTAGGGTGCTTTGTGATGGATTGTACAAATTACATCTTGATAATTTGTTTGCTGAGACATTATTGACCCTGCATCATAGTATAGGAACAAAACATGCTTCTGTGGATGAGAAATCTGCTTATTTATGGCATAAGCATTTAGGCCATATATGAAGAGAAATGATGCAAAGATTAGTAAATGATGAAGTTTTACCTGATTTGGACTTTACTGATCTTGGCGTCTGTGTGGATTGTATCAAAGGAAAACAAACCACATCCATAATTAACAAAGCAGCCACAAGAAGCACATAACTCCTTGAATTAATACACATAGATATATGTGGTCCTTTTGATGTACCTTCTTTTAGTGGAGAAAGATATTTCATCACTTTTATAAATGATCTTTCATGTTATGGATATATCTATTTATTGCATGAAAAATCTCAATCTGTTAATATCCTTGAGGTATTCATTAATGAAGTTGAGAGGCAATTAGATAGAAATGTGAAAGTAGTAAGATCAGATAGAGGTGTTGAATATTATGGTAAATACAATGAATCTGGATAATGTCCGGGTCCATTTGCTAAATTCCTGGAAAGTCGAGGCATATGTGCCCAATACACAATGTCGGGAACACTGCAACAGAATGGTGTTGCAAAAAGGCATAACCGAATGTTAATGGATATGGTTAGGAGTATGTTAAATCATTCCTCATTACCCTCATCATTGTGGATATATGCATTAAAGACTGCTAAATATTTATTAAATAGGGTTCCTAGTAAGGCAATTCCAAAGACTCCTTTTGAACTGTGGACAGGAAGGAAACCTAGTTTGAGGCACCTCCATGTTTGAGGTTGCCTAGCAGAAGTCAAGATTTATAATCCACATGAAAAGAAACTAGACTCAAGAACGACAAGTGGTTTTTTTCATTGGTTATCCAGAAAAATCTAAAGGGTATCGTTTTTACTGTCCTAGTCATAGTACGAGAATAGTTAAGACTGGAAATGCAAGGTTTATTGAGAATGGTGAAACCAGTGGGAGTGTTAAACCATGTAAAGTGGATATTCAAGAAGTCAGGGTACAGGTCCTTGCGCCTATGACTTCTACTGAGGTTGTAGTTCATATAGTTGTCAGACATTCTGATAACAATCAAGAACAACAAATAATTGAGCAAATACTACCTGATAATTTAGAAATCAATGAACCTGTGGTCGGTGAGCCACATGAAGTAGTTAATGAACAACAAGAAATTGCATTAAGAAGATCAGAAAGACAAAGGAGATCTGCCATTTCTAATGATTATATGGTTTATCTTCAAGAGTCTGAAATTGACTTAGGAATGGAAATAGATCTAGTTTCGTTTTCACAAGCCCTTAAAAGTGATAATTCTGTAAAATGGTTAGACGCCATGAAAGAATAGTTAAAATCAATGGAATACAATGAAGTTTATGATCTAGTAGTATTGCCTGAAGGTTGTAGAACAGTCGGGTGTAAATGGGTCTTTAAGACTAAGCACGACTCTAATGGCAATATTGAATGGTACAAGGCCAGACTTGTTGCCAAAGTTTTACTCAGAAAGACGGTGTTGATTACAACGAGACTTTTTCGCCAGTTTCCTCAAAGGACTCGTTTAGAATTATTATGGCAATGATAGCTCATTATGATCTAGAGCTTCATCAAATGGATGTGAAAACTGCCTTTTTGAATGGGGATTTAGAAGAAGAAGTGTACATAGAACAACCTGATGGTTTTCCAATTGAAGGGAAGGAACACTTGGTGTGTAAATTAAAGAAATCTATATACGGATTAAAACAAGCTTCCAGACAGTGGTACCTCAAGTTCAATGGTACCATTACTACTTTCGGATTTAAGGAAAACACTGTTGATCGGTGTATATATCTGAAGGTCAGTGGGAGCGCATTTGTAATTCTAATCCTGTATGTTGATGACATTTTGCTTGCTACTAATGATCTTGGCATGATGTATGAAACCAAGAAGTTTCTCTCTAAGAACTTTGAGATGAAGGATATGGGCGAGGCATCCTATGTGATTGGAATTGAAATTATCCATGATAGAGCACAAGGATTGTTGGGATTGTCTCAAATATCTTTTATCAACAAAGTTCTGGAGAGATACAGAATGGATAAGTGCTTTGCGAGTCCAGTTCCAATTCAGAAAGGAGATAAGTTGAGCCTTAAGCAATGCCCACAGATTGAATTGGAACGTAAGCAAGTGGAGCATATTCCTTATGCATCAGTTGTCGAAAGTTTAATGTATGCTCAGACACGTACCAGACCAAACATTAGTTTTGTGGTCGGTTTGCTGGGTAGATATCAAAGTAATCCTGGAATGGATCATTGGCGAGCTGCAAAGAAAGTGTTAAGATATTTAAAAGGGACGAAGGATCATATGCTTACCTATAAGAGATCTGATTATCTTGAGGTAGCTGGATATTTAGATTCAGAATTCACTGGTTGTTTAGACACCAGGAAATCCACTTTTGGCTACGTATTTATGTTAGCTGGAGGAGCAATTTCATGGAAAAGTGCGAAGCAGTCTGTCATTGCTGCTTCCACTATGGAGGCTGAGTTTGTGGCATGCTTTGAGCCACAGTTCAAGGATTATGGCTACGGAATTTTGTTTTAGGACTTGGGATTGTCGATAGTATTGCCAAGCCGCAGAAAATTTATTGTGATAATGCCGCAGCAGTCTTCTTTTCTAAAAACGACAAATATTCAAAAGGTGCTAAACATATGGAATTAAAATACTTTGCGTTAAAGAAGAAGTTCAGAAACAAAGAGTGACTATTGAGCATATTAGCACCAATTTTATGATAGTGGATCTGCTTACTAAAGGGCTATCACCTAAGACCTTTAGTGAGCACGTTGAAAGGATGGGTATTATTGTCTGTCAAGATTGATTTATGATGTATTGTATATATTCCTTGACATTATGTTGTTAACACTATGTTGTTTTTACGTACATAAAGCTCTTTATGTTTAGTCACTCTAAGCTCTTGATGTATTGTTTCTGATTGATATAAGTTATTCTGTTGTATGTTTCTTTATATTATGTTGTTTTGTATACATGAATGATAAAGATGACAGAATTTGTCCTTGATAGGGGCATTATTTTTGGACCATTAAGATATATTATAGATTGTTCTGAGTATAGAATTTTTAAAGTGATACATGGAAGGGAATATGTTGATTTAATAACATATGACCGCCATGATCCTTACAGGTTCCTACTTTATAATGTTTATATCTTGACCATTTAAGATATGACCTTTAATTAATTATTATTGTTACACATTATGTTTAATTACTAAGCTGTAAAGTTTTATTTTTATGACACATGGACCAAGTGGGAGAATGTTAATTATTTATAATTCTTATAAAGTGGTCCATGTGCATTAAATATAATATAAGGTTTAGTAATAATTAATTTAATTGAAGGGCATATTGGTCTTTAACCTTTGGTGGAAAGGTTACATCAGTTAATAAAATAACTAATGTTTGCAGTTAATTAAATAACTGCAATATAAAAGGTGGGTCCTCTCTCTATTCCTAATGTACACTAAAAATTTTCTCTGTCCATCGAGAGAGTTTGTGATTATAGAAGGGAAGAAAGGGAGAGAAACACTGCCTATTTTCATTCAATCAAGATTCAAGTTTTAATTTTCAAACTATGGAATCAGGTATGTATTTCTTTTATATATATGTGAAAATTCATCAAGTTTCAAGATCCTATAATTTTATATTTGTGCAACTTAGGGCATAGAAACATGAATTGATTATTAATTCTTTGCTTTTGATGAGTTTGCTTTTAACTTTAGAACTTATTCTTTTAAACAATGTCGGATTCTTTGGTGTTATAAGGCTTGACACTGGACCCATATCGCGGTTTGTATTTGGGCTGTAGAATGTGGCAATTGAGAGCCTTTCTTTCATAGAGTTTACAGTGGCTCGATGCTCAATACTAGGGTATGTTCCGTTGGTTACAATCTACAAAATCCGAAACACAAATTAACAACATCTAGTTATGCTATTCATCTCTCATGTATTTATGTATTTGTATGAAAATTCACTAGTAAGGATTGCCCGATATAATTATATTTTACATATAAAGATCTAACGGTGAATATGTTAAAGAGTTAATACATTTATCCACTGAGATAAGATATAATAAAAATATCCCCCTGAGGTTTCCAAAATAACAAATATCTCCCTACCGTTAAGCAGTAGCCTATAGGTGTTAAAATAAACGAACAAGAGGATATTTATTAACTAATAACAGTATATATTTTAACGGTTTATTAATAGTTCATTAACAGTAAGGGAATTTCTATTGTTTTGAAAACCTCAGGATGATCTTTATTATTATATCATACCAAAGGGGGATTAACGTCATTAAATCTATTTTAAACTTACACATCAAGCCAAACCTCTCCCGTCTTGCTATGAACAATATTTCTTTGTGATGAGCATTACCTCTAAAACGTTTCCAATGTTAATGATAAAAGCACCTGGTAGGGGTTTAATAGGAACCCACATCTCATTTTTCCTGATTTGAAGGCCATCCATCTCATTGAGCTGGAGGAGGATGGTAAGGCCGCCACCATCGGAATGGAGACTGATGCCAATAGCAAGCTCTGGCTATGGACATGGAAGATAGTAGTTCAATTTTATTCCCTATCTCCCTTCTTCAAACAATTGTTTCATATAATCATCTTCAATTCTTAGAGCTTTTCCTATTTGGTTCACGATTATAATGGCAAGAGCTTTTAGTTCTAGTGAGTAAGCATCCAATGTTTCTCTACATTTTAAAAAAAGATAAATAAAAGAAGTAAAGACTAGTCTTTAAAAATAAAAGGATTAGAACAGTTGAGTAGCTAATGTATGTTATATTCCATTGTACAAACCTAAAAGTGTTATTGGTTGAATATATGATTAAAGAGGAAACTACTTTTTCTCACCCAAATAATGGCTTAATGACACTTTCCCACGCATAGGCTTTTAAAAAACCATTTTATTATCTAAATCTATATTCTATTTCCGATTTTGACATCTTTGTGACCCCATACCACCACTATTCTCTTCCTTGATCCCCACTCACCAAAGCTCATCTAACCCGTCTCAAACCCTATTCTCGCCAACCCCGTTAATCATCGGCAGTCGATCGATTAGGGTTTACGCAGTCGTCCCTCACAAGTCAAATTCTGATCCATTTCAGTCACCAAAATCTAATCTTCCACCACCAAAAGACTTATCGGTCTCACCTCTTCAGAAGCCCTAAAAGCCTAGACTGAGTTTGCTCTCTATTCATTGTCGAAATATAAATTTGAATAGTAAAATGGTATTTTTAAAGTTTGTGGGGGAAAGTGTCATCAAACCATTATTTGGGTGGGAAAAAGTTGTTCACTCATGACTAAATTGCTATCTAATCATGATTATGACATCGTGTTAATTAGCATATTTAATTAAATATAATATCCTAGCTGATGGTTTTCAATGGCACTAATATAAGATAATTTTAATGGTTATCCGTCCAGATAATTTAACTTAAATTATGTTCACTAGATATAAGATATAAATTATTAAGCTATGATCTAAATAGGTTTTAAACTGTAATTAATTCAAACATCGATATCAGAAACGTCACTATAACATTATATGATCACAAGCATAGCTAGAGAATCTTGACAAAGAAATAATTTGACAGAAAACATAGAACCTGAAAGGGAGAGGAAGCTTGAGAATTAGGTGTGGCTTCCTCAAATGAAATGGGAGGCTGGTCACTGAAGATTATTGATGAAAAACCAGAAATGGAACAAAGGGAGAAACCAGAGAAAACACGTGATACCAAAACGCTGAAAAAGGTGAAATCTATATTTTTTGCATGAAGAGTTAGTTACATGTCAGTACAGCTGTTATTATATAACATATCAAAACATTTTAATACTTACAAACACACCCCCACTCTATTATACTTAATATTCCCTCTTAAACTAAGCTCTCTCAATATCTGAAAACATTCCAAACCTTAACACTACACCCTTACTCTACTATACTCAATATTCGCCCTTAAACTAAGCTTTCTTTCAATCTCTAAAAACTATACTGCCAAAAAGAAAAAAACCGCACATAAGAACTACACATCTACATTGCTGCATTCTGAATTTTCGAAGAACTGCACATCTGCACTGCTGTATTCTGAATTTTCCAGAGCACTACGAATTTCCAAAACACTATAGTAACACATTTCCAGATCACTACGGTACCTCACCAAAAAAACTGCAGATCTGTACTGCATTCTGAATTTCTAGATCACTACAATACCTCACCAACTTTATCAATTACTATGTTCAACATACGAACATCCACATTCTTTACTACTTATTTTCACGTCTGCATACTCCATTGCTTCACTACTGCATATACACGAATATCTGCACTTTCCACATCTGCATAGCCCAGGTAACACACTGATCACTTCCATCATGTACTAACACCATTTGCTTCAACATAATTACTGGATGTTAGTTCCGACACAAGATTAAATTTTTCCTTCAGCATGTTAAATCTGGCAACAAGCAAAGCTTTGGTGAGCAAGTCTGCTTTTTGATATTCAGAAGCTACGTATTGAACATATAGGACCTCTTTCATAACCAACTCTCTAACAAAGTGCACATCAATTTCAATGTGCTTCGTCCTGGCATGAAAAACTGGATTGGAAGAGAGTGCTCCTGCGCTCATGTTATCACACCAAATAATTGGCACATTCTGGACGTGAATTCCCAGCTCTTTAAATAGATTCTGAATCCATACTAACTCAGTAATTGTTTGACTAAGGGATCTATACTCAGCTTCAGTAGATGATAACGATACAACCTTCTGTTTTCTAGAGGACCACTGTACTAGATTCCTGCCAAGAAAGACAGCATAGCCATTGGTAGACTTCCTATCTGTTACATCTCCAGCCCAGTCAGCGTCTGCGAAAGCTTCTAAGGTGAAAGATCTATGTTTGTTAAAGATCAAGCCATGATGAAGAGTGCCATTTACATATCTGAGAATTCGTTTACAGGCTGTCCAGTGTGCTTCTGTAGGCTGCTGCAAGAATTGGCTGAGTTTATTAACTGCAAACGCTAAATCAGGCTTGGACAATGTTAAATATTGCAAACCACCTATAACACTTTTGTACAGAGTAGGTTGATCGAAAACCTTACTCTCTTCTTTTCCAAGTTTCAAACCAGTAGCCATAGGAGTGGTACATGGTTTTGAGTATGCCATACCTGCTTTGACAAGTAAATCCTGAGCATACTTGGTCTGTATGAGTAGTAACCCAGTATACTGCACTGCACTTCAAAACCAAGAAAATATTATACTTCACCAAGATTCTTGAGCGAAAATCTGCTATTTAAATCATCTACTAACTGAGATATAAGCAAGTTATCATTCCCTGTGACAAGAATGTCATCCATGTTAACCAGAAAATACATCACTTTAGAGTCACATTTATAGTAGAACAAGCTTACATCGAACACAGAATTTTCAAAACCCCATTCAAGCAATGCAGTCTTTAGCTTATCAAACCATGCGCGAGGGGCTTCCTTGAGCGCATACAGGGCCTTATTCAACCGACATACTTGTTGTAACCTCTTTCGTTGAGAAGCATCATAATATCCTTCCAGAGGAACCATAAACATAGTCTCTGTTAAGTCTCCATTTAAGAACGCATTGTTCATGTCCAACTGTTGAATTTTCCAATTGTGATGAACAGCTAAGGATAGCATTATTCGAATGGTAGCTGCTTTGATGACTGGTGAGAAGGTGTAGAAGTAATCCAGGCCAGGTGTTTGCTGGAAGCCTTTGGCAACCAGCCTAGCTTTGTATTTCTGCAGGGAGCCATTTGTTCAACTTTGTTTTAAACACCCATTTGCTTCCAACAATATTCATTCCATCTTCATAAGGAAAAAGATCCCATGTGTTGTTCTTTAACAAGGCTTGATACTCACATCCATAGCTTGCTTCCATTTAGGACTAAGCAAGGCTTCAGTCACAGTTTTTGGTTCTGAGAGAATATTAGTAGTTGTTAGAAAAGCTCTTGGATGAAGTGAACCAGTTTTCGATCAAGTGATCATAGGGTGAGTATTGAGAGCTGAGTTATGAGATCCTGGGTTTGAAAAACAGGGAAGTACAACTTCCAACTGAATTCCTGGAAGGTCTAAAGCTGGAGGAGAAGCTAGAAGAGAGAAGTTGGGCAGACACTCTGTGAATGGATTATTCTAAGATTCCGAATTCACACCAGATGACTCTTGTGCAGACAGAGGTGATAAGTCAGAGTGACCAGTAGCCATGGAGATTGGATTATCCACTAGTGCCTGGTGTATAGGTGTAGTAGTAGTCACAGTAAGTGTCTTCGATTGACTATGAGATAACAGTGGTGCATGATCAGAAATGACATTAGTATGGGACGAACTGGCACCTGAGTTCAAAACAGAGTAAAAGTCAATAGAACAAAAATCAGTAGAATTTGAGACAGACTTTGGAAGAGTCCACGAAGATGCAGGTGAGTTGATACAACTTTCACTCGAAGAGGTTGAGTTCTTTGAAGATATAGGCTGATTAAAACCATATTTAAATGGAAAATCAGTCTTATGAAACTTCACTTGTTTAACGATATATACCCTTCTAGTAGAAGCAAGACATAAGTAACTTTTGTGAGAGAGGCTATACCCCAAGAAGGCACATTTGTCTGTGTGGTAGGAGAGTTTGTGTTTATTATAAGGACGAAGATAAGGGTAGCAACTACACCCAAAAACTTTCAGATCAGTGTAATTAGGTTCTTGATGAAACAAGGTGAAGTAAGGGGATACAAAATTAAGAGCTGAATTAGGCAGTCTGTTCAACAGGTACGTGGCTGTATTGAAGGCTGCCCACCAATATTTCAATGGCATGCTAGCATGAGCCAATAACGATAACCCAAATTCGGTAATTGATCTGTGCTTCCTTTCAGCCCTGCCATTCTGTTGATGTAAATATGGACAAGAATGCCTGAACATAATACCATGTTTCTGTAAATAACCAGCAAAACTTCTATACTCTCCTCCCCAATCAATTTACAAACACTTTATTTTAGAATCCAATTGTCTTTCTATGAAACAATGAAACTATACGAAAGCAGTATAAGCCTCATATTTAAGTTTCAAGGATAAATCCAAGTAAATCTGCTAAAATCATCAACAAATATGAGATAGTATTTATATCCCTCACAAGAGTTTACAGGAGCTGGACCTCATAGATCCGGATGTATTATTTCTAAATGAGCTTCAGCTCTAGAATCTGACATAGGAAAATGACATTATTGCAGCTTCCCGTACTGACATGCTTCACAAAAGAAGCTGTTATTACTAGACAGAGACGACTTTACATTTAGTTTGTTCAAGACAACATGAAGTGTTCTACTATTAGGGTGGCCTAATCTTGCATGCCACAACGTGAGCAAGTCTAGATTTGCATTATGACTAAGACATTTATTTGAAGCTGATACGGTAGTAGGAAAAGTAGTAACTACTTTTGAGTTGGGAGGACAATGATTTCCAAAGAACTCCTTTGAGACAGATGGTAACTTTGTAACAGCAGGAGCAGCAGGACAAGAGATAGACTTCATGCTTGGATTAACAGGCTTTGTCAACTCAAGCTGATATAAGCCATCCTTTACTGTGCACCGAAGCAATATATCTTTACTGCTTTTGTCCTTTATCAAGCAATTATCAGAGTGAAATTCAACAATCACATTGTTATCCTTAGTGATTTGTGATATACTCAGCAAGGTTTTTGCAATTTGTGGAACATAGAGAATATTTCTAAGATGAATTGATATATTGTTATCAAATGAAGATACCATCAGCATACCTGTATGAGTAATGGGAATGGATTCTCCATTACCAACTTGCACCTTAGAGCTTCCTAGATAGGGAGATTTAAGTACCAGATTTGAGCCATCAGCCACCATATGATTTGATGCACCAGGGTCCATAAACCAGGACTGATCATGAGCAGTATGTGGAGTGGCTACTGCCTGATACATAGAGTCGGCTTGTAGTGATGGATCACCGACAGGATTGGGAGAATTTGTTAACGTAGCACCAACAGAGTAAACTGGATAATTCCCTGGATACGAAAATTCAGAAACAACATATTTATTTGAGCTGGAAGGTACTGAAGCTAAATGATCATGAAAACCAAGAAAGGAAGTGATCGAAAACTGAACAGGATTTGGTTTGAAGTTGGTTGCAATTAGAGCTTGAGCTGATTCAGTTGATCCTTCATTAGTAAAACTGTTAACTAGAGCAGATTGTGGCTGTTGTAGTTGTTGATTGTATGAGGGTTGGTGACTATAAAAGGAACCATTAAAGCCCTGATATTCTTGATCGAAACGGTGGTAACATTGCAATGCAGAGTGATCTGTCTTTCCACAAACTTGACACACTAACTTTGGTTTGAAGCATACTCAGCCTCTACGTCTGCCTCTCACCAAGTTACTGCTAAACTGTAACGCTCCACCAGGAAAACTTTGAGTATGAACAAATGGTCTGAAATTCGACCCTTGATACCCTTGAAACTCATTGCTTCCAAACACACCTCGCCCTTGATAACCATTGCTTATAGGAGAACCTCTATTATCTGCAAAATGAGTTAAGCTTGGAATAGAGACACCAGTAGGTAAATAATGTTGTGCACCAGTTTCTAGATTGAGAGAATGTGGTACAGTAGGTGTTGCTTTAGTAGCAGTATTCAGAAATTGTGTCGTAGTTGGATTAAGAGCATCATGTTGTCTGGTAGCCAACAAGGCAGATTTTAAATGTTCATGAAAATTCATCATAGAAAAACTTTGACGTTCCAATCTCATCTCATGCATATGAAGCATAAACAGATCTTCTTGAATACTTGTTGTACTACTATTATATATCAAACTAGCAATAACCGCATCATATTCAGGACCAAGACCGTCTAAAATATACAAGAGTAACTCTTCTTCTCTAAGATTTACTCCACTGGCAACTGATTCATCTCCAATCTCCTTCATTTTGAGGACATATTCATTCACACTTAAATCATTCTTTTTAGTTTTTTATAACATATTCCGTAGACGTAATGTTCTAGCCTTTTAAAAAGACTGGAAATGTAGCTCTAAAGTATTCCAAATTTCATATGAACTCACACATTTTGCTACATGTCTGAACATAGATTCGGATATTAAAGAAAACAACCAAAAACTAAAGATTGATCTAGTCTTTTCTAATTAAAATACTTAGGGTTTGGTTTCTTTACTACTTCCTCTGAATCAACAGATTTTTCAACAAGAAACATAGGTGGACAGATACTCTCACCAGTGATGAAGCCATCAAGACCGTGAGATACAAGAGCAGGAAAGATCTGTGACCTCCAGTAACCATAATTCTTTTCCACAAGCTTAACTAAAAGTGTGGGAAGTGAAGGATGGGCAACCAGACTATTTGCGTTTGCATTTCCAGTTTGCTCACCTTCTGATTTCGAAGCA
This sequence comes from Pistacia vera, assembly GCF_008641045.1. Lineage (NCBI taxonomy): Eukaryota > Viridiplantae > Streptophyta > Magnoliopsida > Sapindales > Anacardiaceae > Pistacia > Pistacia vera. The sequence goes on along the minus strand of NW_022196018.1, from coordinate 757,577 downwards.
AGATTGGGCAACTCAGGATTGATTTGAGCCATTTGACGTGTGTCTACAACTCTGATACCATGAAGATTATTGATGAAAAACCAGAAAAGGAACAAAGAGAGAAACCAAAGAAAACAGTGATACCAAAAAGCTGAAAAAGGTGAAATCTGTATTTTTTGTATGAAGAGTTAGTTACATGTCAGTACATCTGTTATTATATAACAGAGCATAACACACCATATTAAGAAACATTTTCATACTTACAAACACACCCCCACTCTATTATACTTAATAGTCACAAAGAACATGTTTGCCCAGTCAAGCTTCTGCTCCTCAGACACAACAAACGCCTGCCCAAATCCTGATATCTCCTGCTTTTCGCCAATACTTCTTCTTCTCCTCCATTGGCAGATTGAAAAACTCCAGAGTCTTTATCTTCACTTTCTGCACCAGTGAACTGCTCACTCGATGGTTTATCAACTGCAAAACATTTCCACTCTCACAACAAAATTTTACACGACGCATCATATATAGTATATATTGATTTGATCCTTCTACTGATACCTAAAAAAACCCCATTCTTTGCAAGCACGATGAAGCTTGTCTAATTCTGAATCCGTCAAGTCTCCAGAAAGCAACTTTTTCAAGTCGATAACTAGCACTTGTGGCAACGAGGTGGCATTGGATACGAAAAGAGGATCTTGATGAGGATGGACATAACGTGGTGGAACAGTCGTGAGCGGCTCCTGAACGGAAGGTACAGGGAGAGAGCTCCATATGTTTGTCTTCGTTGATGATTGATCCTCTATTAAAAGATTTCAGGTCTTTCTCTATATAGTTTCTTTTCGTGGCTGCGCATTTGGCATAGGTATAAAATATAAAGCAGAAACTTATTGCTTATTACCTTATTTGATAATGAGTAACCATCCGACTCCCATATTAATTTATTATCTCAGATGTGGTTGACTCATGACTGTTTGGTATAGTTTGGACGTTGAATACTGAACTTAATTTCAGCCATCTTGGGTTTGTAATCCATATATTGGATCTAGATTAGAGGTGACGGTTGGCCATGCTCTACCAGGTCAAAATTTTCATAGCCCATCTCGCCATGGGCCATGCCATACCAGACAACCAAAACTCAAGGCCCTCGACACGGCCCATGGCCTGGTGGGCTGTGTCATGCCTTTGTGGGCCAACCCACATGCTGCATAGGCTTTTGTCAAAAAAATTTAAAATTTATGTTTCTTTTAAATTCATGAGCCATGCCATGGCGACCCACGTGCCAAATCCTAAGCCCATGGCATGGCCCACATAGCCCATAGGCCATTTCTTACCATGCCAAAAAAATTGTGGGTCGTGCCAGCATAGCCCATTGTCACCTCTAATCTAGATCCAAATCTTGTCATCAGCCTATATTTTTTTACCTCAGGTAAGATTCATATCTAGAGTTCTTTTTCTAGTTGAAGGTGGTACATGTAATTAAATAAGGAAGGTGGTAGATAAGAGTTAGTATGTAGAAAACTCCCATAGACACTATAAAAAAGAGAATACTTTGTCATTTTATACAAACCCAGTTAAAGAATCAATAGTAATCTTTTCTTAAACACATTCCTTTCATTTTCTCCAAAATAGTTTAGTTAATTAGAAGCTCCTCTTCTCAACAATGGAATAGATGAACCCAGGAAGGAAAGGTGGGGTCACATGCCCTTCTGGCCTGTGTTCAGTCCGCTCTAGGGTAATTATTTCCTTAAAACATGAACTTTCAATTGCTACTACTCCCAAGTTGAACAAATTATTGACTCTATAGAAATATCATGGAGCATCCATTTTCTCCTTGCTTTACCGACTCCAAAATAAAACAAGATAACATAATTCCCAAAATCTGTCAATTCTCATGAGTTTTTGTTTGTTTACTCCTTCTATCAATTTAGCAATGTCAGAACGAATGGATGTAGCATAAACAGATGTCCTGTCAATTATTTATAAATCTCAAATTGGTCTCTTGATAACAAACTAGCTTGAATTACTCGATTACAATGACATGATGTAGCACCAAATAGATGTCCTGTCAATTATTAAGAAACTTTTTAGACAAAACAAACATTTGAATTTCTACTATACTCAACCACTCTCATTCTCGTTTTGAACCTTCAAGACATACAGGTACTATTTTCCTTGTAGTTGGCAGGAAAAGAATCCCTTGAAGTAGTCTACAACACTTATTATCTTAAACAACGCCGGAGTCTCTGGTGTAATAAGGCTTGGCGCCGAGCCCAGTTTGCCGTCCATTTTTGGGCTGTAAAATGTGGCAATTGAGAGCCTTTCTTTCATCGAGTTTACAGTTGCTCGATGCTCAATACTAGGGTAAATTCTATTTGTTACAATCTACAAAACCACAAACACAAATTAAACAATATCTAGTTATGCTCTTCATTTTATTTCACTTTAAGATCTCTATATAATCCCAATTCCCAAGTGATCTAACTAACTGATAATTATTATCAACTGAGGGGATGATCATTACCTTTAAAATGTTTCCAATATTGATTATAAAAGCATTTGGTAGGGGTTTAACAGGAATCCACATCCCATTTTTCTTGATTTGAACGCCTTCCACCTCATTGAGCTTGAGAAGGATGGTAAGGGCGCCACCGTCAGAATGAGGATTGATGCCCATAGCAAGCTCTGGTTGTGGACATGGAGGATAGTAGTTCATTCTTATGGCCTGCCTCCCTTCTCCAAACAATTCTTTGAAATAATCAGCTTCCATTCCTAAGGCTTTTGCCATTTGGTTCATAATTGTCATGGCAAGATCTCTTAGTTCTGCCGAGTAAGCTTCCAATATTTCTCTACATTTAATAAATAAATAAATAATGACAAATCTTTAAAATTAAAAGAATTGAAACCAATGTTTTAAAAACTGACCCGGGGTGAAACCCAGCAAAGTGACCAGGTCCTGGGTTGACCAGTTTAACATGTTTAACTAGTTGGTTCAACCAATGATGTCATCATGCTAACATCAGCATGATGACACCCAAAAAAAAATTCCCTCAAAAAACTCAAAGCCAAAAAAGGCTAGCTTTCTCTACACACTTCCACATGTCAGCATGATGACACCCAAAAAATTTCTTCCCAAAAAATCACAAAAAAAAAAAAGTAAAAAAAAAAAAATCCTAGGCTTTCTCTACACACTTCCACAACACCCCAAGAAACAAAGAGAGAGAGACAAAGAGATGACAAGACTCTCACAGTAATGCCATTTCCACCTCCCTCCACTTTGCATCTACCTCCTCCACTTCCCTCCTCTCTCTCTTCATCGCCCAAGTAAGTCTTTTTCTTCTCCTTTTTCATGCTTTCTTATCTGGGTATTTGCTCTTTTTATTGTTCTTGTTCTTGTGTTTTTGATTTTGATGTGTGTTGTTTGTTTGACTTGAACAATCATTTTCTATGGGAGAGAGAATCACTCCTGAAAGTAATTGCTATCGAAGATGAGATGAAATGAAGATAACGAAGATGAAACAAAGCTGCCGCTGAAGTGAAATGAAAAAAATTAAGAGATGAAACAAAAAAATCGATGAAGAAATTAAGAAATAGACTAATGGAAGAGGGCAAATATGGGTTAGGGCTTGAAAGAATGAAAAATTGGGGAAAAATGTAAAAAAAAAAAAAAAAAAAAAAATCACATTTAGGAGGGGGTTAGAGTTGACTCGGTTTTTTCCCAAAACCGGCTGGACCGGCAGGTTGCTATAGTATCTTCGGTCCAACCGTGGGTCATACCAGGTGAATTCAATTATCTGGGTTTTATGCTAATCCGACCCGGCTCAGTGGCTGGGTCCCGGTTGAACCGGCCGGGTCGGGCTGGGTTTTAAAACATTGATTGAAACTATGAAGTATTGTTGGGTTAAAAATCGTCTTGGGCTATGACCCAATTCCAGTTGGGTCCACGTCAAGGTTTATGTCACAGGCCAGACACATGATACTAACCTAACCTCTCTAGGTTGTATTATCCAGATTGGGCCTCATCATTAGCCCACCTAGGACCAGACCCATTGGTCCATGATATCCTCTAAGGGTCCAGAATCCCACTAAAACTCTAATACATCTACTTCCTATTTGGTTGTATCTTAATTTACTCAAGATCCTGTATTTCATATGAATTAGGACATTTCTTTCCTTAGCCCTCACTAAATAGCCTCTTTTAGTCTAGCAGCCTTGAGCGCCGGAGTGCCTATAGTAGACACCACATTGATGTTTTACGTAAGCTTTGTGATTGTTCTCTTTATGTGCAGATTCAGCGGATTGTTAGTGACCTCAACCTCACAAGATCAAACCCTCTTCCTTAACCATATATTTTACCATCTACAAGTATCTAATGCACTGAATCTGTGGCTTCAATTATTTACATTAAAAATTCATTTTACTTTGTCTCCTGGGTCATCATATTGGGATCTAATTTAACATCGGACATAAGATTGTTGAAGAAGTAAAGAAAATTAAACATTTTAATCCCTAAAGTTTGTTAATTATAAGGATTAAAATGTTACTAAGAAATCCCTAAAGTAAAAAAATCATTTTCCATTATTAAATAATGTTAAACATACAAATTTAGGATCGCAATTTTGTGTCCTCAATGATGTGCTGGGTTATGTGTCAACAGCCCACCATTTTATTTATTTATTTAATGACTGAGGGTGTCTAACCCAGCTTACCCACACCTCAAAAAATCCATCAAGACCTTAAAACTACCAGCTGGGTAAGAGCTCCAGTGGCCACTCCTATTAGCAATCATTTTTTTTTTTTTTTTGTTTTTTACTGACCAAAGGTGTCCATACCAGCATACGCGTATCTCAACTAATCCTCCAGGACCTTAGAACTACTGGCCAGGTAAGAGCTCTAGTGGTCACTCCTATTAGCAATTAAGTAAGGACTCGAACTCAAGACTTTTTGAGTAATACATTCTAGAGTCCCTATCGAACCACTCAACCACCTAGAGTTGGTTGTGTTAACACCACCTTAATGTTAGAATAATGAGATAAGTGAATAACTTTTCTGTAATCACACATGAATAGCCAAGTCATTTGGGATCCGAACTTTTCATGTGTAGCATTATTATTCTTTTTATTAATTTATTTATTTATTTATTAAACAAATAATATTTTGTTTGATTAAAATGATAAGTACTTGATTGAATGGCTGCTAGAACTTGGTTCCATTGTTGATGCTGGAGCGTGGCTTCAGCATGTGAGACTTGGGTGGAGCTCAAGCTTTCCTCAATTGTGTTCCCAGTGTGAAGAAGATCCTTGGAGCAACAAAACATTAGAGATTCAAAGTGTGGTGTTTAGTGCAACTAGAACAGGGAGTTCTTTTTGCTGCAACTTTAATCACTCTGAATGTTATCTTGTAATGTTTGTTGACTTAATGGATTACTTCAATCTGGACAAAGTCCCATGGATGAAGGCTAAGAGTGGTTTTTAGTCGGACCATATATATGACTGAGTGTTTTATTTACCATTTATGATTTGTGATTTGTTCTAGCTTAACTTGCTTAATCAACTTGGTAAGTCTCTTCCGCTGCACATTAAAATGGATACCTAACTTTGAATAGAGTTCACCAACTCTAAGACTTTAATATACTTTTCTGCTTGGAAAAGCACTATTAAATTAATATATATAAGACTTTTCTGCTTTATATTTTATATCATTTCCAAAAGGCAGCCACCAAAAAAGAAACTATAGTATATATTACATAGAATATGACTTGAAATCTTTTAATTAACTTTTCTGCTTGGAAAATTAAGCACTAATAAGTTAATATAAGACTTTTCTGCTTTATATTTTAATTTTTATATCATTTCCAAAAAAACAAAAAAAAAAAAAATCACTATATATGATACGACGTGAAATCTTTTAATAGAAGATCAATCATCTACAGAGACAAAGATGTCGAGCTCTCTCCCTGTGCCTTCTGTTCAGGAGCTGGCAAAGGAGCCACTCAGTACAGTTCCATCACGATATGTTCGTTCAGATCAAGACCCTACTTCCACATCCAACGCCACTTCCTTGCCACCACTGCCTGCAATCGACTTACAAAAGTTGCTTTCTGGAGACTTGATGGATTCAGAATTAGACAAGCTTCACCATGCATGCAAAGAATGGGGTTTCTTTCAGGTATCAGGAAAAAGATAAAACAAAAATTAGTTATCGTATATATTACATGTCAAATATCATGTATAAATTATCTTTTGAGATGGAAATGTTTTATTTTACAGTTGATAAACCATGGAGTGAGCAGTTCATTGGTAGAGAAGATGAAGATAGAAACTCAGGAATTTTTCAATCTGCCAATGGAGGAAAAGAAGAAGTATTGGCAAAAAGAAGGAGATGCAGAAGGATTTGGGCAGTTGTTTGTTGTGTCTAAGGAGCAGAAGCTTGATTGGTCAGACTTATTCTTGGTGAACACCATTCCAATTCGTTTGAGGAAGCCACACCTATTTCCCAAGCTCCCTCTCCCTTTCAGGTTATCTCTTTCTGTCAAATTTTTGCTTTGTCAAAATTTCTAGCTGTGCCCGCCATCATACCATTGTTTAAGTTAAATTATTAGAAATTCCATTGGCTTGGATACTATAACTTTTCTTGATTCAATCAACCATTTGAAATTAAACATGACGAGGTAAGGTATTGTCATTATCACAATTAGTCAACAATTTAACTCATATTTTTTACAGATAACACCTTTGGAGTATATACAGGTGCTGTCCAATTTTGTCTTAAACCTACGAGTGGAATATATATTAGCATGCACAACCTATTATTTAATGTTAAAGGTTAAGTTAAGAATAAAATAATATAATTTTTTTTAATTAAAATATCGTTAAAGGGACAAGAAATATTTTATTTACCTTTTTTAGAATTTTTTTTTTTTATTTCTAGCGGATAAAAGCAATTACGTAAAATATTTAATTAATAAAAGACTTATCATTTTAATCAAACAAAATATTATTTGTTTAATAAATAAATTAAAATAATAATAATAATAATAATGCTACACATGAAAAGTTCAGATGCCAAATGACTTGGCTATTCACGTGTGATTATAGAAAAGTTATTCACTTATCTCATTATTCTAACATTAAGGTGGTGTTGACACAACCAACCCTTAGGTGGTTGAATGGTTCTATAAGGATTCTAGAGTGTATTACTCAAAAGGTCTTGAGTTCGAGTCCTTACTCAATTGCTAATAAGAGTGGCCACTAGAGCTCTTACCCGGCCAGTAGTTCTAAGATCTCGGAGGATTAGTTGAGGTACGCGTAAGCTGGTCTGGACACCCTTGGTCAGTAAAAAAAATAAAAAAATGGTTGCTAATAGGAGTGGCTACTAGAGCTCTTACCCGACCGGTAGTTTTAAGGTCCTGATGGATTTTTTGAGGTGCGGATAAGCTGGCTTAGACACCCTCAGTCATTAAATAAATAAATAAAAAGGTGGGGTGTTGACACATAACCCACCATATCATTGAGGATACAAAATTATGATCTCAAATTTGTATGTTTAACATTATTAAACAATGGAAAATGAATTTTTTACTTTACAGATTTCTTAGTAACATTTTAATCCTTATAATTAACAAACTTTATGGATTAAAATGTTTAATTTTCTTTACTTCTCCAACAATCTTATGTCCGATGTTAAATTAGATCCCAATATGATGACCCGCGAGACAAAGTAAAATGAATTTTTAATGCAAATCATTAAAGCCACAGATTCAGTGCATTAGATACTTGTAGATGGTAAAATATATGGTTACGGAAGAAGGTTTAATCTTGTGAGGTTGAGGTCACTAACAATCCGCTGAATCTACACCTAAAAAGAACAAGCACAAAGCTTACGTAAAACATCAATGTGGTGTTTGCTATAGGCACTCTGACGCTCAAGGCAACAAGACTGAAAGAGGCTATTTAGTGAGGGCTAAGGAAAAAAAGGGTCCTAATTCATATGAAATATAGGATTTTGAGTAAACTAGGATAAAACCAAATAGGAAGTAGATGTATTAGGGTTTTAGTGGGATTCTAGACCCTTAGAGGATATCATGGACCAATGGGTCTGATCCTAGGTAGGCTAATGGTGAGGCCCAATCTGGATAATATAACTTGGAGAGGCTAGTTAGTATCATGTGTCTGGCCTGTGACATAAACCTTGACGTAGACCCAACCGGAATTGTGTCATGGCTCAAGATGATTTTTGACCCATACAATATTTAATAGTTTCAATCAATGTTTTAAAACCCGGCTCGGCCCGGCCGGTTCAACCGGGACCCAGCCACTGAGTCGGGTCGGATTAGCATAAAACCCGGATAATTGAATTCACCTGGTATGACCAACGGTTAGACAGGAGATACTGTAGCAACCCGCCGGTCCAACCGGTTTTGGGAAAAAACCGAGTCAACTCTAACCCCCTCCTAAATGTGATTTTTTTTTACATTTTTCCTCAATTTTTCATTCTTTCATGGCCTAACCCATATTTGCCCTCTTCCATTAGTCTATTTCTTAATTTCTTCATCGATTTTTTCGTTTCATCTCTTAATTTTTTCATTTCCACTTCAGCAGTAGCTTTGTTTCATTTTCGTTATCTTCATCTCATCTCATCTTCGGCAGCAATTACTTTTAGGAGTGATTCTTTCTCCCATAGAAGATGATTGTTCAAGTCAAACAAACAACACACATCAAAATCAAAAACACAAGAACAAGAACAAGAAAAAGAGCAAATACCAAGATAAGAAAGCATCAGAAAGGAGAAGAAAAAGATTTACTTGGGTGATGAAGAGAGAGAGGAGGGAAGGGGAGGAGGTAGATGCAAAGTGGAGGGAGGTGGAAATAGAGTTACTGTGAGAGTCTTGTCATCTCTTTGTTTCTTGGGGTGTTGTGGAAGTGTGTAGAAAAAGCTTAGGATCTTTTTTTATTTTTACTTTGTGATTTTTTGGGAAAAAATTTGTTGGGTGTCATCATGCTGACATGTGGAAATGTGTAGAGAAAGCTAGCCTTTTTTTTGCTTTGAGTTTTTTGAGGAATTTTTTTTTTTTTGGTGTCAGCATGATGACATCACCAGTTGAACCAACTGGTTAAACCGGTCGACCCAGGACCCGGTCACTTTGCCGGATTTCACCCCGGGTCAGTTTTTAAAACATTGGTTTCAATTCTTTTAATTTTAAAGATTTGTCATTATTTATTTATTTATTAAATGTAGAGAAATATTGGAAGCTTACTCGGCAGAACTAAGAGATCTTGCCATGACAATTATGAACCAAATGGCAAAAGCCTTAGGAATGGAAGCTGATTATTTCAAAGAATTGTTTGGAGAAGGGAGGCAGGCCATAAGAATGAACTACTATCCTCCATGTCCATAACCAGAGCTTGCTATGGGCATCATTCCTCATTCTGACGGTGGCGCCCTTACCATCCTTCTCTAGCTCAATGAGGTGGAAGGCCTTCAAATCAAGAAAAATGGGATGTGGATTTCTGTTAAACCCCTACCAGGTGCTTTTATCATCAATATTGGAAACATTTTAGAGGTAATGATCATCCCCTCAGTTGATAATAATTATCAGTTAGTTAGATCTCTTGGGAATTGGGATTATATAGAGATCTTAAAGTGAAATAAAATGAAGAGCATAACTAGATATTGTTTAATTTGTGTTTGTGGTTTTGTAGATTGTAACAAATGGAATTTACCCTAGTATTGAGCATCGAGCAACTGTAAACTCGATGAAAGAAAGGCTCTCAATTGCCACATTTTACAGCCCGAAAGTAGACGGCAAACTGGGACCGGCGCCAAGCCTTATTACACCAGAGACTCCGGCGTTGTTTAAGACAATAAGTGCTGCAGACTACTTCAAGGGATTCTTTTCCTGCCAACTTCAAGGAAAATCGTACCTTTATGTCTTGAAGGTTCAAAACGAGAATGAGAGTGGTTGAGTATAGTAGAAATTCAAATGTTTGTTTTGTCTAAAATGTTTCTTAATAATTGACAGGTCATCTTTTTGGTGCTACATCATGTCATTGTAATCGAGTAATTCAAGCTAGTTTGTTATCAAGAGACCAATTTGAGATTTATAAATAATTGACAGGACATCTGTTTTTGCTACATCCATTCGTTCTGACATTGCTAAATTGATAGAAGGAGTAAACAAACAAAAACTCATGAGAATTGACAGATTTTGGGAATTATGTTATCTTGTTCTATTTTGGAGCCGGTAAAGCTAGGAGAAAATGGATGCTCCATGATATTTCTATAGTCAATAATTTGTTCAACTTGGGAGTAGTAGCAATTGAAAGTTCATGTTTTAAGGAAATAATTACCCTGGAGCGGACTCAACACAGGCCAGAAGGGCATGTGACCACCCCACCTTTCCTTCCTGGGTTCATCTATTCCATTGTTGAGAAGAGGAGCTTCTAATTAACTCAACTATTTTAGAGAAAATGAGAGGAATGTGTTTAAGAAAAGATTACTATTGATTCTTTAACCGGGTCTGTATAAAATGACAAAGTATTCCCTCTTTTATAGTGTCTATGGGAGTTTTCTACATACTAACTCTTATCTACCACCTTCCTTATTTAATTACTTGTACCACCTTCAACTAGAAAAAGAACTCTAGATATGAATCTTACCTGAGCTAAAAAAACATATAGGCTGATGACAAGATTTGGATCTAGGTTAGAGGTGACAATGGGCTATACTGGCACGGCCCACCATTTTTTTGGCACAGTAAGAAATGGCATGTGGGCTATGTGGCTGTGTCATGGGCTTAGGACTTGGCACGTGGATCACTATGGCATGGCTCATGAATTTAAAAGAAACAGAAATTTTAAATTTTTTTGAGAAAAATCTGTGTAGCACGTGTGGGTCAACCCACGAAGGCACTACACAGCCCACCAGGTTGTCTGGTACGGCAGGGCCCATGGCACGTTGGGCTGTGAAAATTTTGGCCTGGCAGGGCACTGCCAACTACCATCTCTAATCTAGATCCAATATATGGATTAGGAACCCAAGATGGCCGAAATTAAGTTTAGTAGTCAACGTCCAAATTATACCAAACTGTCATGAGTCAACCACGTCTGAGATAATAAATTAATATGAGAGTCGGATGGTTACTCATTACAAAATAAAGTAATAAGCAATAAGTTTCTGCTTTATATTTTATACCTATGCCAAATGCGCAACCACGAAAAGATACTATATAGAGAAAGACCTGAAATCTTTTAATAGAGGATCAATCATCAACGGAGACAAACATGTGGAGCTCTCTCCCTGTGCCTTCCGTTCAGGAGCTGGTGAAGGAGCCGCTCACGACTGTTCCACCACGTTATGTCCATCCTCATCAAGATCCTCCTTTCGTATCTAATGCCACCTCCTTGCCACAAGTGCCAGTTATCGACTTGAAAAAGTTGCTTTCTAGAGACTTGACGGATTCAGAATTAGACAAGCTTCATCGTGCTTGCAAAGAATGGGGTTTCTTCCAGGTATTAGTAGAAGGATCAAATCAATATATACTATATATGATGCGTCGTGTAAAATTTTGTTGTAAGAGTGGAAATGTTTTGCAGTTGATAAACCATGGAGTGAGCAGTTCACTGGTTCAGAAAGTGAAGATAGAGACTCAGGAGTTTTTCAATCTGCCAATGGAGGAGAAGAAGAAGTATTGGCAAAAAGCAGGAGATATCGAGGGATTTGGGCAGGCGTTTGTTGTGTCTGAGGAGCAGAAGCTTGACTGGGCAGATATGTTCTTTGTGACCAGCCTCCCATTACATTTGAGGAAGCCACACCTAATTCCCAAGCTCCCTTTCCCTTTCAGGTTCTCTGTTTTCTGTCAAATTATTTCTTTGTCAAGATTCTCCAGCTATGCTCATGATCATATAATATAATAGTGACGTTTCTGATATCGATGTTTGAATTAATTACAGTTTAAAAGCTATTTAGATCATAGTTTAATTATTTATATCTTATATCTAGTGAACATAATTTAAGTTAAATTATCTGGACAGATAACCATTAAAATTATCTTATATTAGTGCCATTGAAAACCATCGGCTAGCATATTATATTTAATTAAATATGATAACTAATACAATGTCATAATCATGATTAGATAGCAATTTAGTCATGAGTGAACAATTTTTTTCCACCCAAATAATGGTTTGATGACACTTTCCCCCACAAACTTTAAAAATACTATTTTACTATTTAAATTTATATTCCAACAACGAATAGAGAGCAAACTCAATCTCGACTTTTAAGGCTTCTGAAGAGGTGACGCCGGTGAGTCTTTTGATGGTGGAAGATTAGATTTTGGTGACTGAAATTGATCAAAATTTAACTTGTGAGTGGCGACTACGTAAACCCTAATCGATCAATTGCCGATGATTGACAAGGTTGGCAGGAATAGGGTTTGAAGGGGGTTTGATGAGCTTTGGTGAATAAGGATAAAGGAAGAGAATAGTAGTGGTATGGGGTCACAAAGATGTCAGAAACTCAAAATCGGAAACAGAATATAGATTTAGGTAGTAAAATGGTATTTTAAAAGCAAGTGATTGGGAAAGGGTCATTAAGCCACTATTTGGGTGGGAATAAGTAGTTTCCTCTTTAATCATATATTCAACAGGCACTTTTAAGTTTGTACAATGGAATCGTTTGGTTCAAGATTGGGAATATTACTCTTAGTATTCCCAAAAAAGTTAAACAGTAAAATACCAAAAAACTCTCGGCTTCGTTTGGTTGGATTTTGGGAATACTACTTTTAGTATTCCCAAAAAAGTTAAACAGTAAAATACCCAAAAATTCTTGGCTTCGTTTGGTTGGATTTTGGGAATACTACTTTTAGTATTCCCAAAAAAGTTAAACAGTAAAATACCCAAAAACTCACAATATTATTCAACTTTATTCAACATTTTTTAAACCCCCTAAATTTGTTAATTCAATTAAATACCCCTAAATATTTTTAATGTTTTTGTTACGGCGACTCGGCACCCTCCGGCAGGTGGCCGGCTGTCATATTGAGGGTGGATGGGTGTGTTTTCGTTAACTTTTAATGTTTTATTTAAGGGGTGTTTTGTAAAAAAACAAACATAGGGGGTATTAATTTGTAAATCCTACATCGAATAAGCCCAATTCAACTTTTTTTTAACTTTTTTCAAAAAACTTTTTCCAAAAACACAAATTGTGAACCAAACGGAGCCCTCATTTTTGGGATACTATTTTAAATATTATTAATTTTTTTTAAACCCTCTAATTTGTTAATGTAATTAAATACCCCTAATATTTTTTTAAAATATAAAAACACCCCAACAATCCACATTTACCAGATTCCGGCCACCACCGTTGGAAAATGGCCGGATTTGGTAGGATGGCGACTCGGCTGACTTGGCCGGTAGTGCGCTGATCTAGACTTTTCCGGCAGATCCACGGTGGATTTGGCCGGAAAAGTCCAGATCTAAGACCAAAGATCTGGCGTTGACGGCCAGATCTTTGGCCGTAACAGTCGGTCACGACGGCCAACAAACGGTCGACCATTTGTTGGCCATCATTGATAGCATAGGCCAGATCTGGTGGTTGACGGCCAGATCTGGCGTAGATGGCCTTTGCCGGCTAGATCCACCGTGGATCTGGCCGAAAAAGCCATATCGGAGCATGACCGGCAAGATCCAGCCGGTCATGCGCCCATAAGGTGACTCCAGCCACCCTCGGTGTGGGGGCCGACTAGGGGTGTTTGAGGGTGGGTTAGGGGTATTTTTGTTAACTTTAAGTTTTTATTATAGGGGGTATTTTGTAAAAAAACAAACATATGGAGTATTTTATTAATTTATAAATCCTACATCGTAATACCCGCTTAATTCAGCTTTTTTTTTAACTTTTTTCAAAAAACTTTTCTCAAAACCCCCAATTTGAACCAAACGGAGCCATACATTTGCTACTCAACTGTCTAATCCTTTATCTTTAAAGACTAGTCTCTACTTCTTTTATTTATCTTTTTTTAAATGTAGAGAAACATTGGATGCTTACTCACTAAAACTAAAAGATCTTGCCATTATAACCTGAACCAAATGGGAAAGCTCTGAGAATTGAAGATGATTATATGAACAATTGGTTGACGAAGGGAGACAGGGAATAAGATTGAACTACTATCCTCCATGTCCACAGCCAGAGCTTGCTATTGGCATCAATCCCCATTCCGATGGCGGCGGCCTTACCATCCTCCTCCAGCTCAATGAGATGGATGGCCTTCAAATCAGGAAAAATGAGATGTGGGTTCCTGTTAAACCCCTACCAGGTGCTTTTATCATCAACATTGGAGACGTTTTAGAGGTAATTCTCATCACAAAGAAATATTGTTCATAACAAGACGGGAGAGGTTTGGTTTGATGTGTAAGTTTAAAATAGATTTAATGACGTTAATCCCCCTTGGTATGATATAATAATAAAAATCATCCTGAGCTTTTTGAAATAACAGAAATTCCCTGGATTGTTAATAAACTGTTAAAATTTATACTGTTATTAGTTAATAAATATCCTCATTTATACTGTTATTAGTTAATAAATATCCTCTTGACTGTTAAATCCTTCTGTCCGTTTATTTTAACACTTACATGCTAGCTTAACAGTAGGGAGATATCTATTAATTTTTGAAACCTCGGGAGGATTTTTATTATTATATCCTATCTCAATGGATAAATATATTAACTCTTTTAACATATTCACTGTTAGATCTTTATATGTAAAATATAATTATATGGGGCAATCCTTACTAGAGAATTTTCGTATATATACATAGAGACACGAAAGATGAAGAGCATAACTTTGATGTTGTTTAATTAGAGTTTCTGATTTTGTAGATTGTAACCAATGGAGCTTACCCTAGTATTGAGCATCGAGCCACTGTAAACTCTACGAAAGAAAGGCTCTCAATTGCCACATTCTACAGCCCAAATACAAACCGCGATATGGGTCCAGCGCCGAGCCTCATAACACCAGAGAATCCGGCATTGTTTAAGAGAGTAAGTGTTGCAGACTACTACAAGGGATACTTTTCCCGCGAACTGCAGGGAAAATCATACCTTGATGGCTTGAGGATTAAAAATGAGGACAAGCAATGTGGAAAACCTAATGTTTAGTTTATTTATAGAAGCTGGTGAATAAATGATCGGTCATCTGTTTGATGCTACATCATCTCATTGTAGCTGAGTGTGTAATTCAAGCTGGTTTGTTATAGACAGACCCATTTGAGATTTAAACAAAGTTTCACACCAGTTGATTTCATCTCTCTAATTTTCAGTAAATGTCATTATAATCCATAAATCTCATTGGCACTTTATGTTAAAACAGAGCATAATCCTTGTAGCAGCCATCGGCTGCGTTACTATTGTCTCAAAGCCTGACATAGAGAAATAAGAAAAGTAAATGAAGCAACATCAACTCAAGAGGTCAAGTTAAAAGTAACCATGCAAAAATATCAATGTGGATGATGAACTACTATACTCCATGTCCACAACCTGAAATTGTCATTGGCTTCAATCCTCATTCTGATGCGGTCGCCCGAACCATCCTCCTCCAGCTTAAAGAGATCGAAGGCCTTCAAATCTATACAGATGGGATGTTGTTTCCAGATAAACCCCAACCAGATGCTTTTATACATTGGTGACATTTTTCAAGATATGATTTCATAAAATAATTTTTTCAAGATACGATATTATAAAATAAACTCAAGAAAATGACATCAAATTGTTTGTCTTGTATGATCGAGATACCTGAACATTAAATTAATAATGATACCATTCAAGTTCCATACAGTCATTGACAAACCAACACGTGTTTACTTATGAATGGTATCATTATTAATTTATAGCAGTGAGTTTATAATCTCCATACCTTATAATTTTAAGAGCAATCATCGCATGTGTTTTGGTCAATCTTAAGAAGGGTGAGCATAATTAGGGTCCGGTTCCGGTTCAGAAAAATTGAAACTGGGAATTCTTAGGTCCAATTCTGATTTCTATAGTGCTAGATCCGGAAATCAGAACCAGAACTGAATTGTAATTTTTATAAACTATTGGGGGTGTTTTGATAATTTTTTTTAAATAGGGGGATAATTGAAATTAACCTGGGTACCCAAAACTTGGAACATATGTTTCCGGTTCCGATTCCAAATCTTAGGAACCGACCGATTCTGATTCTTTTAAAAAATTCAAGATACTCAGAACCACCCACCCCGATTATAAGAACACTTAAAGCATTCGTTTTCTCAAACACTCAACCGGTTGTTGTTTGAGATAATAAATTAATATATAGCAGCCGGATAGTAGTTGGTTACTTATTATAAAAATAAAAGTAACATGCAAAAGCAAAAGTTTTCTTTTCCGGTTTATACATGATATTATTTTTTAAGTGCGAGCCAGCAAAAACAAAATATATAAAGACATATAATCTTTAAAGAGAAGATCAATCATCTATGGAGAAAAAGGTGTGGAGCTCTCTTCCTGTGCCTAGTGTTCAGGAGCTGGCGAAGGAGCCACTCACTACAGTTCCACAACGATATGTTCGTTCAGACCAAGACCCTCCTTTCATATCCAACGCCACTTCTTTTCCACAAGTTCCTGTAATCGACTTGCAAAAGCTGCTTTCTGGAGACCTGATGGATTCAGAATTAGACAAGCTTCACCATGCTTGCAAAGAATTGGGTTTCTTTCAGGTATTAGTAAAAAGATAAATCAAAATTAGCATATATGTCATGTGTCATGTACAATTTAATATGTTTTAAGATGGAAATGTTTTATTTACAGTTAATAAACCATGGAGTGACCAGTTCATTGGTGGAGAAAGTGAAGGTAGAAACTCAGGAATTTTTCAATCTGCCAATGGAGGAGAAGAAAAAGTATTGGCAAAAAAAAGGAGAGATGGAAGGATTTGGTCAGGCGTTTGTTGTGTCTGAGGAGCAGAAGCTTGATTGGGCAGACATCTTCTTCGTGACCAGCCTTCCGATTCATTTGAGAAAGCCACACCTATTTCCCAATCTCCCTCTCCCTTTCAGGTTTTCTCTTTCTATATATCAATTCTTTTCCTTGTCGCGAGATCTCTAGGCCCGCGCACCAAATATTCGTATACGTCAAAATCGAAATTATAATCTTCAACCACCAAATCTTCTTTGGTCCATTATAATATTATAGTGGAGTTTTTTATATTAATCTTTTGATTTATTTTGTGGTTTCAAATTTAATTGCCCTACGATACAATCATTCAGAAAGAGAGAACTTTTGTGTTTATAATAGTATAATACATTTATATGATAGGAAATCAATTGGGAGAAGCATTGAAATGAAACAGTAAGACTCAAATTTCATACATTAAGAGCTAACTAATGATGAGCTATTACATCGGAGGTTGTGGACGTAGTATTAGTAATATATTATAGGAATGTTAGGTTCACAATTCAATCTCACAACATTCTCTCATAATCCCCAATGTGTCAACTCGTCATTGGTTAACACGCAAAACGGGTTCTGCCTACTTGTATGGGTCCTGCCTACCCATGCGAGCTAACCAATGATGAACTACCACATCGAGGGTTGTAAGAGAAGATTATGAACCTAGCGTTATTATATACATTAGGTACTCAATTTGACTCATATAATCAACAAACAGATAACAATTTTTTTTTTTTTTTTATCACTAGAGATGTCCAAGCTAACTTACGTACATCTCAACTAATCCCTCTAGAACTGCTGACCGATAAGAGCTTCAGTGACTACCCATATTAATACCTGAGAAGACTCGAACACAAAAGTTCGTGACCTCTTTTTTCTCTTTTATTATCAAGCCATCCAATGGTAGTTTACATATAGCACTTTTGTTTTTGGGTAATATAAATCTAGTCTCTATTTATTTACTTATTTTTTTAATGTAGAGAAACATTGGATGCTTACTCAGTAGAACTAAGAGATCTTGCTATGAAAATCCTGAACCAAATGGCAAAAGCTCTGAGAATGGACGCTAAGGATATGAACGATTTGTTTGAAGGAGGGATGCAGGGAATAAGAGTGAACTACTATCCTCCATGTCCACAACCAGAGCTTGTCACCGGCCTCAATCCTCACTCTGACGGCGGCGGCCTTACCATCCTCCTCCAGCTCAACGAGATGGAAGGCCTTCAAATCAGGAAAGATGGAATGTGGGTTCCTGTTAAACCCCTACCAGATGCTTTTATCATCAACATTGCAGACGCTTTGGAGGTAATACTCATCACAAAGCACTTCCATGGTAACCCGTTAGTTGAATCTTTTGATTTTGATTTTGCAGGTTTTAACCAATGGAATTTACCGTAGTATTGAGCATCGAGCAGTAGTAAACTCTGTCAAAGAAAGGCTCTCAATTGCCACATTCTACAGCCCCAAAATAGACGGCAATATGGGTCCAGCGCCGAGCCTTGTTACACCAGAGACTCCGGCGTTGTTTGAGAGAACAAGTGTTGCAGATTACTTCAAGGGATTCTTTTCCCGCGAACTGCAAGGAAAATCATACCTTGATGTCTTGAGGATTGAAAATGAGAACGACAGTTGTTGAGTAATGTTGAAATTCAAAGGTTTGGTTTATCTATATAGTTGGTTAAAAATTGACAGGCATCTGTTTGATGCTACATGATTTCATTGTAATTGAGAGTAATTCAACCTGGTTAGAACACTGGTCTGTTTTATGTACATCCATGCTGACATTGCCAAATCGATAATAGGTCTAAATAAACAAAAACCCGTGAGAATGACAGGTTTGGGGCAAAATATAATCCTGCTCTATTTTGCAGCCTGAAAGCTAGGGAAAAATGGATACATGATATTTCCACAGTTAAAAAAAGTATAGCTAAGTCAATGTCCAACAATATAGCACAAATAGATGCCTTTCATGACCCGTTTAGATTGGAGAGCTTGTGATGGTTATTATCATGTTCTCATCAAAGCTTGCAGCAGTATTTTACCCCTTTTAATACTACCTAATCTTTGAATCGTATATATATGATACAAGATGAAAAATTTTCAGAATCTCCTGCAACGAAACCTCCAGGCATCAAGTTGTCAATGATACTCCGAAAACAAGCCAAGAATTATGGATTTATAGTAAAATAAATGAAGGGGAAGAGAGAAGTATGAAATTTCCGATATACTGCTAGACTGACCAGAACACAAAAAGAGAACAAATTGAAGCTGCAGCACTGTTTCTATTATCTAACTTAAAAATAGATCAGTAATTTACAGTAAATGTCAATATAATACATTTACCCTATACTACACGGACCGATGGCTTCATTCCCTATCCCAAACCTGAAGTATATTAATCCATAAATTCCAACACTACCTAAAAGTGATAGATCTTTAACACTTAATGTTGGAACAGAGCATACTCCTTACAGCAGCAAGCATCAGCTGCATCACTATTGTCTCCAAACCTGACAGAGAAAATTAGGAAAAAATATGAAGCAACAACTAAACATGTCATGTTAAAAGTAATTGCACAAAAATATGTTCAAAGGATCAGGGACACTTTCACAGGGAAAGGGATGGAAGCCGAAAAAATGGAAACAAGATCTATAACATCCACATAGGCAACAAATAAAAAGAAAAAAAAAAAAATACATGCAACATTGCCTTCCAAGTCATTAAAGGTATTAAAATCAATCCACTATTAGAGATATGTCATAAGGGTTATATCAGAGTTCTGGTTCTCAAAACTGGATAAGTCCTTAGCAATGTCTAAGTTCTTGGTGACACTAATATGTTCAATAAGGTTCTAAAATATAATGATTAGGAGTTCAGGAACGAGGGAAAAGGAGATAATGGTAGTCACAATGTAACTCATACTTGACAAAAGTTAATAGTACCTATTAGTGACAGTAACTATGATGGTTTCCAACTATGTTTAATCTGTCTCCCTGGGTTGGAAATATGTAAGTACCATTTTTGTCACCCATTAATTGTGACCACAAATAGGTTGACAACATAAAGTGTTAATAAAAATTTAGATGGTAATCTTTCCTTTTGACAGTGAATCATCATCAATGTTCTTTAAGCATAAGCCTAGCACAAATCTCTAAAAAATAAAATAAACAAAAAAAAAAAAACGAGTTGGTAAAATTCCAGAATACCCAAAGGAGATCCAAGTATTATAACTCAACCTGGGTGGCTAGCTAGCCCAGTTTGCTCTCAATTAGTGCCAAAACATTTCAAAAAACACAAGATACAAGGGTCAGAATGCTTGAAATTTTCTAGTAAATTATCAGCATTATGGGAATAGCATACAATGTCATGTTTGCTACTGCTCACACTACCAGCAGAATTCAGCCCAATGAATAACAAATTAAGATGTGTTGAAGCAATAAAACTTATGAAGTACCAAGTTTCGAAATCCCTCACATATATTTATTGTATCTGAATTGGTTAAGATGCAAGATGAACTGTATCCAGTAGTCAGCGATTTTTCAAAATATCCAAGAAATATTGTCATTTTCCAGAATGTGGTGAATAGTTTGGGAGAACAGCTGGATACTATGAGGCAAAAAAATATGTTTTATCCCTAAATGTCTTTATGACCATGATAGAATGTCAAAATAATATGTTGGGCAGATAAAGGGCCAGCAATCTGAACACATGGATTTTGCTAAAGGTGCAAAGCAGTTCATGTCTGTTTTTTTATATTTTCTTTTTCTTTATGCTCATTTTCCCTCTCTTTGCATACCTTTTATTTCTCTCAAATATTTTTCATTCATCTCTGTATGGTTTTAAAATTTAATTTCTACCCCTCACTTAATACGAGCTTTCTCCTTTCAAGTTATATAAGGTAGCCAAACAAACCTATTCATTCTCTAGTAAAAATCTTCCTAATGTTTTGAACTTACAATCTTAATAGCTTGTATCACCAATTCCACAAAAGCCCCTTTGTGAACAACGAAAATATAAACCACAAACTAAACAAAAACAACAAAAAGAATATGAATTGCCCCAGCCAAGAACCTTGCCTATATACAAATCATGCCCAAGACTCATAAATTAACCAGAAATACATAATTACAGAGTTGTGCAACCCAATTTCTTCAATGCCACACTAAATTTCTCCTGTTCTGTGTAGCACTCAACAAAGGCACCTAATACAAGTTGATTTTCTGTCCACATCTCTACTAGCCTTCTCTTTAGAATACACAACATATAAACTGAGAATCATCACCTACCCACATCTCAAGTTACTCAAAATGCCACCCAAACGAGGCCCCAAGTTTTCGTTATTGTCATGAATTCAAGCACAATCTTTTAAGGCTTCACATAAAGTCACGAAATAACCAAGTAAAAACCCTTTACAAATTTTAACAAAACCAAATGCCCAAATCAAACAATGACAAAAACACAAATCAACAGTAAACAGTAGATAAACAACAACCCTAAAACCCCAGATAAAAACCTTAAGCCAAACACAAAAAAAAACAAAAAACAAAAAACAAAAGAAAACAAAACTTTGAAGCAAAAACGTTACCTTTCTGGGAAAAACCATGGCCAGTAGGGCCGTGAGGGGGAGCAGCAGCAGTTGCAGAGCACAGGCACATCTTAATAAACCCTAAAAATGAAAAGACGAAATGAGAAGAGGGAGGGAGAGAGAAAGAAACAAATGGGGTTTAGTTTAATTATAAAGAGAGAGAGAGTAAAGTGAGGTTGTGGGTAGTAGCAGAACTGCAGAGAGACAGAGGATGAAAAGAGTTGAGTGGACAAACAAATCTCTTCTTATAGATCGCACGAAACCCAACGTACAAATACAGAAAGAGAGAGAGAGAGTGTGTAATGTGGTGGGGCTGGTTTGCGTATCCGAGGTCTTTTGTTGTCGTTCACTTCTATCGTTCTTTGAAAAACCAAACCCCGCGCTATGTTTCTTGTCTTTACATTTTACCCCCCTTTCTTCTTCCAATTTTCACACCATTTTCTCTCGTATTAAACCTTTGAAACTACTGTATTTAACTTCATATCACTCATTCTACACAAACTATAGCAAATTGGGGCTCTTTCATGGAACCAAGTAAAGTAACAAAGCTGAACTCTTTATTTCATTCTAACAAAAAAACAATATTCCTTCAAATGAATAAAGATTAAAGCAAAAAAAAGGTGTGAACTTCTTTTATTTCTTCTTCATTTCACATTATCTTATATTCTCAGTTTCTCACAACAATTTTACAAGCTTCCCAAATCCCCTGCCATTAATCACCACATTAAGTTACATCACGTCGGCTAAACCTTTTTAAAAGCATTTTATTAATTCATTAATTAATATGTAATTATGCATTAGCAGAACCTTACAAATACAGGTGAAGAACGAAAATGGTTAATAAGCTTGCTTTAAAAGCCCAAAAGGAACATACAGTGGGTGTTCCTAAAATTCCTATGGGCTGCATTTATAATAGCCCATAATTCCACCTCATTCTGCAATAATCAGAGCCCA
The DNA here is from genome assembly GCF_008641045.1 of Pistacia vera. Lineage (NCBI taxonomy): Eukaryota > Viridiplantae > Streptophyta > Magnoliopsida > Sapindales > Anacardiaceae > Pistacia > Pistacia vera. Next base: position 735,095 of record NW_022196018.1, on the reverse strand, counting down.
CCCCCCTGCTAATTGGATTAAAATCAAATGTGACGCAGCTTTTAAGAAGTACTCTCATGAAGGAGTGATGGGAAGAGTAATGCTACAGTCACCGAATGTTGTGCAACGAATCTGTGCACCGAATGACTTGATAAAATTTTGATCGTTGATTTATTATCAGTTAATATTAATCAACGGTCAAGATTTTGCCACGTCATTCAGTGCGTAACTTTCGGTGGCTCTATCATTTTCAGTGATGGGAATTGTAGACAGGGACGACAAAGGTATTCTGTTAATGAGGCAAGCATCAAAAAATTTTGCTACAACCCCCCTTGAGGCGAAGCTATGTAACCAATTTATCATCAATTTAATAAATCAAAAGCGGAAACCCAATAACATAGCTCCCGCCATAGCAATCAATTTCCAAATATTGTAGGTGACACCTGGGAATGGCTCTAGTCTATTCAAGACTTTATTTCATATATCGATGGAGAATCACAGATTTTCTACTGTAGGTCACACTTGAGATTGGTTCTAATCTATCCAAGACTTTATTCCATGTATGGATGAAGAATCACAGACTTTCTTGTAGACTAGTGACATGTTTTCCCTTATGTTTAATTTTATTTTATGTAATTTGTATATCTTCTTCTCCATCAAAGAAGAAGTTGTATATAGGGAAGTTAATACTTATAACTGGTGGAAAGTTAAGTAACTGATATGGGAAGTCATTATTATTATTATTATTATTATTATTAACAATTAATAATGATAATGGGCCACAATAACTTACAAGCTATAGCTTTGGCTTCCAATCTGAGTTTGAGTAAGGTTTTACTAGAAATAGACTCTTTAGATCTTGTTAAAGCTTGTAAGAAGGAAAAAAAATTTGGGAAATTGATGTAATTGTGAGAGATATTCACAACCTTGTCCATAGTTGTTCCTCATTTGGGTTTCGATGGACCAGAAGGAAAACTAATATGTTAGCGCATGAGGATGCAAGTTTAGCATAATTGAATTCTTTGCCTCTGAATTTATTGTCTTCTTGCCAAACGAGTATTTTGAAAATTTGTCTTTAGGATAAATTGTTTGAATTAGACTGTTTGATTTCTAGTTTATGGCTTTCATATGTATGTTATTATTTCATATGTATGTTTTGTTTGTTGAGGAATTGATGTTTCATTCTCTCTCTCTCTCTCACACACAAAGATGTACACACACACACACACACGTGTGTGGTTTATTTATATACACACACACACTTGGGCAAGGGCCTAAAAGAATTGTGCATTCTAATACATTGATTTAAGGCTAATAATTTATTTATAAAAAAAACAATTGACTCCTAAGGCACGTATCTAATAAATAGTATAAAAAATAGTATTTATTTATAAACCTAACTATTTGGGCACGTGTCTAATAAATTGTACTTCCTAATACTTTTATTTAATAAAAAAAATTAAAAAAAAAGTGGAAAAGTAACACAAAGAAAAGAGAAAGAGAAGATTCAATCAAATTCTTTTGATGGCATAAAGAAAAGCTTCTCTCTTTTAATTTTTTTTGGAATAAAAATGGAACATTTAATTAAATTAATTATTGAGAGGCTATATATAAATATTTCATTTAATTAAAGCCCAAAATAAATGAATAATCTTGCTTTAGGAAGACAAGAAGGGTCTGTCCACCTTTAATTAGAGTTCTTAATTTTAACAAAAAGGGCAACCTCACTGTCTCGAGAGGATGGCACTCAATTTAAGTAATTAAAAGCTCAATTTATATACTAAATTTAAATAATTAAAGTTCGATTATTTTGATTTATTGTCAACATTGTAAAGGATGATTGATCTTCTTTTAGTAGACATAACTTTTGATCAAGTTACAAAAGCTTCCTGGGGGGTTTTTTGTGAACTTCAAGCCAGGTATAAAGACCCTTCATACATGCCCACGAAACTAAAAGCTTAAGTCATTAACCATCATGCAACTATATTTTCAGGAGTTAACGACTTTTTCCCATCCTAATATTTGGTTTAATGATATTTTTTTACCTATAAACTTTTAAAATATCATTTAATTATCCAAATTTATATTTTGATGACAAACAAAGAGCAAACTCAGTCCGCTGTTAAGGCTTTTAAAGAGGGGAGACTGATGAGTCTTTTGGTGGTGAAATATTGAATTTTAGTGATTGGAATTGATCGAAATTTGACCTAGGAATGGTGGCTGTATAAACTATAATCGCTCGATTGTCGACAATTGGCGAGGTCGGCGAGAGTAGGGTTTAAAGGGTTTTAATGAGTGATGATTGAGAGACAGAATGGTGGTGGTGTAAGGTCGCAACGATGTTGGAATCAGAAACAAGATATAAATTTAGATAATAAAGTGGTATTTTAAAATTGTGTAAGTGGGTGGGAAAAAGTCTGTTTACTCTATTTTCAGTGGCCAAGGGCCAAAGTGTAATATTTAATGCACGAGAGAGACCAAATGGTAAAAATAGCTTTTAATAAGATGATATTGTAATTTTCATATATAAAGTCTCGGGTGGCCCTGGGGCGGTCCACCATTGTTTATTTTCATATTCCATCAATGGTAGTGTAGAACTTTAAACTTAACGAAACGAATATAAAGAGTTTTGCAATGCAATAGTAAGCGCACCGATGAGTTAAGCGATTAAGGTTCGATGAATTGGCCTTGGAAAGGTACGTATGTGTGTTGCTTTAGCTCATAGTATTCAACAATCCATCAATAGATTAGCTTTAAAACTATAAAAAGGAATTAAAATAATAAAGTTTGGCCGATTTACATTGAAGGAACGAATTCGGTTAAATACATTGCTACAATTTTAATGCATAATCTTGACTACTCACTCGTTAGTGGTATTGGTAGGACCAATATGCCATAAGCGCCTAATTTTATGCAACCCCTTCAATTATTATTTTGGTGAAAAATCACATGAAGTCAATTAGGTTCACAGACACTTTTGCTAGTCTCTTGGTGCAAATGCACTTTGGAAGTCAAATTTTAACCGTGACAATTTTAAGATAAAGTTTCTGATGAAGCACGTGAAAGGATAATAATATGTAACAATCTGGATAAATTGGAAAATTACTATATAATTAAATTTAGAGTAAACGACTTTTTTCCCACCTAAATAATGGTTTTATAACACTTTCTTACTCATATATTTTTAAAATATCACTTTCCCACTTACCTTACCAATCGTCGGTTGATTCCGATATTATTGCGACCTTAAACCACCATCATTCTCTTTCCTAATCATCACTCACCAAAATCTCTCAAATCTTACTACTGTCGATCCCGTCAATTGCTAGAAATAAAGCAGTTAGCGTTTGCGCAACCACCTCTCCCAAATTAAATTCTAACTGATCACGACCATCAAAATCTAACATTCCACCACTAAAAGATTTACCTGCCTTTCCTCTTCAAAAGCCCCAATAGAGTGTACCGAGTTTGCTCTCCGTTCGTCACCGAATCGAAAAGTGTATTTTTTTGGGTGAGAAAGTGTTATTTTAAAAATCTATGGGTAAGAAAGAGTCATTAAGTCACTATTTGGGTGGGAAAAGTCATTTACTCTTGAATTTAATTTGAAGAACCCACGTATAAAGATTAAAGGAAAATATTATATTATAATAAACATGTCATTATGATGATGTAGTGTTGCTATCGTAAAAGTGGTATTCAAGATCGAAAACAAGTAACTTTACGTAAAGAAAAATATTATTATAATTTGACCAATATGTATTTTTTATAGAAAGAAGAATAATGTTATAATGAGTAAACGATTTTCCCACCCAAGGTTTGCCTTAAATGACCTTTTCTAATTTTAAAATATCACTTTCTTATCTAAAATTTGTATATTTTGTTAATATTTAGACTCAATTTCAACCAATTTTGACAACGAAAATTCTCTTAATCACCACCATTTAATTTGAATCATTAGTCTCATCTCTACAAAACCCCTCTCACTCTAACACCTGATTTTTCGCTGATTGTCAGCCACTACAAAGCTATAGTTTTCTATTCTTATCTGATTTTCGACTGGTTTCGACGACGAATATTCAATCGATTACCACTATTCGATCCATCGACTTCCACTCTACAAAACCCCTATTACCTTGACTCTTGTTAACTCGTTGAACGCCAAATAAAAAAGTGAAGTATATTTTTTAGTATTAATAGAATAAAAACGTTGGATAAAAAAATAATATTTTAAAATTTTTTGGATAGAAAAATACCATTAAAGCAAACCTTGAGTGGGAAAAAGCCGTGCACTCTATTAAAATTTGACCAAAAGACTAACAAAATCTGAATGGGAGTAGGTTTCTAGTATCCCATTAATTAAACGAGATAAAGAGTTTAGAGACTAAGAAATTAATTAAGTTGAGTTTCCATTCCCAATTCTACACACGCAACCCAAAATAAAAATTTCCAAAATAAAACAATAATTTAATCTGCCAATAACTAAATGAATCTTAGGAGGCAAGTAACGAGGTTGGTGAGATTGACCAAAGCTTTATAAAATAAAATTGGCGAATTCAAATGTTTGCTTTTTTGATATCATCTACGAAATCTTGATAACAATTTACATCCTAATCCAATTTAAATCTCTTTTTATAAATTTAAATACACCCTTATAGTATTTATCTCTATATCTATCCATGATATGATTATATCCCCTTTACAATGAGTTTATTATTCTATAAGTATGTACGGGTGAAATCGAAAATTAATTTTAGGATGGATTAACAAAAATTTAGAGAAAAAAGAAAAGAAAAAAAAAAAAAACTGTATAATAAATTATACAAAAACTATTTGACAAGTTAAAGAATATTTTTTTTTTCTTTTTTTTTTTTTGGTAATCAGAGATAGTTTACACGCACCTCGATTAATCCGCCGACGCCTTAAAGTTAACGACCATGTAACTTTTATTAGCAACCAATCAACTAATTTCTCTAGACTCTGAAATTAACGATTAAGTAAACCCTATTAGCAACTGAAAGTAATTAAAAGCAAAACTTTTTGAGTAATACAATCAAAAGTTTTTTATTGTCTCACACGGCTATTCAAGGGTGATTAATTAAATTATTTATCAAGACTAAGAGATATATTTTTTTTTTAATGAAAAAATCAAATAATCAAACATGTAATAAATTCCAAATTTAGATACAATAAAAACTAATTAATTAATTATTTTTATTTTTCCTAATTTGACCTGGGGTGGGTAGAGGTGGTGGATTCTTGACATCCAAGAATTAAATGTTTTTCTAGAAGTGAGATTAACACGCCAACCGCGTTCTGTTATTCCTCAGACTTGACACACGCACACACAGTCATACATACAATATGATGTGCCTTCATTTCCAACAAATTAGGCTTCCATTAACCACGCGCTCCTTTAGCAATTGAGATGCACGTCACCGTCTATTTATGAACTATGATGTTATCTGTGAATGTAGCATTTAGATGGACTGCATGCTCTCTCTCCATCGCTGTTTTTCTATTGGACCACATAATAATGCCAACTCATAAAAATTCAGATAAATTAATTTAAAATGTTTTTAAACACAAATTAATTTTATAATTCTATTTTATTTATTAAATAGTAATTGATTTTTCACTTTATATATTAAAAACTAATAAATAATTATTGGAATTACAATATGCTTAAGAAATTTGGTATTTTGTAGCATGAGTAATCCACTTTTTCCCAACCAATGTTTATCTGATGACACTTTTTACTCAAGTTATTGTTAAAATTCTAAAATATACTTCACTCTTTCAATGGTTCCGTGAGTTACCAGAATTAGATAAGCGAGATTTTATAAGTGAAAGTTAGTGTCAATGATGATGACTGAAAATTTCACCGTCGAAAATCACTAAAAAAAAAAACATTAGTTTGCGATAACTAGCAATTGAAGAAATCAAGTGTCGAAATATAAAAGTTTTCAGAAAAGAATCGAAGTTCAAAGTGATGATGGAGATTTTTGTCATCAAAATCTTTAGAATCAGTTTTAGGTAGTAACGAAACATAAACTTTAGTAAAAAAATAGTATTTAATTTTTTTTTTTTTTGGATTAAAATGCATCATCAAGGCAAACCTTGGGGGGAAAAATCGTTTACTCTTGTCCTTGGTAGCATAGAAACGCAATTTGTATTCGCTAAAAAAAGAGAGGAAGAAAAGGGAAAGTGTGGAGGAATATCGTGTACGGAAAGGTACAAAATAAGGAGGCATGTTCTATGAAGTAGAGAAAACAGAAAGAGTAGCGGTGACGACGTTAAAATAGGGAAAATAATAAAATATCAGATTCTAGAAGTAGTGAGAACTGAGAAGAGTGGGTTCAGTTTACAACATAATATGAATTTCCTCTCACTTTACATTCATTCACATCTCTATAATATATCTTATATATATCTTATATATTAACACACCACATCAATTCCCCTTATTCACGTAACAAAAACCACATTTCACTAATAGCTAGAAGCCTCGCTCCGTCTCCCTTCTGGTATTCGATTTTCTTTTCTTTCTGTTTATCATGATTTCTTTATGTTTGTGTTTATAGATACGGATCTTGATCATGAGTTCTTATGTTTGTGTTTGTTGTTTGATTTACAGAGAGCTGAGGGATATTGATCTTGGGAGAGAATAAGACGGAAAATGGGGGACCGTCGAGTAGTGTTAATGGGAATGGGAATAAGAAGAAAGGATCGGAGGAGACTACACAGAAGGTGGCATTCTATAAGCTGTTTGCGTTTGCTGACAAAAAGGATGTCGTTTTGATGGTGGTGGGAACCGTTGGTGCCATTGTAATGGACTCAGCAGCCGTTCATGACTCTTTTTTTTGGCCAATCATCAACTCCTTTGCCGCCCCAATATTCCAATGTATTCATGAAGTTTCGAAGGTGGGTGAACTACTGAACTGATCTCCCATTCAAATTCACATTCACTTTACGCTCCCTTCATTTCCGCCTGATTCTTTTCCTGTTTTAAACAAAACTAATTAGGGTTGTGATAAGAAAAGTGCTTACTTGTATATATATATTCCGATGACTTTCAAGAATATGATTCTTACATTAGAAGTGAATCTAGTACAGTTTAATGGTGGAATATTGGCATGGGCATCCTGTGAATACAGGAGACTAGGTTAGAACACATGTTGAATAGATCCAAGATTTGGGTTAAGCTTGTTGGAGATAAAGTGAAATGATAATGATAATGGTTGACACCCAATTTCAATGACAACTATATTATATAGTCGCCATCTGTGTGTTGAATTATAATTAGAAGAAGAAGAAGACGAATAGGAAAATTTCACTTTCAACTTTCATTTAATGGCCGACATCAAGATGGATAAAATATAGTTGAAAAAGATATATTCATTAGGCTGCCCACTATTTATACTCTCCACTTTTAACAGTCAAATTACTCTAGCTTTGCATATTCGGGCATGGCCAAAAATTAGCTTTTTCTATAGGTCAGACTAAATGAAACATCAATCAGGCTCAGAAATCAAAGAAATAAAATAAAAAATCTCAAATTATATATTAAACTAAACCCTCATCTTCAAATTGTTTCGTGAGTCTAGAGTATATTTTGGCCTTTTAGAGAAGAGTATTTAAAATTTCATAGGATATTATAATATCTTCTTTTAGGATAGATGAAGAAATTCTTTAAAATTAATTAATGTTTAAAATTAAATACATATTTATGTATTTTCAACTGTTTAAATAACAGTATTTACCCTTGTTTTTACGGAAGATGTGTTACCATTAATCCTGAATTATATTCAGTAGATTATATTTAATTACCATGTTGTAAATTAAGATTATTTGATGCAAATTATATGCTAAATTTTGGATTTTTGGCCCTATGGTTTTCAGATAGCAGTAAAGTATTTGGCTGTGGGCACAGGCATAGCTTCATTTTTACGTAAGTGCAGATGACTTTTTGTCTTTTTTTTTTTTCATATTTTATTTATTTTGCATAAGTTAAGCTTTTTTTCGGGTAATTGGAGTTAATAATGCACTGTCTTTTAAGTTAAGCATACGCATGAAACTTAACATGTTTATGAAGTGACCAACCATCATCCTATTATCACCCACCATTTGCCTTCTTGGCCCATTTTAAATGGAGAAAACGAATTTTTCCCACCCAGGTTTGCCTTAAGACACTTTCTACTCAAAAAATTTCAAAATACCATTTTTTCATCTAAGTTTATATTCCATTAATACAAAATATACTTTAGTTTCTTGGTCGAAGTTCACGAGTTATCAAAAGCCAAGGTAAGAAGAGTTTTGATAGTAGAAGTCGGTGGATCTTAGTCAACAAGTTACCAAAAGCCAAGGTAAGAGGGTTTTGTATAGTGGATCAGTAGATCGAATAGTGATGACGATTTAATATTCATCACCAGAAATCAACTAAGAAATAGGAAACCCTAGCTTTGAATCGTTGAAAATTGAGAAAAATCAGTGTTGGAGTGAGAAGAGTTTTGTAGAGAGAAGACCGGAGGTTCAATAGTGGGTGAAGAAAAGAATTTTTGCGGCAATAATCGGCCAGAATCGGTTTAAAACTTTGGGTCTAACGAAATATCAACTTTGGGTGGTAAAGTGTCATTAAGGCAAACCTAGGTGGAAAAAAGCTTTTACTTTTTTTAATGTTATATCAAAATGACAAATCAGTTTATTTATAGATTGCTACTTTTATGGAATCTAGCTTAAATTCAATCATAAATAATGAGTAAGAGCTTTAAATTTACCATATTGAAACTTACCTTCTCTTCACGTGCTTTTCAATTAAACAAAATTTAACTTGTATGATCTAAACTTAATTGAATTTTGAAGAATTTCATGACTTTGTGTATGTCTTCATAATTACCGATTATAATTGTAGATGTTCAAATAAAATTCAAATCAGGAGATGATCTTAACCCTGTAAATAATTGTTAGCATTGTTGTGTATTGCAGGGTGTCTGTTGGATGGTAACTGGAGAAAGACAGGCTGCTAGAATTCGAGGTTTGTACTTGAAAACAATATTGAGACAAGACATCGCCTTCTTTGACACTGAAACATCAACGGAGAAGTCATTGGGAGAATGTCTGGAGATACAATCCTTATTCAAGAAGCCATGGGAGAAAAGGTAAAACATAAACATTGAGAACAATTATATAATGATTATCTCTATTTCTACTTGATTGAACCCTTTTGTTTTCTTGCTCTGCTGAATGTGATCCTAATGGAGAAGTTTGTAACAGGTGGGGAAGTTTATACAACTTATCTCAACATTTTGGGGGCTTGAATTGCTTTAAAAAGGATGGCTTCTAGCACTCGTTTGCTTTCATGCATTCCTGCTGTAGTAATTGTTGGTGGAATCATGTCAATGATGATGTCCAAAATGTCAAGCCGCGGACAAATTGCGTATGCAGATGCAGGAAATGTTGTGGAGAAACAATTGGAGCCATTAGAACAGTAAGATACATTGATCAATATTATGCATCTTAGTTTATGTTTATACAATGTTTTTTAGTTTTTTTCTCTAATGACAGCTTGCATACTTATTTTGAATTCTACCAGGTGCATCCTTCACCGGGAGAAGCGAGCGATAGAAAAGTACAATAGGAAGCTCCAAGTCGCTTACGCTGCTACCGTCATCAAGGGCTGGCCTCAGGCATCGGACTTGGTTTACTTATGCTCATTGTCTTTGGAACTTTGGACTTGCCGTATGGTATGGATCCAAATTGATCATTGAGAAAGGATATAATGGGGAATGTCATTATGTTATAATGGCTATCATGACTGGAGGATGTAAGTGATTATGACATCTCACCCTGTAACTATATACCTGAATCATTGTCAATCTCAGCATTTGTTGCGGTCTTTTGTAACAGGTCATTGGGTCAGACATCCCGTGTGAATGCATTTGCTGAGGACAAGCTGCTGCATATAAGATGTTTGAAACAATAAAACGCAAACCAAGCATCGATCCATATGACACCAGTGGGATAACATTGGACAACATTGAGGGTGATATTGAACTGAAAGATGTTTATTTTAGATACCCTGCTAGACCCGAGGTGCAGATTTTCAGGCTTCTCATTGCATGTTCAAGTGGTACAACAGCAGCTTTAGTTGGGCAAAGTGGAAGTGGCAAGTCAACAGTTATCAGCCTTCTGGAGAGATTCTATGATCCTGAAGCTGGTGAAGTACTTAAGATGGTGTTGATTTAAAGAAGTTGCAGCTCAGATGGATAAGGGAGAAGATTGGTCTAGTTAGTCAGGAACCATCCTATTTGCAACCAGTATAAAGGAGAACATAGCTATGGGAAAGGAAATGCAACTAATCAAGAGATTAGAACAGCAACTGAGCTTGCTAATGCTGCAAAATTTATTGAAGCTACCCCAGGTAAAGCTTCCTGTAAAAACTAGTGTTATTAAAATTACCACCTGTTTGCTTGAACTACATTTACCACTAGACACTTTAACATCTTAGTCAAGGCTTTTGCCTTTTTTTTTTTATTTTATTTAATTAATGCTTCAAAGAGTAATTAACGAGATAGCTTTTTGTCATAGGGCTTGATACAATGGTAGGTGAGCATGGAACTCAACTATCTGGCGGACAAAAGCAACGAATTGCAATTGCAAGGGCCATTTTAAAGAATCCAAGAATTCTTCTTCTTGATGAGGCTACAAGTGCCCTGGATGCTGAGTCTGAACGCATTGTCCAAGATGCACTGGATAAATATGACAAATCGGACAACTGTGGTTGTTGCACATCGCTTGACCACTATCAGAAATGCTGACATGATCGCAGTGGTGATCAGGGGAAAATCGTGGAGAAAGGTAGCACAGAAACCTCCTTTCATTGTCAGATTTTTAAAATGTTCACCGACTACTAAAATTTCTAAAATTTGATTCATAGGAACTCATGAGGAATTAATCCAAGATCCTGAGGGGGCTTACTCCCAGCTGGTTCGCCTGCAAGAAGGGCTAAAGAAGGTGAAGATCCTCGAATCACGATGAGATAAGTCAGAAACAAGTTTTGATGTCACAGAAAGGCCATGTCAAGGTCTGGGAGCCATAGAGTATCTACGGGAAGATCGTAGTGAGAGATACTCAAGTAGCCGACATTCCTTTGGTTTTAACTATGGTATTCCTGTCCCCATTGATGTGTATGAGACTAGTGAAGATGTGGAAGGGAGAACTGAAAGATCTGCAAAGGGGAATGAGAAACGACAGAACGTTTCAATTAGGAGACTGGCCTATTTGAACAACACTGAGATTCCAGTTTTGTTGATTGGATCACTAGGTGCAGTTAATGGTGTACTCTTTCCCATATTTGGTCTTTTAATCTATCATCCATTAAGATGTTCTATGAACCGCCACATGAGCTACGGAAAGATTCCAGGTTTGGGCAATTTTGTACTGTAGTTGGGAGTTCTTGCTCTAGTAGCATACCGTTACAAAATACTTCTTTGGAGTTGCTGGAGGTAAACTGATTAACGAATCCGTGCCTTGACATTGAGAAAGTTGTGCACAGGAAATCAGCTGGTTTGATGATCCTGCAAATTCAAGGTGATTTAAAACGTGGTAACCTTCATACATCCAGTTTAAATTATGCTTCTAACAATGAATTTTACTTTCAATTTTCAGTGGTGCGATTGGTGCAAGGTTATCAACTGATGCTTCTCAAGTTCGGAGTAAGTTGGTGATGCATTGGCCTTAATTGTCCAGAACTAGCCACAATCACAGCAGGGCTTGTCATATCCTTCACTGCTAACTGGATTTTGGCTTTTATAATTTTAGCAGTATCTCCATTTATTTTAATTCAAGGATTCCTTCAAGGAAAGTTTCTGAAGGGCTTCAGCGCAGAGCCAAGGTTAGTTTTTCCCTGTGTGCTTAGTACTGTATGGTGATAATGAATTATGCTATAATCTATATAAATACAGCTTATGTATGAGGAAGCAAGTCAAGTGGCCAATGATGCAGTTGGGAGCATCAGAACTGTGGCCTATTCTGGGCGAAAATAAGGTAATGGATTTGTACCAAAGAAATGCGATGCCCCCATGAAAACGGGAGTCGCCTAGGACTTGTAAGTGGTGGAGGTTTCGGCTTTTCTTTCTTTGCACTCTACTGCACGAATGCATTCTGCTTCTACATTGGATCAGTACTTGTACAGCATGGAAAAGCAACATTTGGAGAAGTCTTCAAGGTATGCGTTAGCTATTTGTTTGGTTTTTATTTAACCCTTCTATGATCTATTGAGTTTTTAATCTGACGTATGTAGTTTTGCAGGTTTTCTTCGCATTGACAATTTCAGCAATCGGTGTCTCTCAATCCGTGCTTTGGCTCCGGACACAGCGAAGGCAAAGGATTCAACAGCTTCTATATTTGAAATTCTTGACAGCAAGCTAAAATTGACTCCAGCAGCAACGAGGGCATGACACCACAAGTGTACGTGGTGATATTGAATTGGAACACGTCAGTTTCAAAATATCCAACAAGGCCAGATGTTCAAATTTTCAAAGATTTGTCCTTGAGCATCCCTTCTGGAAAGGATTCCATTTCAGCCACCAACCATATGTATGTTTTCTTTTGAATCATTTCTGAGCTTTTGTATTCTGTGTGCAGACTGTTGCTCTTGTTGGAGAGAGTGGTGTGGAAAGTCGACTGTAAAGTTCTTATAGAGAGATTTATGATCCTGATTCCGGCCATATATTCTTGGACATATAGAACAAAGGAGTTAAAAAAAAAGTTGGTGATGGGCAACAGATGGGGTTGGTGAGTCAAGAGCCAATACTCTTCAATGAAACCATCCGCTTGAACATAGCCTATGGCAAACATGGAGATGCCACTGAAGAAGAGATCATTGCAGCAACAAAAGCAGCAAATGCGCACAACTTCATAGCTGCATTGCCAAATGGCTATGACACCAATGTAGGGGAACGAGGAGTGCAACTGTCAGGAGGGCAGAAGCAAAGGATTGCCATTGCAAGAGCTATACTAAAGAATCCGAAAATTCTTCTGCTTGATGAGGCGACAAGTGCACTGGACGCAGAATCAGAACGCGTTGTACAAGAAGCATTAGACAGTGTGATGGTCAACAGAACAACAGTAGTTGTTGCTCATCGCCTCACAACAATAAAAAACGCAGACATAATTGCAGTAGTGAAGAATGGGGTGATCGCAGAGAAAGGAAGGCACGAGGCGCTGATGAAAATCACTGACGGGGCTTATGCATCATTGGTAGCACTTCACATAAGTGCTGCTGCATAAAGAATAGAAGAATTTAATCGAATTTGAGGAAGTAATGGCCTCAGCGATTCACAAGGGAGGAATTCACACTCTGATCAAGCTCTTTTGACATTACAAGCAGTTTAATTGAAAAGAGGGCATGTGAATGACAGTTGTAGCTAGGTGCCATAAACTCAAATGAGTTTCCATGTTAAATTTTGAAGTAGTATTATATATAGATAAGTGAACCTTCCTATAATGTGATAATGTGAAAGGTTCCCATGCATATTGATTTTTTTTTTTTTTTTCAATTACTTGGTGATTTTCTTTATTCAATGCCAGAAAGAAAATAATTAGTCAAATTCAGCAATTACTCTAAATTATATTCTCTCTTCTTTCTGTTGTTTTTTTTTTTTATGCAATTGGTTATGGAGATGACAAAAATAACTCTCAATCACCTCTTCCCTTGTGGCCGGATGACAAGCCCTTTAGCCACTGGTGTTAGCTATATCTCGAGAATCTTGTCTTCAAGTCGCAGGAGAGGCAATTATTGGGCCTTGTGGCTAGGGATGTGTAAAAAAATCCGATATCTGGTCCATATCCGATGCGATCCGAAGAAACCGGATATCCGAAAATTCAGATCGGATTCGAATATAAATTTTTGGAAGATTCGGATTTTCAAATTGGATACTGGATCGGTTCTACAAAGAAACCAGATATCCGAATTCGATCCAGTTTTGTCCATAACTACAAGTTTTAAGAAGTTATTTTGGGGTCTTAGGTGAAAAGTGGTAAAGTATGTGGATTGTTTTGAGATACGATGACAACTTTGGGGGTCAAAAAGTACTGAAATGCTAATGTGGTGGGGTACTAAAGAATAATGCAAAAATGTTAGGGGGCAACTTGATAACTTCCATGCAAATTCGGATAAAATCGAATATCTGGTTTATCTGATCCAAATTCGAATAGGATTCGGATCAGGTTTCATCCTGATCCAAATTTTCGGATTGGATAAAAAAAATGCAAAACCGAATCGGATATCTGGTTTTGCACACCCCTACTTGTGGCCGAAAGGCAAACATTTTAGCCACTAGGGTTACCTATACCTAAGGGTCTTATGTTCGAGTTGCACGGTAGGCACATACCACATTTATACCTAAGGGTCTTTTGTTCGATTTGCAAGAGAGGCACCTAACACATTTGTGCGAGGTAGTGGTCAGATGGCAATCTCAAGGCAATATCTCATATAACAGAAAAAAAAAAAAAAAAAAAAAAACTAAGTTACAAAAAAGGCTCTCACCTTGTGGCTGGATGTCTAGCCCTTTAGTCACTAAGGTTAGCTATACCCAAAGATCTTGTGTTCGAGTTGTAGGAGAGTGGATACCTCAGTTACGGGTAGACTTAGCAAAACGAGTGAGTGGGTCGAGTACAGGTCAAGTCTAAATAGGTGCGGGCCCAAAACGGGTCGCTTTAAACAGGTCCAAAATGGTATTTTTAAACTTTTTGGGTGGGAAAGTGTCATTAAGGCAAACCTCGAGTGGGAAAAAGTCGTTTACTCTCTGTCTATATATATCTATACTTATATAAACACACCAACATCAATTCCCCTTATTCATGTAACAAAAACCACATTTTTACTGATAGCTAGAAGCCTCGCTCCGTCTCTCCTGCTGGTATTTGATTTTCTTTTCTTTCTGCTTTATCATGTTTTCTTTATGTTTTGTGTTTATATGATATGGATCTTGATCATGAATTCTTTATGTTTGTGTTTGTTTGTTTGTGTTGGTGTTTAAGCTTATGCCGGATGTGCAAAGAAAAGGAGAACTGAAGAGAATTAATCTACTTTCATTAACAAACAAGAACTGAATATAACATGCTTTTGCTTACTGTTACAACCATTGTTAGTAAGACTTTTACACAAACCTATCCAACGACTACATTACACATTAGAGACACAAAGCCTCAAAATAAGCTGAGTTACCTAAGTCAAATTTAACACACAAGTTGACAACTTAAGCCTAAACTACTGCACTTAAAACAGCACCATGCACGTCACTTTGGTTGCATCAAAAACAGCTTCAAACTTTTGGTTCCAGCAAAATATACTTCCAACACAGCATCAACCTTCAACACTCATCCTTGATGCTTTGGCTGGAAACACCAAGTTCTAGTCTTAGGGCTTCAAACTTGGATTTGCACAAAGCCTTTGTCATAATGTCAGCAACTTGTTCTTCTCCTCTGCAGTGCATTAAGCTCACTTCACCACATTGTTCAGCTTCCCTTACTGCATGATATTTGATCTTGATATGCTTAGTTCTATCGTGGAGTACAGGGTTCTTTGCCATGGCCATAGCCGACTTGTTATCACATAGGATTAATGTAGGACCACCCTGCACTTGGTGCAAATCATCCAGCATCTTCCTAAGCCATACAGCCTGGTTCACTGCTGCTACAGCAGAGACATATTCAGCTTCAGCAGAGACATATTCAGCTTCAGCAGTAGACTGTGCCACAGTCTCCTGCTTCCTTAACAGCCAGCAAATTACACCCTGATTCAAGTAGAAAACATAACCAGAGGTGCTTTTTGCATCATCCAGGGATCCAACCCAGTCACTATCAGTATACCCCAACAATTTCAGACTTTCAGCTTTCCTAAAACAGATGCCTAACATGATGGTTCCTTTTACATACCTCAACACACGTTTAGCAGCCTTAAAGTGCAGTTCAATTGGGTTGCTCATGAACCTTGAAAGGTAACTTGCAGTGAACATAAGGTCAGGTCTGGTGGCTATGTAATACAACAAACTTCCCACCAAGCTCCTATATTTCCCTTCATCCACCCTCTTTGCACCATCAGTTTTGCTCAGTTTTAGGTTGGGAACCAGTGGGGTATCCACTGGTTTACAATTCTCCATTCTAAACTTCATGAGAATCTCGGTTGCATACCTCTGTTGGCACACAAAAATCTCACCTGCAATCTGACCTATCTCCATGCCTAGGAAATATTTCATCAATCCTAAATCTGTCATTTCAAACTCAGTTTGCATGGCTGATTTAAACTAGTCCAACTCTTCAGGATTGCTTCCAGTCACCAATAAGTCATCAACATAGAGAGAGACCACAACCAATCCCCTTTCAGTTTTCCTAATGTAGAGAGTGTGTTCATTTGGACTTCTAGTGTAATCGAGGCTGCACAAATAGTCATTTATTCGGCTGTACCAGGCTCTAAGGGCCTACTTCAAGCCATATAAAGCTTTCCTTAGCAGGTACACATGAGCCTCTTTGCCCTCAACCTTGTAGCCTTCCGGTTGCTCCACAAAAATCTCCTCTGAAATCCACCTATTTAGAAATGCCGATTTGACATCCAGCTGAAAAATTTTCTAGTTAAACTGAGCTGTAAGTGCTAACAGCAACCTGATTGTGTCTTGCCTAGTTACCGGGACAAATGTTTCTGAAAAGTCAATACTTGGTTGTTGTGCAAAGCCCTTGACCACTAGCCTTGCTTTGTGCTTGTAGATTGAGCCATCATGATTGATTTTCAGTTTGAAAATCCATTTTACCTGAATTACTTTCCTTTTTCCAGGTCTTGGTACCAATTTTCAGGTTTAGTTTTTATCAATCATGCTGAGCTTCTCCTGCATTGCAGCCTTCCACAATTCAGACTTGGCAGCTTCAAGATAATATCTTGGTTCCACCACTGCCACATTGCACCTTTCCTATACATCAGCCAGTGATCTTGTCAGCATGTTCTTCTTCCTCATCTGAATCTGCCTCTTGGATCAGCCCCTCATTCATCTCTTCCTATCTTGATTCAGCTTGCACATCAATTCTCTTCTCTTCCCAGTTCTAGGCTATACCTTCATCAACCTTTATATCTCTTGTGATTACAATCTTCCTAGACTCAGGGATATAAACTCTATAGGCTTTAGAGTTGCTGCTGTAGCCTATAAGTATCCCAATTTCAGCCTTATCATCCAATTTGGATCTTTTGCTTGCTAGGATCATTACATAGGCTATACTTCCAAATAATTTCAAGCTCCCTACAGCTGGTTTGACTCCACTCCATGCCTCAATTGGTGTTTGATGTTTAACTGCCTTGGTGGGTAGCCTATTCAGGAGGAAAACTGCTGTATTAACAGCTTCAGCCCAGAACACTTTAGGAAGGTTCTTCCCAGTCATCATGCACCTAGCCATTTCCATAATGGTTCGGTTTCTCCTCTCACAGACACCATTCTGCTAAGGGTGTACGGGACTGTGAATTGATGCTGAATTCCAACTACACTGCAGATTGTACTAAATTCATTTGAGGTGTATTATGTCCCATTGTCGCTCCTTATGGTTTTGATCAATGTTCCAGCTTCATTCTCCACCAGCAACTTGAATTTCTTAAACACAGCAGCCACCTCATTTTTCTGCTTCAGAAAATACACCCAAGCCACCCTTGAGTAATCATCAATAAAGAGTACAAAGTACCTGCTACCATTAAAGGATTCAGTCTTCATAGGACCACACACATCAGTGTGGATCAATTGCAGCTTGTGACTTTGTAACACCTCCTCTTTACTACTATTCTTAAAATGCATACTATGTAAATTATAGATATACATAGCATAAGGAAAATAGTGGGCTCAAATTTTTCTTTACTCGTAAAATAAAATTCTTTACAAATACAAAAGACTATGTATTTAAAAACTTTCTAATTAATACAAAATATCATAGCTGGTGGACAGTGGTGCCAATACTCTTCGCTCCTTGACGTCCATCCGACCGTTGCTCCTATTTCCTGCAAAACAGAGAAGAACAACAGGGTGAGCACAACAATGCTCAGTAAGTAAATCCTCTACTACCTGTCCCCGCAACTCACTCTTTGGTTCTTTCCTTACTCTATCGTTCTTCTATTTCTTTCTCTCACTGTTTTTCTCTTTCTTGCTAATACTACTATTCTCCCTTAACTCTGTTCTGCTCTTTTTATTCTTTCTTTCTCTCTGTTCCTATTCTCTTTTCTCCTTCTATTCTTACTCACCATAAAGGAAAATCATGGTTCTCTCTCTTATTCTCATTATACTCTCACTAACCATGGAAGAACTTATGGTACATGCATGTATGAGAGGTACATGCAATTAATGCAAAAGAGTTGCATGTTTTTTTCTTTCTTTCTACTCTCTATTCTTCTTAGCTCAAACTTTCGCATTCATTCTCATACTCTCTCTCTCTCTTTCTATCTCATTATTTCTCAAGCTTTCTCATTCTTTAATTCTCTCTATCATCTCATTCTCATTTCTCATAAATCATTTCTACTAACTCGCTCTTTAGTAGTCACGGCCTCATCTTACCGGAGGCACGGCCGGGACTCACTCCCACTCTACGTGACTGCTACTCATTCTAGCCGATCGGACTCGGTTATGTATGGATTTGGAACCCTTGACCATGTGAGTGTATAATCTCTCTCTCGGGTACTCGGGCATAGCCCTCATCCGCATGTACTCTCACGGGCTACACCACTTCTCTTTCTCATACTCATGCTGCTCTCTCAATGCGGCGTACATGCGGGAATACTCTACCCATTACTCACGGGTTCCCTATCGCATAATCTACTCTATGCTCTTATCTCTTTCTTATTCTTTCTCATGTTTGCTCATCTCTTTCTCAAGCTAGTACTCATAATATAGCTTAACTCTTAGCTTTTCTCATCTCTGTTCTCTTTCTGTTTCTGTTCTTTCTCATTCTTACTCATTGGAATGTCACGACCTCATCTGACCGGAGGCACGGCTGGGCGCTACCACTCTACGTGACTTCCGCTCATTTCTCTACCGATCAGATTTGGTCATGCATGGATTCGAAACCTTTGGCCATGTGAGTGTACATGCTTTCTCTCTATTTCTCTCAAATGTCACGACCCCTTCATACCGGAGGCACGGCTGGAACCTCATGTTCCACTCTACGTGACGGTCACGACCTTATCTTACCGGAGGCACGGCTGGGGATCACAAAGCACCTACTCTCGTGACTCTACTCATCACTCATAGGTTCCCCATTCGCACGACTTACTCTATTCTCTTCCTTAGCACTTTTCGCTCTTTTATTCACTAGTGCTCAATCTCTCTTTCTCTTTACTATCAGAGTGTTCTTATTCTCTTTACTCTTAAGAGTTGCTATTCTCAACATTCTCTACTCTTTCTCACTCAAACTATTACTCATAGTATAGTTTATACTCAAAATTCTCTACTCTTAAGCTAGTATTCATAATGTAGCTCATACTCAACACTCTCTATTCTTTCTCAAGCTACTTCTCAATGCACAATTAATGCATATGGATGGTTCATACTCATTAATGCACTTTTGAAATGCCAAATGCACAATATTGCATCAAACCAGTCATTCTGCACAGGTCACACTAAAAAGGGCATAACTTGCGTTATATACCTCTCGTATGAAAGATAGTGGGCTCAAATTTTTCTTTACTCATAAAATATAATTCTTTACAAATACAAAATACTATGTATTAAAAACTTTCTAATTAATACAAAATATAATAGCTGGTGGACAGCGGTGCCAATACTCTCCGCTTCTCGACATCCATCCAACCGATGCTCCTATTTCCTGCAAAACAGAGAAAAACCACAGGGTGAGCACAACAATGCCAAGTAAGTAAATCATCTACTACATGTCCCAGCAACTCGCTCTTTGGTTCTTTCCTTACTCTACCGTTCTTCTATTTCTAATTCTCACTATTTTTCTCTTTCTTTTTAATACTATTATTCTCCTTTAACTCTGTTTTGCCCCTTTTTAGTCTTTCTTTCTCTCTGTTCTTATTCTCTTTTCTCCTTCCCTTATTCTTACTCACCATGAAGAACAATCATGGTTCTCTCTTATTCTCATCATACCCAGCATGAAGGAAAATCATGGTTCTCGCTCTTATTCTCATCATACTCTCACTAACCATGGAAGAACTCATGGTGCATGCATATATGAGAAGTACATGCAATTATCTACTCTCTATTCTTACTAGCTCAAACTCTCTCATTCTTTCTCATACTCTCTTTTTCTATCTCATTCTATCTCAAGCTTTCTCAAGCTTTCTCGTTCTTTAATTCTTTCTATTATCTCATTCTCATTTATGTTTCTCTTTCTCATAACTCTTTTCTATTAACTCTTTTTTGTAGTCATGGCCTCATCTTACCGGAGGCACGGCCGGGAACTCAACCCGCTTTTCGTGACTTCTCCTTATTCTAGCCGATCGGACTTGGTTATGCATGGATTCAGAACCTTTGGCCATATGAGTATACAATCTCTCTCTCGGGTACTCGGGTACAGCCCTCATCCGCATGCACTCTCATGGGCTACACCACCTCTCTTTCTCATACTCATGCCGCTCTCTCAATGCGGCGTACATGCGGGAATACTCTACCCATTACTCACGGGTTCCCCATCGCACAACCTACTCTATGCTCTTATCTCTCTTTTATTCTTTCTCATGCTTGCTCATCTCTTTCTCAAGCTAGTACTCATAATATAGCTTAACTCTTAGCTTTTATGTTCTTTCCCATTCTTACTCATTGGAATGTCACGACCTCATCTGACCAGAGGCACGGCTAGGCACTACCACTCTACGTGACTTCCGCTCATTTCTCTACCGATCGGATTTAGTCATGCATGGATTCGAAACCTATGGCCATGTGAGTGTATTATCTCTCTCTCTGAATGTCACGGCCCCATCTTACCAGAGGCACGGTTGGAACCTCATGTTCCACTCTGCGTGACGGTCATGGCCTCATCTAACCGGAGGCACGGCTAGGGATCAAAAAGCACCCACTCTCATGACTCTACTCATCACTCACAGGTTCCCCATCACACAACTTACTCTATTCTCTTCTTTAACTCTTGTGCACAAGATCTCTACTCTTTCTCTAGCTACTCATCATAATGTAGCTTAACTCTTAGAGTACTTCTCTACTCTTCCTCAACTTTTCCTCAAATTCTTTCTAAATGCACACTTAATGCATATGGATGGTTCATGCTCATTAATGCACTTAAGAAATGCCAATATGCAATGTTGCAATAATTAAGGTTCATAACTCATTCTCATGCTTCTCTTAGGCATTTTATCAAACAACTCATGTGCATATCAAACTTCTTATGTAACTACAACTCTATTTCTCTCTTTAACCATCCAAAATTGGAAGAAAACTCCCTTCCATAGGAATAATCCCTTCCATAGAAGAACACTCCCAAAATATACTCATTCTCATCTAACTTCATCTAAACTCATCACACATCCACACTTCTTATAAAGGGAAAGAATCCAACAAACAAAACAAGTAGACATATATCTCTACTCAATTTCTCAAATACATACATAAAACATGCATACATCATTTCTACTAAATCTCTACTCAAAAGAATTCTCAAATCTCAACTTGGGTTAGGATTTACTTACCTCATACTTGAGTAATCTCCACTAAAGCTCTCTACTCTTGTTGGATCATAGCTTTCCCTTATTTCCTCTTCTTGCTTAGGATCACTTTTTTGTCAAATTCCAACTCAAAACTCTCAAAAATCCCTTGGAAGATTGAGTGAGGAATTGAGAGAAAATGAGGGATGAAGAGGCGGTGGAAATGGGTGAAAAATGAAGGGGTTTAGAGAACTCAACCCTTATTAGCTCATATAATATACACTCTTTCCCATTTTGCCCTTACTCTTTCTTAAAATTTTCACCTTTATCCTTTAATTCTTTACAAACTCACCCCCATTTTACACTATTCTCCATGAAATTTCCTTACATTTTAGTCCCACTTTTCCTGCTAATTAGGGGTAGAAAGGTCATTTTACCCGTATGGAGAATTCTTTAGAAACCTCAAGGAACTTTTCTGCCGTCCCGTCGCTGCGGCGAAGAACTTTCTATCGCCCCGACGAAACAGTCCAGAACCAACGTCGCCGCGACGAAGCTTCTCCCTCGCCCCGGCGAAGGTTGCAACTCTAAAGTCTGCCAAGTCTTGATCAATTATAGGGTAAACACTCAACCAAACCCAAAACATAAACTCAACCAAGGGCCAACCAAACAACATAAACAACATACAAACTCATTTAAGAGCAAGTCAGTAACCGTTTAGGCCTACCATAAACAATGGCTACGTATCTCAAGCGGGGCGTTACAATTCTCCCCCCTTAAAGGAATTTCGTCCCCAAAATTCAAATAAACAACTCCGAGTAACAGTTCTGCATACCTTGCTTTACCTCCCGTACTTTCACTAGAGGGAAATTCTTGTTTTGAAGCTCCTTGATCTCTCTGTCCAATATTTATACTGGACACTCCTCAAACTTAGGATTCTCACTCTCCATCCTCAATGCTCAAAACATGGGAGGGATCACTTGTATACTTTCGAAGCATCGAAATATACACATTATTTACTCTCGTCCATACTAGGGGGTAGTGTCAAGCACCTTTTCCACTCTTTATAATATCTCAAATGGACTTCTGTACCTCGATGCTAACTTTCCTCTGCTATTAAACACGTTACCCGGTTGTAGGGGGAAAAGTCTTAAAAACACTCTAACACCCACTCCGAATTCAATATCCTTTCTCTTCAAATCTGTCGAACTTTTCTATTTTGCTTGGGCTTGATGTATTCTATTTCTGATTAACTTTATCTCTTCAAACAATTCCTGAGTCATTTCTAGCCCAAGAACTATATTTAACTCATCTTTCTTGCCCACACATCTCAGGATAATGGAGTTCAACATAGTCTACCATATCAAGTCTCGTAAAGAGCCATCTTATTTGCAGACTGAACTCCTAACGTGGCAATCCTTGCTGAAATAATCTCAATCTTCATAATTTTGATCTAGCTATAACCATCTCTTATGCCTCATACTCAACTCCCTCTATGTAAGGAGATGTGTTAAACTCTTAGGGTCGGTGTAGATCTTACTTTGGGCACCATAAAAGTAATACCTCCGAAGTTCAGGGTAAAGACTACTCTAAACTGAGCAAGACAATTAAGAAACACCTTAATGATAACCCGACCTCCAATCACTCTTAGAAAATACTATTGTACCCCTTAATTGGTCTAAAGATCATCCGTCCATGGTAACGGGCATTTATTCTTCACTATCAGTTATTCATTTCTCTGTCATCACTACACATTCGTAATGATACTTCTTTCTTCCCTACAAACAAGATCGGAGCTCCCTATGGAGGATGACTCGGTCGGATAAGACCTTTATCTAGCAACTCTTAAAGTTGCTTCTTCAATTCTTGAAGCTCGGCTGGGGCCACTAGATAAGGGATTTTAGACATCGATGCTGTCCCCAGTGCCAGTTCAACATTAAACTCAACTGCTTTTTTCGGAAGTAAGCTCGATAACTCTGGCAGAAATACCTCTAAAATTTCTCAGACTACTGGCACACTCTAAATCTCTGGTTATGGGACATCACTACTTAGCATCACATGAACTATCTGTTCATAACACCCTTTTCTTACCGTCTACTGAACGAATGGCCCTTTGCCTTCTAGAAATGATAATATGATTGAATCTCACTCTTCCCTCGGTAATCGACCTCTACTCCATATCTCCTCTAGGGAACTCATGCCCAAAAACATAGGGCAAAGGATACTAGCTAATCAATTGTTAACTCTCTTTCATGGATCACTACAAACTTTCCTGAATAAATCTTCCCCTTCTCTCAAACTTCACTCTAAGCTCAAAGGGGTTCTATTCCCTCTGATTTTTGCCCATGGACCACTTGTCTTTTCTCAACCTTGGAGTACTCACTATTCTAGATACAAACCTTACAAGAGAGTTAACTCTCACTGTCTACTCTTCACTATACTCAATCCTTCCTAAAACTGATAAACTCTTGTACCGTCTTATGAACCTTGCCAACTAATCTCAACTTCAACCATCTTCTAAACTCTTCTCAAATCATGACCAAACCATCATGGGTATCCTCCATGACTTCCCACAAAACTCGGGCATTCCTCTAAGACAAGAGAATGGTACACCGGATCTTCTCTCGGTCTATAAACCACTCAACGGCTAAACCATTCTTTTACTGTAACAGCTGACAAAAACTTGGGAACCCATGAACCGACTCAATTCGATTCTATACCATCAACGGTATTGACCTTTCTTTTTCTCTAGCAGGCTGCACTTGGACGAGGTTTCAATTCCTTCTAATTCAACTCGGGGAAATCAGTTTCCCTGTACTCACTACCTTCTTACCTCATACTCAGGTCCTGTATCTTATTACAAGACAACCACATTAAACAACTCAAATAACACTTTAAGCAAGGAAAGACTTAACTGACAACGGTCGGCTACGAAACAGCATGGCGGTGAGAATGGCACACTGTCAAATCCCAAAATCTTTGCTCTGATACCAAAAATGTAACACCTGCTCTCTACTACTATTCTGATAATACATACTATGTAAATTATAGATATACATATCGTATGAAAGATAGTGGGCTCAAATTTTTCTTTACTCATAAAATATAATTCTTTACAAATACAAAATACTATGTATTAAAAACTTTCTAATTAATACAAAATATCATAGCTGGTGGACAGTGGTGCCAATACTCTCCGCTCCTCGACATCCATCCAACCGCTGCTCCTATTTCCTGCAAAACAGAGAAGAACCACAGGGTGAGCACAACAATGCCTAGTAAGTAAATCATCTACTACTTGTCCCTGCAACTCGCTCTTTAGTTCTTTCCTTACTCTACCGTTCTTCTATTTCTAATTCTCACTGTTTTTCTCTTTCTTTTTAATACTGTTATTCTCCTTTAACTCTGTTTTGCTCCTTTTTAGTCTTTCTTTCTCTCTGTTCTTATTCTCTTTTCTCCTTCCCTTATTCTTACTCACCATGAAGAACAATCATGGTTCTCTCTTATTCTCATCATACTCACAATGAAGGAAAATCATGGTTCTCGCTCTTATTCTCATCATACTCTCACTAACCATGGAAGAACTCATGGTGCATGCATATATGAGATGTACATGCAATTATCTACTCTCTCATTCTTTCTCATACTCTCTTTTTCTATCTCATTCTTTCTCAAGCTTTCTCATTCTTTAATTCTTTCTATTATCTCATTCTCATTTATGTTTCTCTTTCTCATAACTCTTTTCTATTAACTCTTTTTTGTAGTCACGGCCTCATCTTACCGGAGGCACAGCCGGGAACTCAACCCGCTTTTCGTGACTTCTCCTTATTCTAGCCGATCGGACTTGGTTATGCATGGATTCGGAACCTTTGGCCATATGAGTATACAATCTCTCTCTCGGGTACTCGGGTATAGCCCTCATCCGCATGCACTCTCACGGGCTACACCACCTCTCTTTCTCATACTCATGCCGCTCTCTCAGTGCAGCGTACATGCAGGAATACTCTACCCATTACTCACGGGTTCCCTATCGCATAACCTACTCTATGCTCTTATCTCTCTTTTATTCTTTCTCATGCTTGCTCATCTCTTTCTCAAGCTAGTACTCATAATATAGCTTAACTCTTAGCTTTTATGTTCTTTCCCATTCTTACTCATTGGAATGTCACGACCTCATCTGACCGGAGGCACGGCTAGGCACTACCACTCTACGTGACTTCCGCTCATTTCTCTACCGATCGGATTTAGTCATGCATGGATTCGAAACCTTTGGCCATGTGAGTGTATTATCTCTCTCTCTGAATGTCACGGCCCCATCTTACCAGAGGCACGGTTGGAACCTCATGTTCCACTCTGCGTGACGGTCATGGCCTCATCTAACCGGAGGCATGGCTGGGGATCAAAAAGCACCCACTCTCATGACTCTACTTATCACTCACAGGTTCCCCATCACACAACTTACTCTATTCTCTTCTTTAACTCTTGTGCGCAAGATCTCTACTCTTTCTCTAGCTACTCATCATAATGTAGCTTAACTCTTAGAGTACTTCTCTACTCTTCCTCAACTTTTTCTCAAATTCTTTCTCAATGCACACTTAATGCATATGGATGGTTCATGCTCATTAATGCACTTAAGAAATGCCAATATGCAATGTTACAATAATTAAGGTTCATAACTCATTCTCATGCTTCTCTTAGGCATTTTATCAAACAACTCATGTGCATATCAAACTTCTTATGTAACTACAACTCTATTTCTCTCTTTAACCATCCAAAATTGGAAGAAAACTCCCTTCCATAGGTATAATCCCTTCCATAGAAGAACACTCCCAAAATATACTCATTCTCATCTAACTTCATCTCAACTCATCACACATCCACACTTCTTATAAAGGGAAAGCATCCAACAAACGTAACAAGTAGACATATATCTCTACTCAATTTCTCAAATACATACATAAAACATGCATACATCATTTCTACTAAATCTCTACTCAAAAGAATTCTCAAATCTCAACTTGGGTTAGGATTTACTTACCTCATACTTGAGTAATCTCCACTAAAGCTCTCTACTCTTGTTGGATCATAGCTTTCCCTTATTTCCTCTTCTTGCTTAGGATCACTTTTTTGTCAAATTCCAACTCTAAACTCTCAAAAATCCCTTGGAAGATTGAGTGAGGAATTGAGAGAAAATGAGGGATGAAGAGGCGGTGGAAATGGGTGAAAAATGAAGGGGTTTAGAGAACTCAACCCTTATTAGCTCATATAATATACACTCTTTCCCATTTTGCCCTTACTCTTTCTTAAAATTTTCACCTTTATCCTTTAATTCTTTACAAACTCACCCCCATTTTACACTATTCTCCATGAAATTTCCTTACATTTTAGTCCCACTTTTCCTGCTAATTAGGGGTAGAAAGGTCATTTTACCCATATGGAGAATTCTTTAGAAACCTCAAGGAACTTTTCTGCCGTCCCGTCGCCGCGGCGAAGAACTTTCTGTCACCCCGACGAAACAGTCCAGAATCGACACCGCCAACACAGAACCAACGTCGCCGCGGCGAAGCTTCTCCCTCGCCTCGGCGAAGGTTGCAACTCCAAAATCTGCCAAGTCTTGATCAATTCCAGGGTAAACACTCAACCAAACCCAAAACATAAACTCAACCAAGGGCCAACCAAACAACATGAACAACATGCAAACTCATTTGGGAGCAAGTCAGTAATCGTTTAGGCCATACCATAAACAATGGCTATGTATCTCAAGCGGGGCGTTACAATTTCAGTCCCCACGGATAAGAATTAAAGAACTTCAAATTGCTTGCAAACAACAACCAATCTTTCTCAATAGCTTTTGTTGAGTCACCAACCAATAAGATCGAATGTAAAAACAAAACCAAGCACACTTTTATCTTCTCTGTATCAGTAAATTCAACTGTTTCTAGCCTATTCTCTAAATCATGTGCTGTAATAGACTTATCCCCAAACAAAACCTTATTATAAAACTGTTTGGCTCCCCGACTGTTCCTTACTGCCTCTGCCTTCTTATCTGGCACTTCCCCACATCCTAAGCCCGTCACCAGGGCATATTCCATCATGCCAAAACGTAGTGGCTTTCCACCCACCACGAACCACATTTATTTTTTTTTTATTGCATTTTACTAAGTGCAGCAACATGTAATGCACTCCTTGCCCCAAAATGCCTTTTTCCAATGATTTCCGAGTCTTAAAAACTGACTGAAACAAGTGCGACCAAAATCTCTTCTACCATTCGTCATTCCATCGAAAATTTCCTGTATTCTATCAAAAACTTCCCAACTTGACCTGACCATCACCCTTGTAGGGAAGTAGGGCACCTTATCGCTTATAAGGTCCAACTCGTAGTCTGTATAGTCCACTAAACGCACAATTTACACAATCGATATAAACAAAATGTCAGCAACAAAAAGATCTCTTAAGCGACCAATAGTAAACTGAAAGAATCTCTTAAGGGACACAAAAGATCGCTTATTATATCTGTGATTCTGCCTCCACAAGATCGCTTAAGCAACCAAGAGTAAATTGAATCAATCGCTTAAGCGATCATTAGTGCAATCATGAGTACAACAGATTAATCGCTTAAGTGATACACATGATCGCTTAAGCAATAGTACAAGCAATATTCCTAAACAACGTAGCTCTTCTTTGCTGGCCTCCTCCTTATCGCCTGAATCCTCGGACGACTCCTCCTGGCCTGAATTCTCGTCGGAATCCTCCTCCTGGCCTGAATCCTCGTCTGACTCCTCGTCTTCAGAACCGTTTGCCGGTTCTTCCCTCTGTTCTTGTGCCACCGGCGTCTCCTCTGCGTGTGGACTGCCTTCACTGATCGGATGATCCACCAGAGCAGCCATTGAACTGCTTGCGCCACCGGAATCTAGGATTCAAAGTGGCGTTGGGTTTTCCTCCTCATTGTCAGTGTCAGCCATGGTTTTGGATTGAATTTGGTGTCAAAGTTTGCAGTTTTGATCGGAAATGTGGATTGTATCATCGGAAATCGCACAGATTCCGTTTAGGGTTAAGGAAATCGATTTTAGGGTTCAACAAATCGATCGAAAATGGCGACTATATCGCCAGAAATCGTGACTGTATTCGGTTTAGGGTTCAAGAAATTGATTTAGGGTGCAAATTTGTAGGTGTTCGATTGGAAAAAATCGCATCTCCCTTTCGTTCAAGAAATCGCTTTTTGAACTAATGAATTTCGATTAAGCGAGGTGAATAGTTAGTGGGGCTTGTTTTGAGAAATTTCAAATTTTAAAAACTTTCATTATTTCTGATTCGGCCCACATATGTTTTAATCTTTTCATTTTAACTCATTTTACATGTTTAATTAATCCTAACTATGCCACGTCATCTTCTCTAAATTAAAAAAAAAAAATGATAAACAGTTTCAAGGCCATTTTCTTAAATCGAAACTTGGGATGGCCGGGAAGCTAAATTTTCTCCTTTCTATTATTCCAGATTTTTATTTCATTTTTTTCAGAATTTTTTTTTCCATTTTTCAGACTTTTCAATTTTTTTATTTCATATTTTTCAATTTTTTATTTATTTCTTTTAAAAATTTGTAATATTTTAGGTAATTTAACAATTTTTAAGCTTAACAAAGGTATTGACATTGAGAATAGAAAGTACAAAGATTGATGGGTATATCAGATAAGGGCATTAAGGTCATTTAGTCTCATTTGGTTAAAAATAATGGAAGAAAATGTAAGAAGTTGACTGCAGCGATTTAGAATAACTTACCAATCTTATAAGGTGTTTGTTGGATCTAGGCAAACCTCGGAGAATTTAAAGGACTAACCCCAAATATATAAAGTCATTTCGTTTTTTAAGCTATTTTTGCCAATTACATATCTTCGCTCCAACATCTACTGTTCTTTCTTCTCAGCATCCACTCTAGCGAGACCATCGCCCTCATTTTCCATTTTCTACAGAAATCTTACTCTTTGTCATCTCGCCGATTTCTTTTTTTCTGTCTTATAATTGTGTTGCAAAATCATATGTACTTAAATATTGAGCATTTAGGTCGAAGTTTATTAGATAATTGATTGAATGAATTTAAATTTAGTAGAGGATTTTGTGGCAATTTATGTTTGCAAATGAATATGTAGACAAGAATATATGTGTGTTTGTGTGAGTAAGACTTCTTTTCATTCTTGTTTTCGATTATTTCTTATGTTTTTTTAACTTTTTTATGCTCTATTTGCTGACCTTTCTTGTTTTCTATTTGATCGTGTAGGGCATTGGTCATAACACTTCCAAATATGTCTTCTAGGCATAAGCGTTTTCCAAGTGATGCAATGAATAAAAAGTATACAGTAGATAAGACGATTAGAGATGGCAAATATGGTCTGATTGGCAATGGTGTTGAGAGAGACACAGGTCAGCTAGTGGCTTTTAAATTTATTGAGAAATCCAATGAACTTGGAGAACTCCCAAACTTAGAATCCCCAAGCTTGATCACACATGAAACCTCTAAAAACATTGGGTTGAACCATCCGAATGCCACCAGGTATAAAATAAAATTGTTTCCTGAGTTAAAAACTATAGAAAATTGCACTAGTTTTAGGATTATGTCCTAAAATTGTTTTTGAAATATTTAATTAAACCATTTTGTTAAATTTCTTGTATCAGTTGTTTTTGAAAACGATAAAATGTATTTAAATTCTATATGGAGGAGGCTCTTATAAATTGTTTTTACTTAATATTGTTGTGGGTGAGACTATTTTTTATTTTTCTGAATGCTTGTTAGCTGTTCAATGTGTAAAAAATCTTTTATTGAGTAGTAACTGTGTTTCTTTTAAGAAAATAAGTAATTTGATAGAAATGTTGTTACAGGTGTCTAAGAATAGAAATTGATGATACTTTTTTGTATCTTGTTTTTGAGAACCTACCATGGGATTTGGATGATTTTAGAAGAGGGTAGGCGAAGATTGAGAATCAAGTCTCCATAAAAGGTATGTCAAATCTTGATATCAAAAGTATACCAATAAAAGTTGTTTCTTAATTCATGTAATTTAAGTTATTATTGGTTGTCGCTGGTTCAACTGAAGATTTCACTTGAGCACGTATATACTCTTACAGGAGGTTTTAATTAGATGCATTACCATATCATTTCTTTTCATGGGATGTAAATGTGAATCAATATTCAAGACGAATCTTATAACATTATAGTTTCAAATGCCATTTTAAAACTCTGAAATATGGGTTCAATACATCCTGTTTAGCAAAATGACCTATTTTATTTGCTCATTATCAGTCAATAACATATTCACAAACCTCATATATAGCTGAAGTTTCCATTTCCCATCTTATGGGGAACTCTTTTCACTCCGTCGATCTCTATCCCCCTCTAGGGGTTACTGCAACAAAAATGACTATTTATGAGGGCTAAATCTTGTGGTAATAGAACTTGGAAATATGTTTTTCCAAAGGGCTAAAAGTTGTAGGAGTCTGCCGTTATTTCTATTGTTGGAAAATTTATTTTTCTTGGGAGCGGTTGGAAATAATACTATTTTTGAGATACATCACTCTGAACGATAAGAACATTTACAAAGAGGGAAAACCGTTGAAAGTATACTATATACCAAGAGGCATAATCTCAAAACAAATACTAGTAGTAATATGTTCTTGTTTGGTCTAATACCTAGCACACACCTATTATCTTTTGATTACAATATTTTTTATGGGTAACAACCTGAATGTTTTTTTTTTTTTTTTCTTTTGGCATAATGACAGTATTTTAGTTTCAAGAGACCAAATTTAAACTGAGTAATTGAAAATTTTCAATAAATACTTGATTTCATTATCTATGTATATGCTTGAAAGATGGTTAATAGCTATAGATTTTGACCAGATTTCTTTCAACTGCAGCATATTCTTCAAGGGATTCTTCATGGTATAGAATATTTGCGGTCTCAAAATTGTGTCCATGAAGATTTGAGACCTGAATTTGTGCTGTTTGATTTAGATAGTATGAAAGGAAATGTTGCTTACTTTGGATAGCCCAAGAGTATGGACGATCTTGTGAATGATTGGTGTCTGGATAACCCGGTATTAATATTAATCTTTCACTCTTTTGGTTTTCTGTTCCTACTGTTATATTGAAAGAAAAAATCTAGAATACTACAAAGGTATTGCATCAGCCATATCATCAGTTTAGTCTATGTCTTTCTATCATGTGACATATATATTTCATTTGCAGGCAGTAGCTTTGAAGGCCGCTAGTCTTTATTACCAGGCACCTGAAAAACTTTTTAATGGAAGCTCTAAGGTAGTTGATACATGGGCTGTGGGCTGTATCTTTGGTGAGATGCTAACTGGGCGGCCCCTGTTTCGTTCTAATAATTGGTTACATTTGCTTACGAGTATTTTCTTGTATTTTTCTTTACATACATCTTAAAAAGTTTCATTTATGCTATATATGCAATGTTGAGATTCTAACTTAAATTTCCTCGCCAACAGTTATATCAATTGGGATCAAAAGTTGGGATCTCAATTTTCGATACTATTTAACAAACTTGAAAATTTCTCGTACAGGGTCTTGGGCGAACCAAAGCCAGAAGTATATGGCAAAATTGAAATTACTATTGATGGTCTTTTAACCCTTTCAAAAAATTTTGATTATAAGATACATAAGAGAGGTTAGAATTTAGTTATTTTGAATGAGATTGAGTACATTATGTAAATTATTTTTTATATTGCAGGACTTGGCAAAAGAGTTTCCAAATCTCGAACCTACTAGAGTTGACCTTATCTCAATAAGTTTGATTTAATTTACTAATTTGTCATCAAATTAAGCAGATTTTCTGACAAATTTTTTACTTTTTTAAGTCATCTTTTGGTGGTTTTATTCATGTTTAAATTTTTACCAGAGAATGCTATACTTGGATCCATACCAAAGGATAACACCTCAAGAAGCACTTGAGCATGAATATTTTAAAGATCTTTAGGATATATTTTTATTAATCTTCCCTTTCCCGACAGGCTTTTTTTAATTTGTATTTTCTGTATTTCCCAACACAACAATATGCTAGTTTCAGGATTTGTGTTAATGTAACGCCCCACTTGAGGTACGTTGCAAATGTTTCTTATTTCGCTCTTATTTGAGTCGGTTTTTATGAATAGTGGTGGGTTGGTCTTTGGTTGTACTGATATGTTGAGTTTTTGCCTTGAATTGAGTCAAATTAGAAGGCTTTTGTTGTTACAGGACTCGCCGGGGCGAAGGATAATATTCGCTGCGACGAAGAGGTGTTGAAGCCACGGGGAAGCTGCTGGACAGTTTTGCCGCGGCGAAGGAAGCTTTTTCGCCGTGGCGACGTGCCGGTTGAAAAGTTTATTGAGTTTTAGATATTTTTTTTCCCTTGGGTACTATTTGACCATTTTACCCCTATTTAGCAGGAAAAGTGGGGAGTAAAATGTAAGGAAATTTCATGGAGAATATGTTAGTATGGGGGTGTGTTTGTAAGGAATCAAAGGATATGGATGGAATTTACAAGAAAGAGCAAGGGCAAAATGGGAAGAATGAGTTTGTTAGGAGATATTTAAGGGGGTTTAGTCTTTGAGAACTTTTCATTTTCCCATTCCACCGCCTCCTTCATTCTCCAAATTCTCTCAAATTCCTTCAATTTCTCGTACACACAGACCCAACCTTCAGCTTCCCAATCAACCCGCTCGTACAACCGCGGGGTCCGGACTTTGACAGAACCAGGGATATGATACAGTGTACGGATACGCCACACGTCACTATCCTTCAGCACGGGCGGATAATCCCTGGTCAGAATCCCACTGCCCTGCTAGCTCGGCTCTTCCTCAGAGCTACTACCGGATGAAGAGGGACTGCCAGCCCCTCCAGAGTCTTCCCCACTCCTACCATACCGACCCGAGCCACTTGGCCCAGCTCCGCCCGACCTTGGAGCGACTACACTAACTCCAGTCGGTACGCCAACTGGGACGCTACCTTCAGGCATCATCACGATAGTCGGGGCATGCTCATACTCGTCCCCGACATCAACCACATCTTGACTCGAACCTGCTGACGTATCGTTTGACATCGGATCACTTGCCCGTCGCAACCGACCGACTTGTTCCTTATGGAACTCAAACTAAACCACTAGTGTCAACCTAGCTACCGGTCGCCCTTCAACACCGCACGATGCCCCTCAAAACCGGCCTCTTCAATCTCAGTCGACCCGTCCTACCGAGAGGTGGAATCCTACATAGCCAGTCGTCCCACCTAACCGACCGACCGACCGAAAGAAAAAGCTCGCTACTAGTCGACCTACCCGACAACGAGAGCCCCTGCCCTGGGTCGATCCCTCCAACCTAACGACCCTAAGCCAAAATCAGTAGAGCACCAACTCGCTCTCCCCAGACGACCGATCCACCTCCAATTTCAACCTTAGTTACCTACTCACCCCGATCACCAATCCCTCAAACCTAAAGACTCACACTCGCCCTGGATGACCGATTGCCTAGTCCACACCACACGCCTCCTCGCCACTCGGTCAGACGTACCGACCGACCCAAACAACGCCTAAGTCGACTTCGTCTTCCAGGCCCAATCTAAAAAACCTAGAAAATATTCAAAACTGCCGGATTCTTCCCGGATATCCACCGGAAAATTCAAACCTACGCCTATTCTCCAAAATCCTAACACCAAAACACTTGGAAACCCAGTTTAAACCCGTTCAAAAGTTCAAAACACCTTTATCCTACCTCCCAAAAATTTCAACAAAAAGGAAATCTACCTACAGAACAGCAAAACGGCCTAAAAAGAAAAAATTACCTTGGATGATTGTAGAAAAGACCACCTTCGCTCAAGAAACTGGGACAAAAACGAAGCAAAAAGAGAGAGAAATTTTTTGGATGAAAACACAAAACCAACGCGAATGGAAGATGAACAGTCTGCTCCCCAATTTTGTAAAGAAAATGTAAACATGTGGCAAGCTGTGATTGGTCAGTTGTCAGGAGTCTCTTCGTTTTCCCGCTCTCGAAACGATGGACCGATCGCCACCATACACGTGGCAGCGATCCGAATCACCTGGGAAACCGTTGTTCCGTATGGAAGCTGCGTCTCGATCGCCCGTTCCTTCCGACCGACTCAGTTTGTACCGCCCAGAATGAATCCGACATGTGTCCAATCTTCACGCGCCAACAAATTCACTTGGCCACTCGATCCACCCGACCGACTCTTCAGTTCAGGAGCCCTCCCAAGCATCCTATGCTCAGCCGGCTCGGAAGGCCTGGACGACCGATGCATGAGTTGGGAATGGTTCGGGTCGAGCCACCTTCAGAACAAAATTGAGAATCTCGCCCAATCATCCATCCGTGGAGAACGAGTGGACAACATGTAACCGAGATGCCTCACCCACTTAGTCGTCCCAGCATCCCGAACTTCCTGAACCTGTCCGACCCGACATGACGAATGAGTGCCTCTTAACGGTCCCCTGTTAGTCGTGCGGATGTACCGAACGATCACATCTGGCTCTCTACTCTTCAGCTCGCCGAACCGATCAGGCACCTCACAATGATAGAATACTTTGGGTCGGGAGTGGATACCGAACGAGGTCCAATCAAGGATCACCTGCAACGGTCAGAGCGATCACTTCAATGATCGTTCGTCCATGAGGGAAGACCAAGCTTGCCTTGAGCGTAACCTACTCTCTGACTTGAGTTACTCTCAACTTAGAGAGTGGGGGACAAACTGTTAGGGCCAAAAATCGTCCTTGGCCCAAATAGGGAAACAGGATCACTAGTGAAGAATGACCAGGCCCAGTCTTGCAGAGGCCCAATTCGGATTGGCCCTATTTGATACGAGGTATAGCCGGCCCAAACTACATGGGCGCGAGCCTCTTAAGCCCTGTCCAATTCCTGGGCCTATGGGTGAGTCCAGAGCCCATAGCCCCTTCAATATTTTCCCATTCTTGATCAATCCCCTATTCAAGGCCGCCTTCCCCTTTCCTGGTGACTTTCCCACTTGGGAGTCATTCTCCTAATCAGAATTAACTTCCTATCCGGACACTGATAAGACAGCTGATTACGACCCTGATTCTTCTAGGGTTAGCATCAGAGTCGCATTAGGACTCCTGCTCCCACCAGGATTGGGAGACCAGACGACCACTATATAAGCAGAGGCCAGCCCTCTCACAAAGGATCATCGACATTACACCTTCACACCCTAGACTCTTTAATTGAGAGTTTCGCTTATTCGCCGTAGTCACAGTCCCCGACTTGACTTCCGGTAATCTCTCATTCCCTAGCCCTCACTATATTAGCCTTTCAGCCTTGCTGACTTGAGCGTCGGAGTGCCTATAACAAACACCATCCTGGTGTTTCCCGTTCGCTTCACGCGTGTGTTTCTCTACGTGTGCAAGTACAGCAGATCGCTAGTGGCCTCAATCTCACGGGATCAGACCCCCCTTTCCGTACAGGTAGATTTTTACGTCTGCATATAACTTTTTCAGTTCATTGAATTTTAGGAAAAAAGTGAGTATTAAGTTATTAAAAAAAAAAAAAAACCGAAAATAGAAATTGAGTTAGATTCATTTCAGTTTATTAAGTCATCATCACCACGTGTCAAGAAAATACGTTCCTTGCAGAGTTGCATTTACGCCTACGTTAATATTTCTTGGAATTAATGCTTAATGTGATTAATTAAGATGTTGATTAACAGCTACTGCAAGTCTTCTTTGTAATCATATAATATTTTTTATTACCATACTAAGGGAATATTATTTAAGATTTATATTTATGTATATAAATCTTAAATAATAATACTAAACTCAATTAACAATAACAAGATACTTTTCGAAAGAGTGAACGATTCTTTTCCCACCCAAGGTTTGTCTTAAAGACACTTTTCCACCTAAAAGTTTCAAAATACCATTTTTTCACCCAAAGTTTATATTACGTTACTACCTAAAGTCGATTTCGGCTGATTCCGACAATAAAAATTCTCTTTATCACTATTATTTGAACCTCCGGTCTCCTCTTTATAAAACCTCTCACTTTGGCACTTGATTTCTCGTCAATTGTCGATCATTGCAAAGCTAGAGTTCATGTTCTTAACTGATTTCTGATTGATTCCAATTACGAATATCCAATCGGTCACCACATTCGATCCATCAGCCTCCATTCTACAAAACCTCTCTTACCCTGGCTCATGGTAACTTGTTAATCTCTGACTGAGAAAGTGAAATATATTTTGGATAGTAACGGAATATTAACTTTGCTTGGAAAAATTGAATTTTGAAACTTTTTGGGTGGAAAAGTGTCATTAAGGCAAACCTTGGGTGGGAAAAAGTAGTTTACTCTTTTTGAAATAGCATGAAAGATAGCTAGCTTTCTTTAAGGCTGTGGCATTATCACTATCGCATACAGAAAAGAGATTAATAACTCAAGATTATTTGCTTCAGTTTGAGCCTTTTTGTGGGATTGAATTATTTCTTTGTTTGTTGAGATGAAAAATGTAATTTCTTTCTATGTTTCCAAAACAACAAAGTTTAAGTGATGTATAAACTCTTTTTGCTCAAATTTATATAAACTATTTGATTATATTTAAATGGAAGATGGTTAAGTTATCTCTCATTTTAAGTCGATAATGTTTAAAAGAAAAGAAAATTTCAAAAATGCCTCATAAAGATGTAAAAGTCTAGGAGAACAAAGGAAAAAATATTTAAATATTTTGCAATAACGTGAAGGTAGAAGAAACCACTAATTATTTTTCTTCCATCAATTTTACATTCTTTTATATATATATACTGTTCCACCCAAAGACATTTTGAGGGTTAACTAGTAAATGAAATGAGTTTGCTGGTGTTGTTTTCTCCTTCTCCGCCAATATATTATTGCTTCTTTTTTGAGAAACCAGTTTTCACTAATTTGGCCGAGTAGGGTTTTGCCATTACTAATGTGAATTCTTCGATGCTCAAGTTAACAAAGTGTTAAAGGTAGAGCTTTAACGAAGCTCCAAAGATAAAATTCAATGACAATACCCTTGTTAGCCAAAAGCTTGATTTTAGCTATTAGCATAATTCACTAGTATGATTCTAACATGTATTGTAAATATAAATAGATAGCTCTTGTACATTGGAATATGCGTACTTGAATATACAATTTCATTATTTGTCTTTCTTTATACAATTCTTTGCTTTTCTCTCTAGAATTCTAACATGTTATCAGAGCCCATGTGCAGAAAAGTAAGTTACTATTTCTATGGTTATATGCATGTCTAAGAAAATTCTATCATTAAGACGATAATAGTCTAAGGAAGATGGGTTTTAAGTGGGACCACTTGTGACCCTCCAATTTCCTCGGAATTTTCCCGATACATATTAAATCAGCATAGCAATTACTACTAGCTTGGGTTACTGCTCTACGCCATCTAGCACCTCTGCCTTTGCCATTACGGTCATTTGCCTTTGCCACACCTCCGCACACGCCTTGCCTAGTCAATTTCGCCACATCATCAATGCCTTGTTATTATTGACTTGTCGCGCCATTGTTGTCTTTTGTCACGTTATCGTTGACTTGCCACGCCATTGTTGGCTTTTACCATGTCATCGGTGTCATGTCATCATTGACTTGACAGGCCATTATTGGCTTTTGCCATGTCATTGGTACCATGTCATCATTGACTCGTCACATCATTGTTGACTTTCGCCTCATCATCGATGCCACATCATCATTGACTAGTAATGGTCATCATTGACTAATCATGCCATGATTGGTTTTTGCCACATCATTGTTGGCTTTTGTCATGTTATTGATGTCATGTCATCGTTGACTTGCCACATCATTGTTGACTTTTACCACATCATCAATGTCATGTCATCGTTGACTTGCCACATCATTGTTGACTTTTGCCACATCATCAATGTCATGTCATCGTTGACTTACCACATCATCATTTAACTTTCTTGTTAGCATTTTGTCTTATTCCAATCGCTTACATCAGCTCATCACCCAAGACGATTAATGGGGTTAGTTTCCAATCTCAAGCTAGAATCTATATTACCACCTTGAGCTTGAGGAGGGTTGTTAGCCAAAAACAAGCAAAGCTTGATCAATAGCTTGAATCAAGCAAGGCTTGATCAATGGCTTGAATCAAGCAAAGCTTGATTTTAGCCATTAGCATGATACTAGTATGTATTGTAAGTATAAATAGATAACTCTTGTACATTGAAAAATACACACTTGAATATACAATTTCATTTGTTGCCCTTCTCTATAGAATTCTAACAAACCTTACCACTGAACTTCAATAATAGAGAAATATTTTCAGGGTTCTTAGAGGAGAAGATAATAAAAAATATAAAGAAATAATAAATTGTCGTCCACACGTGTCACATTGTTAAGCCCACATGTGTATTAATTGCAAAAAGGTATGAGTTTTAAGGTTTCAAGCCAACTAAAGAACCCACATCCACAATTCCACATAGGGTTGACGCGTGTTTTTGTCGTTCCTCACCTTGGCATTGGAATGGCCATTGTGAGATGGGAGATAGTTCCCACTTCCCACAAGAGGTTGGGGATAATGCTTCGTTTAGTCATCGCCTTGTGGGCTTTCTTGTGTTCCCGATCACGCCAGCAAGCGAGGGTTGATGGCCTACCTGGCTGTGTCTCTTGGAGTGAGCGAAAAACTCGTCTCTAGATATTTTGGTATTGTGCTTGGTGCCATCTTCATTGTTGAGCATGAGAAGCCTTTCTTTAACTTATTTTGAGTGAAACATCACAACATTCACAAATAATTTTGATGTTTTCAATTTATTTTTGTGAAACGGTTAACAATGTTTTCAAAATTGTGTTAAAAAGTGTAATTAGCAATAAAGTTTGTATATTTTTCAATGAAGCTTCAACTTCTATTAACATGAAATCTTCTACAATGACTGTAGTTTTTTGAAATTCTAAGGGGTCATTTGGATCGAGGGTAAATAAGATAACAGGGTTAATCTTCATTTATTTTGCAAGATTCCTGTATTTGGTTTTCAAGTAATAAAATATTACGGTAATCTTTTATTGCAAATAGTGTCACTGTTAGTAATGTTGGGGTAATCTTATTACCTTATTAGGGGGTGTTATTAAATCATTACCAAGGTAATTTGATTTTTCTACCCATTTTGCCCATAATTAAAAACCATTTCGGATATAATTGCCCTCAAATGTCTACCAAATAACAATTACCCAGCCCCCCTACATTTGAGAAATTAGCTAAAACACCTCAACCACAAAAAAGTTTAAAAGTTAACAAAATACCCCAGCCACCCAAGACCACCGTCGGCCGTGACTCACCACCGCCGACCACTAGTGTCAGTCACCTTAATGGTGCATGATCGATGGGATCTGGCCGGTCGTGTGCTGGTAAGGCCTTTTCTAGCTATGGATCACAGATCCATGGCCGAAAATAACCAAATCTGGCGTTTCTATAACCGTGAAAAGGCCAGATCTTTGGCTATGAAATGTCACAACCACACCATTTCTGGCTTTGCCGGCCATATACGGCCAGCTGTGCGCCATTCTGTCGGTTGTCGGCCATATACGACTAGTCGTGCGCCATTCCGTTAGTTGTTGGCCATATACGACCAGTCGTGTACCATTCCGTCAGTTGCCGGCGGTGGTGGTTGGCTGCAGACAATGGCTTGGTGTGGGTAGGGTTGATTTTGCTACAAATTAAAGTTTTATATGGCTAGGGTGTTTTAGCAGAATTTCAAATGTAGGGGGTTAAAAGAAATTATTCAAAAAATAATAATTAAAAATACTATTATATTAATATTTAAAAAGGAGAGCAATTTAGTAATCGACATAACATACCCACGCATTTGTCCTCCCAACCAAACATTTTATTTACCAATTTATTTGAACCAACCAAATACATTTTCTAAACATTCCCAGTAATCTTTAAGGTGATCTTTATTTTCGTTAATATAATATACCCTTACAATAAAACATTATATGATTCAAACGCTCCCTCAGAGGAGACTAATTTAAAACACCAAACTTACAAGACATGTGTTAATTTCTGAACCATCAAATTTTGTTAATGATCTTTGTCCATTAAAGATCATTCAAATAATTTTAATTCTTAAACTGGAAAAGAAAAAGGCTTTTGTCGTAGACTGATTGGTGTGTGTTAGAATTAAGAGAGCAAGAGAGGCAATTTGAAGAAAGTTGGAGTATGTCCAACAGATATCTTTGAGAGAGCCAGAGAGACAATTGAAGTGTCGTAGTATGCTCGAGAGATATCTTTAGATGAATTCAATTGTATTGAATTGAAATATTTTGAATTGTGAACATATCACCTATTTATACAAAAGTTCAGCCATACAATAAGGAAACAAAATAATGTAATTAAACTCAATCAGAGAATTGATTGATTGAGTGATTTTGGGTGATTCTCAATCACAATAATGTAATTATACTCAATCAGGGAATTGATTAATTGAGTATTTTGGGTGATTGGCGTAATCTTAATGATTAGCCACAATCATGGCATTCATATTTCATCAATCCTCCTCAAGCTTGTGGTCTAAACCACAAGCTTGCGTAAAAGATGCAAATGTTGGTGATTATGTTAGAGTTTGAGCTTTGGTTGTTTGCCATTGGAAAATCTAATCGAGTATCTGTTTGAATTGCAGGGACAGAAAGAGAGGCTAGTTGAGTATTGTGCTAATTGAGTATTTGTTTGAATTGTAGGGATAGAAAAGAGAGGCTAGCTGAGCGGAAGTTGATTCAACTTGGAAGCTTTGATACCATGTTGGAATTTAGAGGGCAAGAGAGACAATTTGAAGAAAGTCATCGCATGCCCGAGAGATATTCTTTGAGAGGGCAAGAGAGACAATTGAAGAGTCAGAGTATACCCGGGAGATATATTTAGATGAATTCAATTGTATTATTTTGAATTGTGAATACATCACCTATTTATACAAAAGTTTAGCTATATAATAAGGAAACAAAATAATGTAATTACTCTCAATCAGGGAATTGATTGATTGAGTGATTTTGGGTGATTGGCGTAATTTTAGTAATTAGCCACAATCATGATGTTCATATTTCATTATGTTGAGGATAGTTAGAATTTGTTACTCTGTTATTTCTTAATATGATGAATGTCAGACTTCATTCAATTTCTTGGTCACTACCCATGAGGATATTCATAATCATATAATAGAAAATTGCACGAAACTAAGTCTGGTTGTACCAAA
Source organism: Pistacia vera (assembly GCF_008641045.1). Lineage (NCBI taxonomy): Eukaryota > Viridiplantae > Streptophyta > Magnoliopsida > Sapindales > Anacardiaceae > Pistacia > Pistacia vera. The sequence continues at coordinate 693,248 of NW_022196018.1, read as the reverse complement.
CTAAGCTTTTTATGTTCATTTCTGTTATGCCTAGGAAAATAGGGCTAACGTGGCGCCCAGTTAAGTGCGAAAGGTCAAATCTCGGGAAGAGCTTACGGCATTCTGGCGCAGCTGCGTCGTGTGATCATGGTAACACCCACAACTTGCTTCCGTTAGAATAATGGGTGCATGTCAGGCCAGCCAAGAGTTGTGATGATCCCACGTGTCCAATCCCTGCAGCAAATCACGTGAATTACTCTAAAAGAAGGATTTGCACAAATCATCCCACCAACTTACAGATTCAGTGATCATTACCTCAAGGCATCCCACTATAAAATGAGAGCTCCTCTCTCATTAAGGGGATTCACACATTTTACTCTTGACAAAAACTCTCTCTCTCTAGAAAAGACAGTCTTTAATACCTTGTATCATCAGTGTAAAGTCAGTTGTCTAAAGCGACCTGACCATTATCATTAATAAAAACATCAGTGGACGTAGGATTTGCTTCCTTAGCATCCGAACCATTTTAAAACTCATTTCTCACTACATTTAGTGTCATTTTCCTTTCTATTCACGTGTGTCTTTTGGGCCAACTCAACATTTCACACGTGCGTTTCGTTGGTGTCAAACTCACGCATCAACAGTTTCCAACATATATATTATTATTATTATAACATATCTATTGGGTTGTGGTTTCTAATGGGAGAAAAACTTAGCAAATGAGCTAAATAGCTAAATAATGTCTTCTTCTCAACAAAATAAGCTTCGATAATATTGGATGGTGTGAGGACTTATTGATGATAGAGAAAAATTGAGAGAAGATAAAATGAATAATGCTACACCCACAACTTATTCTTACAAACTTTATCTTACAACCCTAACATGACAGCTCGCAATTAATCAGTCACAATTTATTAGATGGGACCCATGTGAGATCCATTACGAGCTGACTAATTGCAAATTATCACGTTGGGGTTGTGAGAGAAAATTTGTGAGAAGAGGTTGTGAGTGTAGCATTTTCCAGAGGAAATAGGTGTTAGGCTAAGTGTTAATTGGAGAAGAAAGGGCAATTTCGTCCAAACCGACTAACCGAGATAAAATATGTGGAATAGATATTTGGTAAGAGATTTTTTTTCTTTTTTTGGCTGTTTTTCAATTCAATCTCTCAATTAGGGATATTTAATATAATTTCTTTAAAAAATCACAGCAGTATTTTAAGCAATTAATCCCTCGATAATAATATCTTAAAATTATTTGTTGGACTAGATGATACAAACGGCAGGAATTTTTCAGATTATCAATCAAATATGCAAGTGTTGAACATAATTCAAGAATTTCATACAATGATATTACAATCGTTCTTGCTCTTTCACATTACCATTAATGGTATGTTTAGTTCATATAATGTTTTATTACATGGAGATGTTATATTAATAAAAAGATAGATTACCTTGAAAACTATTGGGAATGTTTAGGAAAATGTGTTATGTTATATTTATATGTTTGGTTAGGAGGATAAATGGGTGGATATGTTATATAAATTACTAATTGCCTTCCTTTTTAAATATTAATATAATATTATTTTTATTATTATTTTTTGAATGATTTTTTTTAACCCCCCTACATTTGAAATTTTGCTAAAACACCCCAACCATATAAAACTTTAATTTGTAGCAAAATCACCCCACCCACCCCAAGCCACTACCGGCAGCCAACCGCCATAATGGCGCACAACCAACTGGATCTGGCCGCTCGTCTACCAGTAAGTCTGTTTCCAACTAGATCTGAAACGGCCTTACTGACACACGACCGTCCAGATCCTGCCGGTTATATGCCATTACGGCGACTACTGCCGGCGGCTGGGGATAGTCTTGGGTGGCTGAGGGTATTTTGTTAACTTTTAAACTTTTTTGTAGTTGGGGTGTTTTAGTTGAATTTTCAAATGTAGGGGGGGCGGGGTAATGGTTATTTGGTAAACATTTGAGGGCACCTATGTCCGAAATGATATTTAATTAGGGACAAAATAAGTATAAAAATCATATTACCTCGATAATCTTTTAATAACACATACTAGGAGGTATTTGAATACCCCCTATATTACCAACTATAAACACTATTTACAATAAAAGATACATGTAATATTTTATTACTTGCAAATTGAACAACGGAATCTTACAAAATAAACGAAGATTAACCCCGTTATCTTATATGACCCGAATCAAACGGACCCTAAAATGAAAATGAATTATACAAGTCGTCCTGGAAATAGCTGATGAGTGTTTAACTGGGCCAGAACTCTAAGCCCATCACAAGAACCGCTTAGGTCCAGACCCGAGGCGAGAGGAAGACAGACAAGGAGAAAGGGATATACTGTAAATGGACAGAAAAATTAAAAAAGATGTTGAGACGATGAAGCGTATTGTCTACACTTTTTACAGTAGAGAGTTGAGCTGAGTCCGAGTTGCCGCATTTATTCCGGCTTGTGGTCGTCTTGCTTTCCCTCTCTATCTCAAGCATTCCTATATTTCAAACGATGGTAAAACCCAAACAACAAAAGTCCAAACTCAAGAAACCGACCCACGTAATTTCGTCTCTATTATACCCTTATATTTTTACCTTTTATCTTCTCCATTTCTTGTATATTTTTTTTTTTCTATGAATTATGCTACAAATTTCTTAGCTCTATACCGCTTACTATATCTAGATATTTTAATTTATGAATTATAAATAAATTGTGTATAATCTCGTTTCTGTTGAAAAATGTATTGTATGTAAAAAAAAAAACCTTAATTTTATGTTTGTGCTGTTTTTTGTTTAGAATGAAATACTGGGCAAAACATATGTGCTTTAAATGTCGACTGCTTCTGTTTATATATTAAGTCTTCTATAATGCATATGCGTGTGAGGAAGATTTGTGCTTCAAATGGCCTACATGCTTTGACTTTGTTACTTGTTCATGATGCAATTAGAGGATAGTTACATAATGTTACTTTTAAGAATTTTCTTTAAAATACATACCAATGACATGAGCGATTGAGCAGAGAGTTTTGGTGTAATTGAGAGGGGTAGGTGATTTTAAATGTACTGAGCCGCTGTTTTCAAGGATGTTGGAATGCTATGATTGTGGATTGATGTTGTTAGGCGATGAAATGTAATGTGAGATTCACTTTTTGATATTGACACATTTGGCTATCAACAATGTTAAGGGTACATTTGTTTGGAGGCTTTGAAATGATGGCAAGGTTAAACACAATAATTATTTGGGAAAAATTAGTTTTTTGAGCAAGAAAATATCTGAAAAGACATTAAACTTTCCGAGAAATAGTGGAAGGTTTATTAATGAGCCATAGATTTTACCCTTCATTTGACTAATGATGAATCAGTTTTAGTTTATTCTACATAAAAACGGGTAGCTCAGTGTTTTGGATGATTTTCTTTTACTATGTATATTTTTATTTTTGCTAAGTTGTTTAATTCCAGCTGTGCTGATTATCTGTTTCAGAAGGTTATGAAAACAAAGGGAAAGCAGGCTGATATTTCTCAGTTTCGTGCACAGCTTGACACATTGGGCCTAAAAATCATCCAAGTCACAGCTGATGGTAATTGTTTCTTCAGGTCTGTTATAGGAAGATCTCATTTGACATTACTCATTATAGAAACTTTTTTTTTTTTTTTTTTTAAATTTTCACAGTATCATTTAAGGGATTTGAATGAAATACTATTTTGACAAAATATAAAATAATTAACTGATAAACAAAAAAATGAAAGAAAGAAAGAAAAAAAGTGTGCTGTCCATTTATCTGAATGTACTTTAAGTTGTTCTCTTGTTGGCTTGCAGGGCACTCGCAGATCAGTTGGAAGGCAATGAGGAAGAACACGAGAAATATCGCAGTTTGGTTGTACAATATATAGTGGTAAGTGGCTGCCAAGGTAGAAAATGTTAATTATATGAGTTGCTGTCATTTTTTAGAAGAATTCTCACAACTTTTTTAGTTGTTGTTGCTTGTTTGAAAATTATTTTTTTTTGTTATCCTTCAGTTGCATTTGATGCCAGAACTTAGGTTTTATTGCTGAAGTATATGGTGAATTCAGTTATTATTATCAATATTGATGAGAAATGATTAATAATAAAATGGCTGGAATGAAATGAAAAGACTACTAAACTGGAAATTCAACTGGCTCGACATGGTGCCCAGTACAGGCTTGATTCTGAATTGCAATAAGCTTTGTAATTCTCACCAATGTATGAGTTTCTGGAAACAAGTGCAGAAACTACTAGTCAAGTAGACATAGGTTTGCATGATTTATGCTCAGAAAAAGATGTGCACAACCTATACGATTCTAGTAGTCATAGCTAGCATTGTTTATGCTCAGAAAAAGATGTGCACAACCTATACGATTCTAGTAGTCATAGCTAGCATTGTTTATGCTCAGAAAAAGATTTGCACAACCTATACGGTTCTAGTAGTCATAGGTATGCACAGTTTAAGATACAGTCTGTTGTCTTGAAAATCTGGGGTTGCAGTCAGGTATCTAATAAATATATTCAACTTCCCAATTGTGCTCTGAAAATTATGTTTCTATTTATTTTATCTTATTTTATTTTAACTAGAAAACACTTCAAAGTGTTTCCTATGTGCTGCATGTCAATATGAAATCTCTTTTTTTTTCTTAGATGATACTTACAGCTCCCTTCATTGATGTTTATGATAATCTGTTTGCTTTTCAAGAAGCAACTGGTTGGATGATTACTCTTGTTCTCATTTTTGAAAAATCATCTCCTTTATGAATCTTATATTGGAGCTTCAATCAATAGAAGAATCGTGAAACATTCGAGCCCTTTATTGAGGATGATGTCCCATTTGATGAGTATTGTCTATCCATGGAAGAAGATGGCACGTGGGCTGGACATATGGAATTACAGGCAGCCTCTCTTGTTACACGTTGTAATATATGCATTCACCGGGTGCGACCCTTTTTCTCTTTGATGTACTTCTGTATTTTATTATTCATCCAGATTGCTATCAAATTATCATAGCATATCTTTTTCCCTTTCTTTTGAGACTTTTAGTTCCCATGTGGCTTTGAGCTATTTGTGAGTGTTAAAGTTGAGTTTTTTTTTTTTAATTAATTAATTTATATTTACTTAGAAATCCCTTGATCTTTCTTAAATGTTTTAAGTTCTAAACTTGGGGCTACCTTGTTACTCAGGAAACTAATTGGGTATGATATCCCAAGAAGGTGGCCCCAAGGGGATTTGAAACCTTGACCTTTTAGTTGAAACTATGGGCTCTTACCACGAAACGCTAGTTGAGTTTGTTTGATCTTGCTTGGTTGTAGAGTAAACCATTAGTCTTTTCATCGGTGATTTCAACTGGTATTAGAGCGAAGGGTGTGTGTATTTGTGCTTCTCTCATATTGCCACTCTTCATGACGATGTCAAGTTCTCAGGAGGTGAGATTGTAAGCACTTGTACTGGATTGGTGTGGCCCACCCAGGTTTTACATCACTAATGCAAAACTTCAGCTACTAATTGATATTCCCCTCTGCCCCTTTCTAGTGTAAGCCACATTTTAAAACCTTGCAAACTATTTAGAAGACCCAAAATAAACAATATTTGCATTGGATGGGCATGGTTTTCATTTTAAGATGTAAACTCTCCTTCGCTCTTTACTTGATACAGATGATACTCTCTCACTGGTGTATATGCACTACTATGCATTGCATGCATTTACTGTTTATTCTGAGTAAGATGGAGATTTAAGTGTTGATTATGATCTATACAGCACATGTCACCTCGTTGGTACATTCGGAATTTTGATTCTGATGAAGCTCGTATGGTTCATTTGTGAGTATTCTAAAACTTTTTATCATGCTTGTGTTGTTCATTTGTGCTGCATTTATTCTAAATACGAAAGAGGATTTGTTTACCTTTGGCCCTCGCAATTTTTTTTTCTTACCTTAAACTTTAGCTATGTTATGGAGTATTTTAGGTGGGACACTAGTGTGTCAGACTTGACGGTTGACATTCCTCTGCCATCTTAATATTATAATTTTTTATCTGATGTCTGTTAATTTTTGTGAGAGATGAGGACATTTTATGTGAAGTTTCTCTTGTACTATAGCCAAATCCTAAAAATGGAAGCCTACTTTTGTAGCTTATATATGTTATTTGATTGTTATTCAACAAATCTTTGGATGGAGAGGTTGTTTATTTACATCTTTCAACTACTTGTAGGCTATATTCTGTTTGTTGTTTAAGCCTCAATAATTTTAACAGTCTACTTTCTTCTGTTTTCTTGATTGGTTTAGTCTCTCTCTCTCTCTCTCTCTCTCTCTCTCTTTTGAAAAAGTGTTGAGATTTTTGTGCATTATCTTTCAATTTATTCACAGTTGTCTTTTCTCTTTATGGTAGTTGTGATTCGTAATTTTGGCACAAGCTGTTCTCATTGTTATTTTTTACCTCTAGATCTTATCATGATGGAGAACATTACAATAGTGTGCGATTGAANAGCCTACTTTTGTAGCTTATATATGTTATTTGATTGTTATTCAACAAATCTTTGGATGGAGAGGTTGTTTATTTACATCTTTCAACTACTTGTAGGCTATATTCTGTTTGTTGTTTAAGCCTCAATAATTTTAACAGTCTACTTTCTTCTGTTTTCTTGATTGGTTTAGTCTCTCTCTCTCTCTCTCTCTCTCTCTCTTTTGAAAAAGTGTTGAGATTTTTGTGCATTATCTTTCAATTTATTCACAGTTGTCTTTTCTCTTTATGGTAGTTGTGATTCGTAATTTTGGCACAAGCTGTTCTCATTGTTATTTTTTACCTCTAGATCTTATCATGATGGAGAACATTACAATAGTGTGCGATTGAAGGAAGACCCTTGTAATGGCTCAGCTAGGCCAATCATAATTAAGGTCTCTACTTTTTTTTTTTTTTTTTGTGGGTTGAGGCTATTGTGATTTCTTATTGCAACTGTATTATATTACTTATAAGTTTTAATATATAACCAGTACCAATAGCCTAATACTTTTAGTTTGTTAAAGGTTGATGCTGATCTTTCAGCTGCATCTCATCAAGCAAAAACTGCAGCCAGCAAGTCAAAAGGGGGATTTGGTCCCAATGTTATCAATGCAGGATCCATCAAAATGGTTATGGCAGGAACTGGTTGTGAAAATGCTGAAAGAGTTGAACAGGTGATAAGTTGCATTGAATTCTTTACTCTCTATGATTTCTCTCTCCTCCACGACATTAGTTTTGATATTAAAATTTGTATCTTTTACATGCTTATTTTGAATTTTGCTTTTGAGTATTTAATTTAATTTTTTTGTTATTCTTTTGGTTTTTAAATGTTGATCTTATTCCAGGTTTTACTGGAAGTAGGTGGTGATACTGATGCTGCAATAGAGTTTCTGGTTGCAGAACAAGGAGCAGAAGACTACACTGTTGAAAATAATTTATCTCCTTGTCATATGGATATTTCTCATGGTAATGGCCAGTCAGTATATCTTGCATATTCTAGGTATTTTCATGAGGCTTACCACAAAGTGATGTTTATTTAGTTTTTTAATTTTTATTGCTTTTGTATCCTTTTCTAAATTTAGTGTTTGGCTTGGCATTAGGAGCAATTTATTATGTCTCCATGAGTTTAGCATGCCAGTTGTAAGAGTGTAATGAACTGTATGCTTGCTTAACTGAAGTGTGGTTCTATTAAAAACCAGGGTAATTATCGTTTGGAGGACAATTTTTTCTAAAGCTTAACGAAAAGGGACACAAGTTCAATAGCTAAAAAAAAAAGGGATAGTGTTTGGTTGTTATATAACTATGTAACTATGAAATGACATAAATACACATAGCTTGTCCTGGATAATCTTACTCTTGAACCTGTCTTTTATAAAAGATTTTGATTATGCTGACATGAGAGCAGAAATCTGCTTTCTATGAACAATAGCTTCTTTTGTTATTATTATTGTATTTTTTCTTTTCAGGTATAGGACGATACATCGTTACTCACATTTTTGTTCGTCTTAGTGCAATACTTGAGAATTTTTGTAATGTTGGTAGATATTTGTACACGATAGGAACCCACTCTAATAACTCAATAATTTGGGTTGGGCCATGGGTCTTTCATGGGCTTGGGTAGAACTCTCCTTGGAAAACCGGCTTGTCAAGGGAGGGTGCCCAAGCCTTTATAACCCACATGCCACACCTTTTCCCTTTCATGTGGGATCCCAACATTCCACCACGCTTCCGCAACGACGTCCACGTCGGCCTCTTTACCCCGTCGGCTTCTTTACCCCTTGGGTGACTACGGATCCCTTTCCTTCGGGCCTCCATGCCCTTTCTCGAGGTAGCAGCCCGGGCCCAAGGTCAGCCTGCCACGGTCAGCCTGCCACGCGTGCGCTGCCACATAGGCGCAGGATCATGCTCTGATACCAATTGATAGGAACCCATCTATAACTCAATAATTTGGGTTGGGCCATGGGTCTTTCATGGGCTTGGGTAGAACTCTCCTTGGAAAACCGGCTTGTCAAGGGAGGGTGCCCAAGCCTTATAACCCACATGCCCACCCTTTTCCCTTTCAATGTGGGATCCAACAAACACCTTGCTCTTGCCTTAAGTGATATTGAAGAGATTGCTTTGCTATATAATATTGAAATTTCTAAGAATGTCCAGGTGACAATTAAATGGGAACAGTGAGCAACTCAAGTAGAACTGAAAGAAGACTTGTGAACAGGATCTGTAGTAATAGCCTTAAACGAGCCCATGATGAGTCAGATTCCAAACGATGACAAGGTTTTCTGCTTTGCTAAACACAGAACTTAGTTTTTTGAATGGAGTTGGTTCCAAAGTGTGATGATTCTTCTGTTTTCCTCTTTCTTTCTTTTTTCCGGCAATTTAGAAGATTTCTAGGACCAGGTCTGCCCTTGTGGATCAAAGAAGAAATACAAGGCTTGTTGTGGGTCAGCTGCAGGAAGATCTACTAAGTTTGTTGTGTAAACTTCTTGACCTCTACTCTTTCGTGCGTCTGTTGAATTTTTATGATTACATGTCATAATTTTAATACATCAGTAACATGATGTTCCTAAGGAACTACTTGCTTGACATTGGAGAGTATGAAAGACAGCATGAAGAACTTCTTACTGCAGTGTCAATATCACGTCGGTCAAGTGCAGTTTTATGCTTGCATGCTTTATTAGTCACAAGTTATTACCAGAATTTTTCCTTGACTGTGTTTGCCATTGAGTTATGGAAAACAGTTTTAACAAAAGCTTCCAAAAAACTCTCTATATTTTAATGTCATTTTCATTGCATCAGTAACCAAACAGTTGATTCTGGAGAGAGTCGAAAGGAAAGGAAGCAAGGCAAGAGCAGAGGACCTTCAAAATCGACATCCTCCCTTGGATCGGATGGAGGGCCACCTGACATGGGTGCACTTTGTATATGATTTGATTCTTAACGTAAGCACCACTGCCAGTTGCTATGCTGTATATTCTCTATTTCTTCCGAATTTGATTCATATGTTATCCAAAGAGATTGTTGTGTTCTCCTTTTTTTTGTTCTTTTTCTCCAGGGAATAAGGAATAAGGAAAAAATTGTTGAGCATAAAGAGTCAGCAATTAGTTTTGTCATACTTATAGGATAGAGGTTTAACCACCATTTGCCTACTAGCAACTACTATACGATGCTACAGCATCTTTTCATTTTTAGTGTAGAAGTCAGTAAACTTGTAAGAGGTTGCGCGACTTCTTGCTGCTGATTGCATGGGTTGCATTCTTCCTTGTTCTGCATTCTACCATATGTTGGACCAAGAAATATGACATAGCAAAGGGAATTAGATGTTGTGTGGAGAACTGTGTTCTTAGATGTGATGAAAGAAGTTTCTTTGTGACATGCACCCACATGATGTAATTTTTGTAAATTTGATTTGGGATTTCAATGACTCTGCTTCCAAATAAGCTTTATAGCCATAACCTTTTCCCTTTGAACGTATTGGACTTGAGCAAATGATGTCTGTCATTCCCTTGTAAATGCTCCTCCGTTTGTTTCAATATTTGCCTCCCAAGTATCCAATTGTTTGTTATATTTTAACCATTGTTGATGGTGATCTAAGATGATTTTTGGGTTTACTGATTGAAGTTGAGCTGAAGCTATTTTTAAGTCATTAGTTGCTGATCCATTTGCGTTTCATTTTGCAGGTCTCTTTTGTGCTTCTTATAGGATGTTTAAGACGCACCTCTTTTTGTGATGTACAACATTTGGAGATGAATGATTTTTGTGCAACCATGGCGAAACTTGGCGTTGGTTGTTTTGAGATCCGTCGCTTACACGTTCCCTGGTGGGAAATTGAAAATATACAGTTAAAAGAAGATAGATAGAAAGGAAAAAGGGAAATGTTAGAAAAATTAAGATAATATGATACCAAATATTTGTGTTAGGGAATGTAGCTTACTTAGGTCTTTATAGAGAGATGACATTTCTCATAATGAGAAAAATGTCTTACCTGTGGATGTCTTGCCAGACAACTTACTAAAATTATTGAATTTACCCATGTCGAGAAATTATTGGTGTTGCCCCCAAGGTATATTATTGTATTGTTGGACTATACTATGTCTATGTTTCATTGTTTCTTGTTCTCGGGATAGAATTAGTGCAATCAACTTGGATTATTTTCTGCTATCTTACTGGGGCAAATAGCATTGACATTTTCTTGAACGCTGACAGTAATAAATTCTATAGTGTTATCTCTTTGCAAAGAGCCAAAGATAACCAAACATCAGGTGCATAATCCTTGTGAACAAGCATTAGATTACATGAACTCCATCCAAATCAGCTGCACAATTAAGTGTACTTATAACGGCGTTCCCTTGCTGCTGCTACCTAGCTTCTGGGCTAAAAGTCCACCCAGCTAATCTGGGCATAAGGCTTATAGCTTATTCTATCAATAAACCCAGTATATTTAACTTTTGCCATTGCAAATGAGATCCAGGAGTATAGTGTTAAAATTTCCCCATTATCTTCAAACTTGCAAGAAAGAATTTTGGTTTACGTCCCCGTAAAGAGTTTGATAGAATTTTTTTCTTTAATTTTAAGAATAGTAATATTACATGAGTCATTTTTAAGTTAATTTTAACATTTATAGAACAAAATCCCATTTTGGAAATGATACCTTCAAATCTTGTAGCACAATTTTTACTCCTTTTCTACCTTTTTTGGCGTTATTTTCAAAAATAAAATAAAAAAACAAGTAGAAATGAAAGATAGAGAGTAATGAAGAAGCATAATTAAGATAATTCTTAGCTTAACAATGAAACAATCTAAATTTAGTAAGGTCGGTGAAGGGCTTGCGTTCAACGTCAGGCTTTTTTTGTTGGAGTTTCACAAGTCCACTCAACAACAAAATAAAATCAATTTAGGAATGAACCCTTTAATACGTTTAAAGCAAGTCCATTTAGTTTACTGTATTTAGATGTTTGGCAGTGGCATGACGAGACTCAACACTCTTTTTTAGTGAAAATAACTATCAATATGGAATTATAAAGCAAAGTCTTGTTTACCCAAATCAGAAATTCGTTATTGTGTTTTCTTTGTGTCCCATAAAGGAAAATCTTTAGTTTCAGCAAGACAAATTAGCAAATTTTTAAATTGATAAACAGTCATTTCTAGTTGATGAAATTTTTGTTTCCTCTTAAAGAAATCATTGGAATGCTATTTTGTCTATAACAAGATAATTTGAAGCTTTTAAATCTAAGCAAAGAAAGAACTTCCAGACATAAACATAATATGGTAAACTTTATCTTTAAGAATTCGATTTGTTAAAATATATAATGACTAGTCACAACATCTCTTTTATGGCAAACTTTAATTCTTTCAACTACTCTCTTGAAGTTAAGGAAATCCCTTTGGTTAATGGTTTTCCCTTTTCAGATATTGACGAGTGTGGTAAGTCATAATCACCCACTCAAATATCCAACCTACTTGCCTCTACGTAAATGACCTGTATAACTGTATTTCTCTTAAGAGTAAACAATGTTTTCACCCAAATAATGGCTTAATAACACTTTTTCACCTATAGACTTTTGAAATATCATTTTATTACTCAAATTTATATTCCGATAGCAAATAAAGAGTAAATTCGATCCAAACTATTGGATCTTTTGAAAATGGTAGGCCGATAAGTCTTTTGGTGGTAAATAATAGGATTTTGGTGGTTAAGATTGATTAGAATTTGACTTAAGAGAGACGGTTACTCAAACCCTAATCGCTCAATTGCCAATAATTGGCAAGATCTATGAGAGTAGGGTTTGAATGGTTTTGGTGAATGATGATCAGGGAAGAGAATGATGGTCGTGTGGAGTCGCAACGATGCTAGAATCGAAAATAAAATATAAACTTTGGTAGTAAAGTGGTATTTTAAAAATCTATAGGTGAAAAAATGCCACTACGCTATTATTTTAGTGGAAAAAAGTCGTTTACTCTTCTCTTAAATATCAAGTTTTGCTACACTTAAGACCGTATTTCTATCAAGTTTTTTTGCTTATATCTCCCCGAGTTTAATACGTCTTCTTTTGTGTTCAAGCTTATGTTTCTCAAGAGACATATGTATTTCATTCACTTATAATCAAACCCCAAAGCAGACAATGAAATATACATGACTAATGACCTTCACATATTCAGAGACCTAACCAATTATGGAGTTCTGAGAAAAGTGAACTATTTTAATAGTAAACAGCCGGGAAGAAGGAAACACATACCAACCTAAACAGGTAAGAGTAGGACATGTATAATTAATAAATAATTTATTATCTAATTGACCCCCTCTCTTTACTTTCCACGTTAATCCAATCCAAAAGCAGGGAGAATCAATAGCTAATTGACACCGTTGCCTTGTCCGAACTTGGAAAGTCAGTTTAACTAACCCTAATTATGAATTTAAAAAAAAAAAAAAAAAAAAAAGAGTATGTCCATTATTTTTGTAGGTAGATCTCACTATTACACCCACATGCCTACAGTATTTTGACAGGTCCCCTTGGACAATAATGCCTCATATCCATACAATTCTGTAAGGCTATGTAACATCTAATTCATAAGTCAGTAATGTACCAAAATTGAAAGCTACAAGAACTAAATTTTACACCCACCACTTTATATAAAATTTAAATTTTTTTTACAGAAGGTGGCAGAACAGCAGGACAGATACCATTTAATTTTTCTCTGTCGTGACTCAAATATCTAATCTAGTTTTTAACTTGTATTGTAGCTGTGTTGTGTTTCTTTGTTTTTAATTTATATTTCTAAGAGTTTAACTACTTTATACTGGCTGTTTGTTTTGTCTGATTTGGTGGCTGGGTTGGGGTTGGATATTGATTTTGATGTTTCTTTTTTCTCTTTTCACCAATAACCCTAAACTATCATTCCATTTCACATTAATTATTGGTTAAGTTTAACTACGAGGTTCCATTTGGGGTAAATGACAAAAACCTAAACACAAGTTAAGACAACATTATCTCTAACCTTTTTCAATTAATACCTTACATACTTACTGGTATACCAATGAAAAGAATTTCATGAGATTAGTTGGTATGTTGAGTCTAACTACAATGAAATGCACAATTACAGTAATTTAAATAGTATAAATGTTGAACTGGATTAAAACCTGATTTACCTAAATTATTAACACGCTATATACCTTTTCTTGAAAGGGAAAGGGACCACGAACCCACTTTCTGTTTATGGCCACTGCATTCAAAACGGGATTTCGCTATCATCTGCGATCCGACCGTTTAACTCTTACCATCCTAAATGGTAATGAATAAAAGTCCAATTTTAGAATATTCTTGAGCTACTATTTTCATTTCTTGGATCAAAGCTCATCAACCCCACTCATATAGGGATGAGATTTTTAGATTCCTTTCCATTTAATTATTCAGATTGATAGGTTGAGATAATATATGCCTGATGTGGTCACTCCTGCTGCTCCATTCATCAAAATACCATCAACGAGATTACATTTTACTCTTGAATACACGTATTTTATTATATAAATAAATTTTTACTTTTTCCTCAAAGTTTTAAAAGTAAAATTAAGTAATTTGATTTGATGATGTTGGATACCTTATAAGTACTTTAATTAGAACATATTTCTTTATGCGAAGTGGTAGGAAATACTTGGCTGGGATTTCCATGTTTCCTCGAATCTCCTCAAGGGGCAACACAAAAGATCCTTTGAGGACCAACTCCATTCATGTTATCATCTTTCTTCTTCAACTTATTTATTATATCTTTTTAGTTTGCACATGAATGGAATCTTTAGTCCTTTTCAAGGTTTGTGATTGGTGGTTTATAACTTAGAGCGCTATAATCCGATCAAAGCTTTTTTGTCACATAAATATGTATATATATATATAAGCCTAGAAACAAGTGCTTCCTGCAGTCATGTTCTTTGTCACAGAAATGTGCCTAAAACAAGATGAGAGTTATGTTTTTGTTTTCTTTCCTCGAGGGAAGACAGACAAAACTAGTTTCTTTTCAGAAACGCAACCGGGTCAGGGTGAACACATTATACTGATGATATAAATTCAAATTCAACTGACAGGATAGATAGATTTTCATCCAACCATAGAGCAACACATATACAACTCCGTCAGAATTAAGAAAATGGGTATAATGAAAGCGAAAAAAAGGAAACATGAGAGAGTCCTGGAAATTGAAACCAAGAATGAATGAATGAATGAATGATGAAAGCAGAGTTTAAGAGTAATCCAATAGAAACCCATTTCATTTTCACGTCTCAGTCGCACATACACTATATATCTTTACTCTAGAATATTTAATTCTACTTTAATTTCTTATTCGAAATAATAAGACACCAAAAAGTTCTATTTTTGGAAACCCTAATCCGAAATAGAAATAAAGCAAAGTCAAGCCAGACTCATTTTCTTTACTTTATTTTTATTCTTTTTTATTTTATTTTTATCTTCCCTTTCTCTTATTATGTCCCCACTTCTCTTTTAACTTCACGTGGTTAATATAAATAAATTTCACTCCATAAATTTTGTTAAGACAAAATATAATAAGAATTTTGTCTGAGAATTGACAGTGTTTCTTAGATCCGATGCAAAGGAGAGGATCTAATGGACTTACTTTGTTATCTTTATCTTCTGTGTGTGTTTTTTTTTTTTTTTTAAGAATATATTATGTTGCTATTTTTTTTTAAGGGCGGTGTCGTTGGTGGTTTGGTCGGTTTTTCTTTTAATTACTTGGATGGCCATGACAATTCTTTTATACATTTTTCCCTGGTTGCTTATTTGCTCGTATAAAGCAAGAGTGATTCTTTGCTTGAGAGACGCTTTGAGATCTTATCCGTGACTCTTAAAGACAAAGGAATAGTCTCATATAATAAAAGAGTAATTGGATGGATTAACATATTCTTCTCAAAATAGGATTCCAAACTTTGCCAAAAATAAAGAAAAAACACCTAAGAAATTCGACATGTTTTTTTCCTTTTTTTTTTTTCCTGATGGAACTGCATTTTGAGGGAAAAAAAAAGTTTATTGAATCTCCTCTTTTAAAAGCATGTAAATTGATGCAGGTTTGTGTATATATATATATTTTTTTTATAATGAAGTGTCGAACCAGTTTGCGCACACCTCAATTAATATAAAGTCTAGTGAACATTCTACAACCCAAAAGAACTAAATAAGTCACAACATTATTGTGATAAATGACCCCCAAACCAACAACCAAAAAGTGAGCAAACTCCTTGTTATTTCATATAAGGTGAATGTGAAATCACCAAAGAATTTGAGTATTTTGATAAATAATTATAACAAGAGAATTTTACCTGGAATTAATATGTATCCTATCTATATCTTCATCAAATAAAATATATTACATTTTAATCATATATGCACATATTACATAGCGTATATATAGTTTATATTAGCCTAAGATGCGAGATAATTAGACAGATCTCATGATTGCAGAAAAAGATGCCTTGAACTTTAACATAATAATTCAGCCCTCTATGTAAGCGCTTTGCCACTTAAAGAAAAAAATCTGTGTACCCCAATGGCCTTTTCAATTGTAAGCTCAGAAAGTTAGTGCTGATAAAATATTTAGAGTGACGTCCCAGGTGACGAAATAGCTACTTGTATTTTATTATTTATTCCTATTTGCAATATCATTGAAACCATCAAAGCTCATACTTTTGTCATCAAATATTTTAAAACAATTAATTAAGTTTCTTCATGTGAATTCATCAATATTCAAAGCCTCGACCCCGCTCTCGTACACTGCTAGCTGATTCAAAGAAGGAACACTCAAAATATTTAGTTATAACAAAGGCCAAAACGTCTCCACGACTCCTACAAGGACAGTTGTATTCTTAATCTTAAGTCTTAAATACTCTTTTTCTTCATTTGTCTATATGGGTAAAGCCGAGAGTAAACCCGTATCCAAATGTAAAACCCACAAAAAACAAAAAAAAAAAAAAAAAAAAAAAAAAAAAAAAAAGAGAAATGCTGTCTAATGTGAGATCCTTCACCCCTCCCAGTCTCCCTACCTTACATACCAACACTGCTTTAAAGCTTTGTGTGTTAAGATGATAAGTCCCTCTCGTCATTATAGCGATGTCTGACTACTTTGGCCGAGAGAACTGATTCAAAGGACAAAAATGACAGTGACTATTCATCACCATCCATTGATATTTCCGAGACCACAATTCCCATTTCATATGTCTGAATTTCTCTCTCTTACGCTTTCACTTCTATTTTCAGTAAGCAAGTTTAAGCTAAAGATTTTTACCCCCACAAACATGAAGAATTGAATATACATGGCAATGGCAATGGCACATCAGTGGATTAGGGGGGAAAAAAAAAAAAAAATCAGTCCAGCACCAGCCAGCAAAATGCTTTCTCAGGGGGTAATTTACGAAAACGTACATAAATAAATGAGGTCATGTAAGATATGCGAGCTACGCAGCTAACTAAGAAATTACTAGAAACATTAGGATATAGGTGCCAGTAATCAATACCATATAGGACGGCAAAGCCATATATATCTTTCATTTCATAGACATAATAAAAAAGGATCAGCAGTTTTAGTCAGAAGTACTTCAGAAAATATCTAGCTGAAGATTGCATTTGTCTGTTAGTTTGACCGATTGACCAACGTTTCCCATCGTGAAGGAAATATCGGTAGATCCTTTCTCTTCTGATTTCTTTTGGTTTCTATGGGAAAGTAGAAAAAAAAAAGTTTAGATCTTCAAATGCTTACACGCAAACATGTGAGAGATGGCAACTTTTGATGAGCTTAGGAGGGTCTCATGAGAGTAGGAAACCCATTTTTCTGCAGCCAATTTTGAGATTGTCTAATCTGTGGTGGGAATCCTGATGATGCTGCAGTTGCAAACAATTGGGGATCACCGGATTGCCATTGTTGATCATTTGTTGATGGTGAAAGATCATTCCCAATTCGACCTCTTTTACTGCTGCTTGGAAACTGACTCAACATTTAAAACAATATATATATGCATTAATAATTTTGTTTTTAAGTTAAAAAAGTTTCAGCTTTAGGCATATAATCAATTAAATTAGACGAGCGCTACTATATCACCTGATAATTTGCTGGATTATAATGTGGAGGAACCATATGTAGTATTTGAGCATCTCCACTTCTTCTGAACTGCTCATATCTTTGCATTTCATTGGGCTTGAATGAGACACCTGGAGATTGTAGGTGCGTTTGGCTTAGAAGTTGTATGGTTTCATTCTCACTGTATCCTTCTCCTCTACGCGCATCATTTTCTCTTCTACAAGGTTGTTGCTGTTGCTGCAGATTGGGCTGTTAGGTTAAATACCAACAAAATAAGAAAAAAGGAGAGCAATTATCTGAAAACATGTTAAATTAAGTTCAATAAGAAGAAATAATCAAGATTGTGAAGAATTAATATAAAATAAAACCTTAAGTCTAAATCCCCGATTACGCCAATCAGTATCAAACGGCAAGGGTGCCGAAAGCCTATCCGTTCCAATATTCTGCTTCCTACTACCAAAATCTATACTGCTTTGCTTTGAAGTTGAACTGCCCAAACTCAAATCTAGATTGTGGTCTGCACCATTAATACCTGAACATAATACCAAATATTATGTTTTAATTAAATATATGTCAAAGCTAATTAAAACAAAAAGCAGAAATTGGCAAATACTTTTACCGGCAGAGTTAAGCTCATTTTCATAGAGGCTGGGATCAAAATTAGTGACGGCGTCCTTTCCATTGCACTTAACTGCGGCTCTGTCGTAAGCCCTACAAGAAATATAAACAGAAACTTAAAGCCCCCATCCACAGTAAAAATGTCCAATGAACACAAAATAATGAGAAGAGAACTAGTGGACCTTGCAGCTTCAATCTCGGTATCAAACAAGCCCAAATACACGTACCTGACAACACAGATTCGACAATTTAAGCTTGCGGGAAGAATCAAGAAAGCTAGGTGAAGTAATAACTGAGATTTTAAATGAGAAAAGAGGATCCAAAGGGATTACTTTTTTCCTAAAAATTGGCCCATTCGAGCTTCCCATCTTCCACACTTGTGTAAGGTAACTCCTCTATATTTGGAGCTTCCTCTAGGGAAACCGGTGCTTTGTCGGCGAAGAACATGCACAAATTCTTCCTTGGTTAAGTTGCTCATCTGTAGACATACAAAATTACAAGAATCTTTCCTTATGTGAACTCATATGGTTTCCTTTTGTGTCATAATGGCAAGATAAACAAAGAAAAGCATACAACTGTTGTAGATAAGGTGTAAACTATTGAAGATAAGATAAAAACCTATAGAATAGTCTCCCTCCTTCTCTCTCTTACCTGTTTCAAGTCTTCCTCATAATCTTCTATACTAAAGTTTATGTCTGCCTCAACTCCCCGGAACTTAATTGCTGCCCTATCATATGCACTGCAAATCACAAGTTTTTAGTTTTTTTTCTCTTTCCATTGATAAACGCATGAAACTCTCTTGCCCATTCCCTTCAGGTGAGAAAAATATCAAAACTATTACAATCTTAGTAAACAATAGGGGGCTAGAGCTCACCGAGCAGCTGCATGTGCAGTGTCAAATCCACCTAAAACACAAACCCATCCAACCCGCATCAGAAAAAGCGAAGCACATAACATATTGTTTCAACAATCAAAGTCAAAAAAAGAAACCGTTCCTTATTTTATTTTTTTTCCATTTTAGAGTACTAGTAGCCAAGAAAATTCTAGCCATACCTAAATACACTTGTTTTCCAGAATCCCTGAAACAAAAACCAAAAAATAAATATTCTGATCATCATCATCTACACCTCAAACCAAAAAACCAAAAGAATGAATAAATAAATGATTTTAGAGTGTACAAATATGTATATGTTGCATTTAAGTGAGAAAGATTTGAACAAGAACAACAACGTCGAAAAGACTAACCATATATGAGATTCCCATCTTCCAGTTCTTCTGTAAAAAGTGACACCTCTATACTGTGAACTCCTTGACCTGGGTCCACGCCTGCTTTTCTTCATCGGAGCCTGAGGAACTTCAGCCGGTTTGGCAGCCGCAAGAGGCTCCGATTGGCAAAATTTGACGCCAGCCCACTGAGCCCGAGGGAAATCATGTCCCACCCAACTGGATGAGCTCCCCATTTCCGGGTCCTGATCAACAGGAAAAAACTGGCGGGTCACAGGCGGGTCAATCACCTCCATAGAGTCGCTATGAGGCAAGGAGACCCCAAATATTTTACTGCTGCATCTCTGTAAACTTAAGCCCTTCTCGCCACCAACTTCCTCGTCGGATCCGTCCTCGATGAGCACAGCTGAAGAGCTAGAATTGGAGATGGAGCTCACCCGTTTGCCTTTCTCATCATCCCCATCTAAGGAGGCTTTATGGGAAGAACAACCTTCAGACTAATCTTCTCTCGGTTGATCATAAGGTGAGTCATTGAGATCCCACATTTTTTCTTGGTAAGAGATGAGACTATTTGGAGGAATATAGAGTAGGCTATGATATTAAAAGAGAAAAACCACTCGGAATTCTGATCATCCACTCTCACATCAAAGAAAGATCAGGGAGTTGAAACTTGAAACTCTCTCTTTCTATTTCTGTATTTGTGTTTGAAGAAGATAAAATACAATGAATGAATATAAAGAGGAGAAGAGAAGAAACTCCAAAGGTTAAGTATTCAAAGAACAGAACCTACGACAAAGAGAGAGGCGTTGTAAAAAGGTTGTAAGGGTAGATGTTTCAAGATCTTGTATACCTCACTGCCCAATACAAAGCATAAACGAGGCCAGCTTAATACTACTAGGCACTAGCTACCCCTCTCTCTCTCCACTTGCCTTTTCTTTTCTCTTTATTTTTTCATTTTTATCAATGACTCCTCATAGTTCATAAGACTAAGAGTACTTTGTTTTCTCTCTCTCATGTCTTGTCTTTGAGTCCTGTACACGCCTTTCTTAATTAAATAATTTATTATTTATTAATATAATTTTGAGTAACACTAATCTTATAATAAGACATATAAAAAAATCATAAGTTAAATCCAACCCTTAACAAAAAGATAAAAAGAGAAAAAGACAATCATAAATTTTAATTACTCTATAATTTTGGTTCCTTCCAGTCTTTTATTAAAACTGCACGAATTTTACTGTATTTTATTTTCTTTTTCTAATTGGTTGTTTAAAGCAACATCATATTCAGATGGGAAAATGAGAAGAAAGAGAGAAGGAAAGAACCATCTCTTTCTTACTCTACTTTACGACGTTAACCAAATCGAAAAGCATCCCTCCATCCATTCTTTCTTCTCTCTCTCTCTTCTCTACATTAACCACTAATAGAAATAGACAGCGCTAACACTAAAAAGATGGCTAATTACTCCATTACCTTTATTAGCTACAACATTATCATCGTTATTTATTTATCTATTAATCTCGTCTTCTCCTCTTTCTCTTTCTCTTTCTCTTTCTCAAACTAAAACCAGTTAAAATATAACTTAGATTTTTTACCGTTGAGAAGACAGCGGTCAAAAATTTAAAAGAAAAGGGTAAAATAGGAAATGAATATCTGGGGGTTAGAGGGAAGTGAAGAGAGGGTTTTTGATATCATAAAAGGAAACGGGAATAATGTTAGAAAAAGGAAAATCTTTCCAGAAGAGTCCAATCCAAGAGTACGGGAGGAGGTCCACTTTTTCTTCTTTCGTTCACCCGGCGACCAATCACCTGCTTATGCTGTTCCTCGTATTTATGAGCAATTTTTCTTTCCATCTTCTCCCCCTTCCGCGCGTTTTTTCCACTCCTCTATTACATACTAAACCTCGCTTTTATTTATATTACCTCCATTTCATTTTTTAAATACTAACATAAGACTTCAAAATAACAATCTTAAGAATACAACAAAATATTAATTTATTATTTTTTTCAATATTTTTTAATAGTATAACTAAAATTTTTATTGGTTTATTTATTATTTTTCCACAAAGCATACATCAAGAAGATTATCCAAAATCAATTTATATTAAAAGGTTGAAAATAAGTTAAAACAAAAAAAAACACTCATGAACTATTCTGAGGGTAGCATGTTACATCCCTTTCAATTGGTCAACAGTATCATTTTAGCGAATATTCATCTTGTTTTTCATGTCATTATTCTTTTTCCTCCGTTGATATGCAAAATAGATTTCCATTATTATCTTTCATCTATATATATATATATATATATATATATATATTATAAATTATGATTTTGGTCCATATTGAAGCTCGTTACCAAAACAAGGGTTTTTATTTATTTGCTTAGTGGGTTTTTTTTTTTTCAAGCTAACTACAATTCTTTTCAAGAAAAATAAGTAATAAGGAAATTGTATGCACGAGAGAGAGAGAGAGAGAAAAAAAACCTGATATGGGTTTCATTGATGTTAAAAAAAAACAATTGATAGTAAGATAAATTGATTTTACTTTAAAATTTTATTTTTTGTGTTATTAAAGATTTCCAAAATCTTTATGTAAGTTGTATTATTTCGTTCCACTTATATCTTTTGTATTTTATTTTTTATTCATGAAACTTTCCTACATTTAAAAATGCATTTTCAAACACCCCGACGTTAGTGACTTAGTCTGTGTATGAAAATAATTAATGTGAGTTATATTTGCTTAATCTTCGATATTTTTGAATGTCAACATCAAAATACCTATAATCCGTCAAAATTAACAGTGCTGAAACAATAGGGGTGCCTATTATGAAATCTTAGGGACCTTTAATTAGGGGAGAACTTTCAGAAAAGGTAGATGATTTATTGTGCGAATTAAAAAATAAAATCGCCAGGATTATTCCATTTTTGTTCTTGTAGTTTTGGTCCATTACATCGGAGGACAATTATTTGAAAAATAAAAAACTCCTCTAAATATATTTCTAAACTTTCAAATAGCCCCAAATTCCGGGGCCCCGCCCCATACGGGGCAAAGATTCACAGTTTTTTTGAGAGGATATGCCCTTCTCCTATCCTTTACTTTACATTAATACCCCTATATATTTCACATAATTTCGCAATTATCTTACCTGGTGCATGTTTTTTATTTTGTTTCTTTAATTGGTGTAATTGATCAAATACATAATGAGTATGTATTTGGACTAGTGTGGTGCCTTAGCTTTAAGTTTAAGAGTGATGCTATGGGTACTAACGGATGGGTACTAATCTGTGTACTAACTAAAGCATAGTACCCGTACTATACACATAGTACGGGTACTATGCTTTAGTTAGTACACAGATTAGTACCCATTCATTAGTACTCAAAGTATTATTCTAAGTTTAAACTATTAACTACTGTGTTTATCATGTGTACAAATTTCAACATTGAAAGATAATTAACTATTATGTTGACAATGTTCAAATAGTTTTTGCCATGTGTTTGTTTTCATAATTGATGTTAATGTAAAATTAACGGGATAAGGACGGGCTTCTAAAATTTCCCGTGGGGTGAGGATGGGGAATTCCTACAGTAGGGATGGGACAAGCGTGGGGAATGGGGTCTTTGGCCCCGTCCCGCCCCATTGTCAAGCTTACATAAGTTTGGTAAGATGGTTAGATGAGCTAAAAATATTTTAAAATTACCAAAACACAAGTTTAAACAATTTATGAGAATGTCACAATTAGTTATGTTGAACCATTTCCCTTAAATAATTATATTATGCATTACAAAGTCCAAAATAAAAAGCACAAAACAGTTTTGCAAAAGATTAAACACAATATAATTATCTTGTAATCAAGTTTATATAAATAATAAAAATAATGTATACACTTTAAAAAATCTATAAAAAAACAAAAATGTTTTCAATAATATTGTTGCCAATGACATCGGTCATTGTGTGTCTAGTTGTCTAGTGATATTACCAAAACTAAAATGATTGGCTCAATCTCATCTATAACGAATGTCAATGACAATTATAACATATAACGAATGTTAAAAGAATTATAACACATAACGAATGTCAAAGATAATTATAATATATAACGAATGTCAAAACAATTATAACACATAACAAATGTCAAAGATAATTATAATACGTAACGAATGTTAAAGACAATTATAACATATAATGGAATGTCCTAAGATAAAAGGGAGTTTCAATGGAATGAAGGCCTCTTATTTTACAATATCGTATTATCACAACTGATGGATAAAATCAGTCAAACTCATTAATAGTAAAAAAAAACAATGGATTGAACTTGACATGTCCATCGAGGGCAACAATTATGATACACGATGCTACAAAAGGTCTAGTCAAATTCTTTTTCTCCTCTTATGATGTTTCATGACATTTTACTGTAAAAATGATTGTAGATGGATGTATTTGATCAATTTAATGCTAATAGTGTTATTATTATTATTTTATTTTTGTGCACTGATAGTGATGCCCAATGGTGGTCTTCACTCTCGGGCAATAATATTGTAGGATGTGTTTGATTCAATATTTCAATCCATATTCCTAATTATATTTTCTAAATATTATTTGACAAATTATTCCAGAAATATTAGTATATTTTTTAATTACTCTTAGACTCTTTAAGTTTATTAATTTCATAAATACCCCTAAAAAAGTTTAAAAATTAGTAAAAACACTCCCACCCACCCATACTTGTCAGATTCCGGTAACCACCATCAGTGATAGCCGAAATATATCCCTATGGCTTACACCACGATCGAAATTGATCGGTTATTCACCGATCTGGCCTTTTCCAGCCAGATCTGACCGTCAACGACAACCAAAGAAATGGTCATCATTGACCGAAAACGATGGTCATATCTTTGGCTGTCGCTGATGGACAAAGATAGACCTTTGCAGCTGTCGACGACTACATTTGGCCATAGATCTGGCCTTTTCCGGCCAGATTCGTGGTGGATCTGGCCGGAAAAGGCCATATCGACGCGTTATGACATAGATCCGACTGGTTTGTGTCGTAACACAGTTTTCTAGCTAGATTCCGATGGTGGTGGCCAGAATCTGGCACTGCGGGTGGTAGAGGTGTTTTTGTCATTTTATATGTTAGGGTGTTTAATTAAATTAGTAAACCTATGGGCTTTTTTAAAAATTTATAAATTTTACATCGTAATACGCCCTTATTCAACTGCCCAATATTATTCCCAAAATCATATCTAAAATAATGAACCAAACGCACCCGTAATGTTTATTTTTTAATAAATTATTGATACATATAATATATTTATTGCTTATAAAATAGGATAATTTGTATAATTTATTAACTTAATTAAATCGAATTTAAAGAGGATTGAGTTATGCAAGTGCTTAATACATTTGATGATGAATATTGTATTAACATGTATCAAGGTTGTGTACTTCCTCTCTGTTTGTAACCATGGTTGTTAGTATCCTACGATACCCGACACGTATCATATGATACGATTCGATATAGGTCGCCAACGATACGTATCAGAGAGTGTATCCTAAACCATTCGATACGTTGATATGTATCCTACGATACGATACGTATCTGTTCGTATCCTTAAAAATATCGATATAAATCGATACGACTTTATTAATTTGGGCCAAAGGTCAAAAAAAAAATTTGGGTCGAAACTGGGTCACCCAACCCAATT
This sequence comes from Pistacia vera, assembly GCF_008641045.1. Classification (NCBI taxonomy): domain Eukaryota; kingdom Viridiplantae; phylum Streptophyta; class Magnoliopsida; order Sapindales; family Anacardiaceae; genus Pistacia; species Pistacia vera. Next base: position 668,126 of record NW_022196018.1, on the reverse strand, counting down.
CACTAAAACCTGTCCAAATTTACCTATTTTGCATGAAGAAAGTGAAGAGGAATATGTATTGCCCATTTTACATGATAATAATAATATAAGTGGAGATATAGATATTGACATTGATTTTGGAATTTTATGATTAATTTTGATTACGTAATACCGTAATTTAAAGTTAATAATACTACAAAATTCTTTAATTAATCTTGGGGATTATATTAATTTTTATAAAATTTTGATTATTTTATTATTTTTTTTGAAAAATGTGTATCTTACGATACGATACACGATTTAAAAAATTAGGTTTTTGATATACGATACGATACACGATTTGATAACCATGTTTGTAACAAACGTTAATTTATTATAAAGATGTATATGCTTTTGTTTAAAGTAATGGTCCTTGATTAAATAGACATAAAACGAGAGGGAAGAAAATGTAATTATTAAGTTTACTGAAAATGCAGTACATAGTCTAGAAGTGGAACCCACTAAAAAGGGTGTGCATGCGTGGTACGCACTTTCAATAGTAGAGGTTGGGTCTAAGTTCTTTGCGAAGGGGGTTAGATTGATTGATAGATTCGTTAGATTAAGAGATATCATCACGCTTGACATCATCCACATAATATTAAAACATAAATTACTTTTTAAAAAACAAATAATTAATAATAAAATGCCGGGCCCGGGGGCTATGTCAGAAGAAGTAAATTCATCAAATGATGCCACGTCAGAATCCATCAAGATAAAAAAATAATAATAAAACTATATATATATATTTATTTATTTATTTATTTCGAAACAGCCGTAAATGATAGTCAAATTATAAAAATGAAATGAGTGTATGGGATAATGGGAGAACAAACTACAAAGGGTTCCAATAACGATGTGAGACGAGGCTATATTTGACAATGTTGTTTTCCCCGAGTGGAAACAGTACATCTCTTGAAAGTGGGCCAACTCCATTATGCAATAAGCCCATACATCTACGTTTTACATCCCAACCCCCACCCTCTTTATTATCCTTATTCTCTTCCAAGTTCCAACCTAACCCTCTCTCTCCGGTCTTTTTTGTACTTTCCAAATTACATGCATCAAGTGGAATCTACTCTAATCATGCAAAGGTGGGTGGTTGGCGTTGGTTAAGTATGAGGTACTGGGGACATTTTTATTAACTTCATGAATATGATGCATTATCTTTTTTCTTTTTTCAATTTATTTATTTTAAGACATGTAATTAAATATTCATAATTAATCTAATTGGAAGAATTGTCTGGACGATATATTAAATGGTACAACAAATAAAGTATGTTATAATATGCCAAGAAGCATGTATTATTTTAAACATACTTTTAAGCTACCACTTGTTGTGGTCATATAAAATAATTCATCACCTAAACTCATAATTAGGTAAGATAACGTTAGCCTTGATCAATGAGACAATGACCATGAAAGCATTCAAAGTCAACACATGCTAAACTAGGATCACTCTCGCTTGAAAAGTAAAGTCCTACCCAAGAATCATTATTTATTTATTTATTTTAATTAAGTATCACCCTATTATATTATTTTTATTAAAAAAACTTGCTATAAATGAGTATTTGATGGGAGTTTTAAAAGAGTTTAACAGTTTTTTCTTGCCTAAATAATAGTTCAAGGACATTTTTTTATCAAAGTCAAACATGCCAACTTAGAATCACTGTCGTTTAAAAAGTCTTACCCAAGAATTATTTTTATTTATTTATTTTAAATGAGTATCACCCGGTGGCGGATCCAGCCACTCTCAAATATTTTTTTAATATTAATATGTAAATTTATATATTTTGGCCCACCCTAAAAAAAATATTAATAATCCGCTACTGGTATCACCCTATTATATTATTTTTATTAAAAAAACTCACTATATATGAGTATTTGATAGAAATTTTGAAAGAGTTAACGGTTTTTTCTTGCCTAAATAATAGTTTAAGGACAGTTTTTTTTATCGAAGTTAAACATGCCAAATTAGGTTCACTCTCGTTTTAAAAAGTCCTACCTAGGAATCATTTTTATTTATTTGTTTTAATTGAGTATCACCCTATTAGATTATTTTTATTAAAAAAACTTGCTATAAATGAGTATTTGATGGGAATTTTAAAAGAGTTTAACAGTTTTTTCTTGCCTAAATAATAGTTTAAGGACATTTTTTTTATCAAAGTCGAACATGTCCAACTTAGAATCACTGTCGTTTAAAAAGTCTGTCATATCTTTTTCCTCCGTGATATGCAAAATAGATTTCCATTATTATCTTTCATCTATAATATATATATATTATATATAATATATATATAATATATATATATAAAATATGATTTTGGTCCATATGAAGCTCGTTAACCAAAACAAGGGTTTTTATTTATTTGCTTAAGTGGGTTATTTGTTTTTTCAAGTAACTACAATTCTTTCAAGAAAAAATAAGAATAATAAGGAAAGTTATGCACAGAGGAGAGAGAGAGAGAAAAAAAACCTGATATGGGTTTCATTGAGTTAAAAAAAAACAATTGATAGTAAGATAAATTGATTTTACTTAAAATTTATTTTTTGTGTTATTAAAGATTTCCAAATCTTTATGTAAGTTGTATTATTTCGTTCCACTTATATCTTTTGTATTTTATTTTTTATTCATGAAACTTTCCTCATTTAAAAATGCATTTTCAAACACCCGACGTAGTGACTTAGTCTGTGTATGAAAAAATTAATGTGAGTTATATTGCTTAATCTTCGAATTTTTGAATGTCAACATAAATACTCTAATCCGTAAAATTAACAGTGCTGAAACAATAGGGGTGCCTTATGAAATCTTAGGGACCTTTAATTAGGGGAGAACTTTCAGAAAAGGTAGATGATTTATTGTGCGATTAAAAATAAAAATCGCCCGGATTATTCCATTTTTGTTCTTGTAGTTTTGGTCCATTACATCGGAGGCAATTATTTGAAAAATAAAAAAACTCCTCTAAATATATTTCTAAACTTCAAATAGCCCCAAATTCCGGGCCCCGCCCATACGGGGCAAAGATTCACAGTTTTTTTGAGAGGATATGCCCTTCTCCTATCCTTTACTTTACATATACCCCTATTATTTCACTAATTTCGCAATTATCTTACTGGTGCATGTTTTTTATTGTGTTCTTTAATTGGTGTAATTGATCAAATACATAATGTATGTATTTGGACTAGTGGGGTGCTTAGCTTTAAGTTTAAGGTGATGCTATGGGTACTAACGGATGGGTACTAATCTGTGTACTAACTAAAGCATAGACCGTATATACACATAGTAAGGGTACTATGCTTTAGTTAGTACACAGATTGTACCCATTCATAGTACTCAAAGGATTATTCTAAGTTTAAACTATTAACTACTGTGTTATCATGTGTACAAATTTCAACATTGAAAGATAATTAACATTATGTGACAATGTTCAAATAGTTTTTTCCATGTGTTTGTTTTCATAATTGTGTTAATGTAAATTAACGGGATAAGGACGGGCTTCTAAAATTCCCGTGGGGTGAGGATGGGGAATTCTACAGTAGGGATGGGACAAGCGTGGGGAATGGGGTCTTTGGCCCCGTCCCGCCCATGTAAGCTACATAAGTTTGGTAAGATGGTTAGATGAGCTAAAAATATTTTAAAATTACCAAAACACAAGTTTAAACAATTTATGAGAATGTCACAATTAGTTGTTGAACCATTTCCTTAAATAATATATTATGCATTACAAGTCCAAATAAAAAGCAACAAACAGTTTTGCAAAAGATTAAAACACAATATAATTATCTTGTAATCAAGTTATATATAATAATAAAATAATGTATACACTTTAAAAAATCTATAAAAAAACAAAAAAATGTTTTCAATATATTTGTGCCAAGACATCGGTCATTGTGTGTCTAGTTGTCTAGTGATATTACCAAAACTAAAATGATTGGCTCAATCTCATCTATAACGAATGTCAATGACAATTATAACATATAACGAAAGTAAAAGAATTATAACACATAACGAAGTCAAAGATAATTATAATATATACGAATGTCAAAACAATATAACACATAACAAATGTCAAAGATAATTATAATACGTAACGATGTTAAAGACATTATAACATATATGGAAGTCCTAAGATAAAAGGGAGTTTCAATGGAATGAAGGCCTCTTATTTTACAATAGTATATCACAACTGATGGATAAAATCAGTACACTCATTAATAGTAAAAAAAAACAATGGATTGAACTGACATGTCCATCGAGGGCAACAATTATGATACACGATGCTAAAAGGTCTAGTCAAATTCTTTTCTCCTCTTATGATGTTTCATGATTTTACTGTAAAAATGATTGTAGATGGATGTATTGATCAATTAATGCTAATAGTGTTATTATTATTATTTTATTTTTGTGCACTGATAGTGATGCCCAATGGTGGTCTTCACATCTCGGGCAATAATTTGTAGGATGTGTTGATTCAATATTTCAATCCATTTCCTAATTATATTTTCTAAATATTATTTGACAAATTATCAGAAATATTAGTATATTTTTTAATTACTCTTAGACTCTTTAAGTATTAATTTCATAAATACCCCTAAAAAAGTTTAAAAATTAGTAAAAACACCCACCACCACATATGTCAGATTCCGGTAACCACCATCAGTGATAGCCGAAAAAATACCCTATGGCTTACACCACGATCGAATTGATCGGTTATTCACGATCTGGCCTTTTTCAGCCAGATTGACCGTCAACGACAACCAAAGAAATGGTCATCATTGACCGAAACGAGGTATATCTTTGGCTGTCGCTGATGGACAAGATAGACCTTTGCAGCTGTCGACGACTACATTTGGCCATAGATCTGGCTTTTCCGGCCAGATTGTGGTGGATCTGGCCGGAAAAGGCCATATCGACGCGTTATGACATAGATCCGACTGGTTGTGTCGAACACAGTTTTTAGCTAGATTCCGATGGTGGTGGCCAGAATCTGGCACGCGGGTGGTAGAGTGTTTGTCATTTTATAGTTAGGGTGTTTAATTAAATTAGTAAACCTATGGGCTTTTTTAAAAATTATAAATTTTACATCGTAATACGCCTTATCAACTGCCCAATATTATTCCCAAATCATATCTAAAATAATGAACCAAACGCAACCGTAATGTTTATTTTTTAATAAATTATGATACTATAATATATTTATTGCTTATAAAATAGGATAATTTGTTAATTTATTAACTTAATAAATCGAATTTAAAGAGGATTGAGTTAGCAAGTGCTTAATACATTTGATGATGATATTGTATTAACATGTATCAAGTAATCTCGTCTTCACCTCTACTCTCTTTCTCAAACTAAATCCAGTTAAAATATAACTTAGATTTTTTACCGTTGAGAAGACAGCGGTCAAAAATTTAAAAGAAAAGGGTAAAATGGGAAATGAATATCTGGGGGTAAGAAGGAAGTGAAGAGAGGGTTTTTGATATCATAAAAGGAAATGGGAATAATGTTAGAAAAAGGAAAATCTTTCCAGAAAAGTCCAATCCAAGAGTACGGGAGGAGGTCCACTTTTTCTTCTTTCGTTCACCCAGCGACCAATCACCTGCTTATGCTGTTCCTCGTATTTATGAGCAATTTTTCTTTCCATCTTCTCCCCCTTCCGCGCGTTTTATCCACTCCTCTTTTACATACTAAACCTCCCTTTTATTTATATTACCTCCATTTCATTTTTTAAATACTAACATAAGATTTCAAAATAATAATGTTAAGAATACAACAAAATATTTAATTTATTATTTTTTTCAATAACTAAATTTTTTATTGGTTTATTTATTAGTTTTCCACAAAGCATATATCAAGAAGATTATCCAAAATCAATTTATATTAAAAAGTTGAAAATAAGTTAAAAAAAAAAAACACACTCATAAACTATTCTAAGGATAGCATGCTACATCCCTTTCACTTGGTCAACGGTATCATTTTAGCGAATATTCATCTTGTTTTTCACGTCATTATTCTCTTTCTTCCGTTGATATGCATATGCAAAATAATGTATACACTTTAAAAATCTATATAAAAAAAAATGTTTTCAATAATATTGTTGCCAATGACAATTGTCATTATGTGTCTAGTGATACTATCAAAACTAAAATGATTGTCTCGATCTCATCTATACATAGGTTAAGACAATTATAACATATGTCAAAGACAATTATAACACATAACGAATATCATAAGAGAAAAAAGAGTTTCAATACAACGAAGACCTCTTATTTTACAACATCTTATTATCACAATTGATGGATAAATTCAATCAAACTTATTAAAAGTAAGAAAACAATGGATTGTACTTGATATGTCCATTGAGGGTAACAATTATAATATACTATGCTACAAAGGGTCTAGTCAAAATCTTTTCTCCTCTTCTAATATTTCATGACATTTTACACTGTAAAAATGATTGTAAACGAATGTATTTGATCAATTTAATGCTAATAGTGTTATTATTATTATTATTATTATTTTGTACATTGTTAGTGATGCCCAATGGTCGTCTTCACTCTCGGGCAATAATATTGTAATGTTTAATTTTTAATAAATTATATAATATATTTACTGTTTATAAAATAGGATAATTTATATAATTTATTAACTTAATTAAATCGAATTTAAAGAGGATTGAGTTATACAAGTGCTTAATACATTTGATGATGAATATTGTATTAACATGTATCAAGGTTGTATACTTCCTCTTTGTTTCTAACAAACGTTAATTAATTATAAAGATGTATATGCTTCTGCTTAAAGTAATAGTCCTTGAGTGAATAATAATAAAACGAGAGGGAACAAAAATAATTATTAAGTTTACTGAAAATGCAGTACATGGTCTAGAAGTGGAACCACTGAAAAAGGTGTGCATGCGTGGTATGCACTTTCAATAGTAGAGGTTGGGTCTAAGTTCTTTGCGAAGGGGGTTAGATTGATTGATAGATTCGTTAGATTAAGAGATATCATCACGCTTGACATCATCCACATAATATTAAAACATAAATTACTTTTTATAAAACAAATAATTAATAATATAGTAGGGGCCGGGGGCTATGTCAGAAGAAGTAAATTCATAAAATGACGCCACGTCATGATCCACCAAGATAAAATCTCTCAATAGTTAAAAAATTATCATCTAAACATTTCCTTAATTATAAACGAGAATACATTTTATATTATAATAAATTATAATTTTTTTTAGTCCGACTGTAAAAAATTCACCTTTATATAATAATAATTATATATATATTATATTATATTAAATATTTATGATAAAATCAAATATTTATCTAAAATTATCTGTGACAATGATTTATGTTTTAAAATTGTTATCATATCTTTTATCTTGCAGGTACATAATAAGTTGCTAACATAAGTATTTTCGTATTGAAGTCAAAATATTTTTAATCGCATGTTTGAAACTTCTTGACATGAAACTTTTGGTATTTTTGTACTATATTCTTCTTTAAGATCATCTTTTTCCTCTTCTTATATAATTCTAGTAATGATTTCTTCTTCAATTAAAACATACACAATTTGTTGCTCATTTGGATGATTAAGGAAGATATTAATATCTATTTAATTAGTGTTGTGAAGTTGTTGAATCTGATCACTCAATTTTATAATGATTCTTTGATATTTATTTTCATATTATCTTAATACTACTAAAACAATGAATTGAAATTTTAATATTACTAAAACATAAATTATAAAATAAGAAATTAAAACAATAATTTTTTAATCAAAATAATAATTATTGTATTTTTGTTAAGTTATAACATTTTGATAGTAATAAATTTAGTTGGTCCAATATTATGGGTATAAAAATGTTATAACGTATATATTTTTATTTCGAAAGAGCTGTAAACGATAGTCAAATTATAAAATGAAATGAGTGTATGGAAGAACAAAGGGTTCCAATAATGGATGTGAGACGAGGCTACATTTGACGATGTTGTTTTACCCAAGCGGAAACAGTACATCTCTTGAAAGTGGGCTAACTCCATTATGCAATAAGCCCAGCCCCCCTACATCTACGTTTTACATCCCAACCCCCACTCAATCTCTTCCAACCTAGCCCTCTCACTAGTCCTTTTTGTACTTTCCAACTTATATGCATCAGCTGGATCCTACTTTAATTATGCAAAGGTGGGTGGTTGGTAACTTGGTATTGGTTAAGTATGAGGTACTGGGGATATTTTTATTAACTTCATGAATATGATGCATTATCTTTTCTTTTTTTTTTTTTAATTTATTTATCATGTAATTAAATATTCATAATTAATCTATTTGAAAGAATTGTGTGGACCATATATTACATGATATAACAAATAAAGTAGGTTATAATATGCGAAAAAAAACTCACCCTATTATATTTTTTCTCATCTAAATAATGATTTAATAACATTTTTCTATCAAAGTCAAACATGAAAAATTATTTTTATTTATTTATTTTAAATGAGTATCACCCTATTATATTATTTTTATTAAAAAAACTCACTATAAATGAGTATTAGATGGGAATTTTGAAAGAGTTAATGGTTTTTTTTATAGAGTAATGTTATATGTACAAATAAATCTTATAAAGATTTATGTACAAAGTGATGTGGTAAGAAATGAATGGAAGAGTGAACACAAAAAGTCAAACTCATCATATTTACTCATTCATTTATTTTTTGTCACATCACTTTGTACCGAAATCTTTATAAGATTTATTTGTACATCTAGCATTATATTATTTATTTTAAATGAGTATCACCATATTATATTATTTTTATTAAAAGAACTCAATATAAATGAGTATTTGATGGGAATTTTGAAATAGTTAATAGGTTTTTTTTATAGAGTAATGGTATATGTACAAAGAAATCTTACAAAAATTTATATAGAAAGTAATGTGACAAGAAATGAATGGAAGAGTAAATATGATGAGTTTGATTTTTTGTGTTCATTCTTCCATTCATTTTTGTGTTCACTTTTGTGTTTACTATTCCATTTATTTCTTGCCACATCATTTTGTATAGAAATCTTTGTAAGATTTCTTTGTACATCTAGCATTATATTATTTATTTATTTTAAATGAGTATCACCCTATTATATTATTTTTATTAAAAAACTCACTATAAATGAGTATTTGATGGGAATTTTGAAAGAGTTAATTAGTTTTTTTTTTTTTTATAGAGTAATGCTATATGTACAAAGAAATCTTACAAAAATTTATGTACAAAGTAATGTGACAATAAATGAATGAAAGAGTAAATACGATGAGTTTGACTTTTGTGTTCACTCTTCCATTCATTTTTGTATTCACTCTTCCATTCATTTCTTGCCACATCATTTTATACAGAAATCTTTGTAAGATTTATTTGTATATCTAACATTATATTATTTATTTATTTATTTTAAATGAGTATCACTCTATTATATTATTTTTATTAAAAAACTCACTATAAATGAGTATTTGATAGGAATTTTGAAAAAGTCAATGATATTTTCTCATCTAAATAATGATTTAATGACATTTTTCTATTTAATGACTTTTTTCTATCAAATTCAAACATGCCAAACTATTTATATTTATTTATTTTAAATGAGTATCACCCTATTATATTATTTTAATTAAAAAAAACTCACTATAAATGAGTATTTGATGGGAATTTTGAAAGAGTTAATGATTTTTTTATAGAGTAATGCTACATGTATAAAGAAATCTTACAAAAATTTATGTACAAAGTGATCTTGCAAGAAAGAGTGAACACAAAAAATCAAACTCATCATATTTACTCTTCCATTCATTTCTTGTTACATCACTTTGTACATAAATCTTACATTGTAAGATTTCTTTGTACATCTAGCATTATTGTTTTGTATAATGGTTTAATGACACTTTTTCACCTACAAATTTTTAAAATACCATTTTACTACTCAAATTTATATTTCGATAAAAGACAAAGAGCACACTCGTCGAAGCTGTTGGAGCTTTTGAAGAGGGAATACCGATGAGTTTTTTGGTGGTGGAAGATTGGATTTTGGTGGTTGAGATTGATCAGAATTTGATTTGAAAGGGGTGGTTGCGCAAACCCTAATCGCTCGATCATAATTTGATTTGGGATTGATCAGAATTTTTATTAACTTCATGAATATGATGCATTATCTTTTTTCTTTTTTTAATTTATTTACCATGTAATTAAATATTCATATTTAATCTATTTAGAAGAATTGTGTGATGATATATTACATGGTAAAAAAAAGTATGTTATAATATGCGAAGAAGCATGTGTTATTTTAAACATACTTTTAAGCTACCACTTGTGACATATGAAATAATTCATTCCTTAAACTCATAATTAGGTAAGATAACGTTAGCCACTAATGAACATGAGAGTATTTAAAGTCAAGCATGCCAAATTAAAAAGTTCTACCCAAGAATTATTTTTATTTATTTATTTTAAATGAGTATCACCCTATTATATTATTTTTATTAAAAAAACTCATTATAAATGAGTATTTGATGAGAATTGTGAAAGAGTTAACTATTTTTTCTCACCTAAATAATGATTTAATACATTCTTTATTCAAAGTCAAACATGTAAAATTATTTTTATTTATTTATTTTAAATGAGTATTACCCTATTACATTATTTTTATTAAAAAAAACTAACTATAAATGAGTATTTGATGAGAATTTTGAAAAAGTCATTGGTTTTTTCTCACATAAATAATGATTTAATGACATTTTTCTATCTAAGTCAAACATGCCAAATTATTTTTATTTATTTATTTTAAATGAGTATCACCCTATTATATTATTTTTATTAAAAAAACTCCCTATAAATGAGTATTTGATGAGAATTTTGAAAGAATTAATGGTTTTTTCTCACCTAAATAATGGTTTAATGACACTTTTTCACTTACAAACTTTTAAAATACCACTTTATTACTCAAATTTATATTTCGATAGAAAACAAAGAGCACACTTGTCGAAGCTGTTGGAGCTTTTAAAGAGGGAATGCCGATGAGTCTTTTGGTGGTGGAAGGTTGGATTTTGGTGGTTGGGATTGATTAGAATTTGATTTGGGAGGGGTGGTTGCGCAAACTCTAATCGCTTGATCAAAATTTGATTTGGGATTGATCAAAATTTTTATTTAACTTCATGAATATGATGCATTATCTTTTTTTAATTTATTTATCATGTAATTAAATATTCATATTTAATCTATTTAGAAGAATTGTGTGGACGATATATTACATGGGACAACAACTAAAGTATGTTATAATATGCGAAGAAGCATGTATTGTTTTAAACATACTTTCAAACTACCACTTGTGGCATATATAATAATTCATTCCTCGAACTCATAATTAGGTAAAATAACGTTAGCCACTAATGACCATGAGAGTATTCAAAGTCAGGCATGCCAAATCAAAAAGTCCTACCCAAGAATCATTTTTATTTATTTATTTTAAATGAGTATCACCCTATTATATTATTTTTATTAAAAAAAACTCATTATAAATGAGTATGTGATGGGAATTGTGAAAGAGTTAAGGGTTTTTTCTCACCTAAATAATAATTTAATCCATTCTTTATTCAAAGTCAAACATGTCAAATTATTTTTATTTATTTATTTTAAATGAGTATCACCCTATTATATTATTTTTATTAAAAAAACTCACTATAAATGAGTATTTGATGGGAATTTTGAAAGAGTTAATGGTTTTTTCTCATCTAAATAATGGTTTAATGACACTTTTTTACTTACAAACTTTTAAAATACCACTTTACTACTCAAATTTATATTTCGATAGAAAACAAAGAGCACACTTGTCGAAGCTATTGGGGCTTTTAAAGAGGGAATGCTGATGAGTCTTTTGGTGGTGGAATGTTAGATTTTGGTGGTTAAGATTGATCAGAATTTGATTTGGGAGGGGTGATTGTGCAAACCCTACGCTTGATCAGAATTTGACTTGGGATTGATCAGAATTTTTATTAACTTCATGAATATGATGCATTATCTTTTTTCTTTTTTTAATTTATGTTATATAAATTCACAGTCAATCAACCTCTAATCACACACAAACTAATAGATTCAACACACACAACGCCAATCAAGAAAAAACCACACGAACAACAGATTTACCATGGTTCACCTTTCCACAACTGGAAAGACTACATCCACGTTGAGCTCCAGGAATTTTGGGGCTCACTGCACTAGGAATCAAGAGTTCTTGCAGATTACAACAATTCTTAAAGACTCACACAACTCTCAATCTTGAAACTCACTCAAACCTTTAATCCCTAGAGAAACCTGAACCAGCCTTTCTAATCTTGAAGGAAACTCTACCCTCACCTTACAATTACACACATTGTAACCCAGATTATACAATTGGAGACAAGATTGCCGAGCAACTTACAAAGCACAAAGAACCCTTCTCAATCGCACGAAGAGAGGAGAGAAACTGTTCTGAGATGCTTGCTTTTATATGGTTTGACCTGCTAGGTGAATTCTAGCCGTTGGATGTCATTTGTTTCAATGGCTTGGATCATCTCTCATTGTGAATTAAAACGGCAACGTATTGATAAGTATAGAATGCAGAAACGTCAACGTTTTGTGCTTCATACTTCAACAATTCTCCACCTTGAAGCTTAAAACTTTACAACCCCAGATTTCCTAAGTACAGCTAACCATCCTAAACTCCTTTCACAGCTCGGTTGCCACCTATTACTTCACAAACAGTAGGTTCAACCAATGCTTGAACTTGACAACAGTAACAATCTTGGTACCCATATCAGCAGGATTATCTTTAGTTGAGACTTTCTTCAAGATAATCAGTCCTTAGGCAATTAGATCTCTGACAAAATGAAATCTTACATCCATATGTTTGGTCCTATCATGATAGACAAGATTCTTGCTTAGGTGAATGACGTTTTGGCTGTTTGAATAAATGGTGGCTACTCCATCAATCAAATCCACTTTGGATAGGATTCCTTCGAGCCACAGTGCTTCCTTGAATACATTAGCAACAACCACATACTCCGCCTCAATTGAGGAGAGTGCCACAATAAGCTGAAGCTGGGATTTTCAACTCACACAATTCCCTCCCAACGTGAAAAAATAGGAGGTGGTTGATTTCCTTGTGTCTTTATCCCCTGCAAAATCAGAGTCTACAAAACCCACAAGATCAAGTGAATTATATCTCTTACAATATTCCAAACCAACATGTGAAGTACCATTAATATACCTTAGGACCCATTTAAGAGCAGACCAGTGTTCTGACCCAGGATTAGACATAAAACGACTCAGCAAAGACATATCAAAGGAGAGGTCAGGCCTGGTGCTAATCATGACATACATAATTGACCCTATTACATTTGCATAAGGGACCTATTCCATCTTTATTAACTCAGAATCTGTTTTGGGACATTGGTGTTTACTAAGTGTGAAATGACTAGCTAAAGGTGAACACAACCTCAGATTCAGCCATGTTAAACTTATAAACTAGTTTTTGCAAGTAGGATCTCTGAGTTAATCTTAATTCATGGCATTTTCTATTTCTATGTATTACCATTCCTAATATCTTTTTTGCACATCCTAAGTCTTTCATGTCAAACTCAACCTTAAGTTTACCTTTTAATTCATCTATTCTAGACTTAGATTTGCTAATCAAGAGCATGCCATCCACATATAAGAGTAAATACAAAGGCATATCATTATCCAAGGCAAAATAAAAGCAACTATCATATTTGCTTCTGTTAAAACCAATGCTTAAAATGAATTCATCAAACCTTTTGTACCACTGCCTAGGGGACTGTTTTAGTCCATACAATAACTTATGTAGCAAACACACATGATTGGGAAGTCTTTTGTTAACAAATCCAGTAGGTTGCCTCATATATATTTTTTCTTCTAAATTTCCATGTAGAAAAGCAGTCTTAACATCTAGTTGCTCTAGTTCTAGATCATAATGTGCAACTACAGACAACATAAGCCTAATTGTTTTATACTTAACTACTGGTGAGAAAATTTCATTGAAGTCAATGCATTCCCTTTGTGTGTAACCTTTAGCTACAAGTTTAGCCTTGTACCTAGGAGGGTCAGAAAGATTTATACCTTCTTTTACCTTGAATAGCCATCGACATTCAACCAGTTTCTGATCTTTTGGAGTTGGGACTAGGGACCAAGTCTGTTGACTTTTAGTGACTGTATTTCTTCCTCCATCGCAGCCTGCCATTTGTCCTTGTCTTTTGATCTGATTGCTTCCTCAAAGCTATCAGATTCAGTTCTCAATACTTCAGCTCCAGCCACCAATGCAGTATAGATCAGATCAGCATAGGAATATTTTGCTAGAGGTCTGATCTCTCTATGGGTCTTGTCTTTGGTTAGCTGATATTGTGTCAGGGATTCTTCTTGGGTTAGTGCAAGGTTCTCAGCTGGTTCACCCTCATGGTCATGATCCAATGCTACCACTTCAGTTTCTTCATCTGGATCTCCTTAATCAGATTGAGCACTTTAGGGTTCCACCTCAATTTGTGTCCCTACAATTGGTTCTTGACTCATAGAATCAATGCTAGAGGTACCTGCATCAGGGTTATAGTTTTGCAAGGAAAATTATTTTCATTAAAAATAACATCCGTACTAATGATTACTTTAACCCTTGGTACTTTCCTTTCTCATAATCTATACCTCTTAGTCCCTTCTTGATATCTAAGAAATACACACTTTAGTGACCTAGGTTCGAGCTTCCCTTCATTTGTGTGTGCATAGGTTGCACACCGAAAGACCCTCAGGTGGTTTGAATTTGGCTTTCTTTTAGACCATCTCTCATCGGGACATGTGAAGCCTATTGCACTAGAGGGGCTTCTGTTGACCAAATAGGCTACAGTGTTGAGGGCTTCTCCCCAAAAGGTCTTGGGTAATCCTGATGTGAACAGTAAGCATCTCACCTTCTCCAACAAAGTCCTATTCATCATTTCAGCTACTCCATTTTGCTAAGGAGTTCCCCTAACTGTTATATGTCTCAATATGCCCTGATCACTATAGTACCTATCAAACTCTAAATTGTAGAACTCTAGCCCATTATCAGTCCTAAGGGCTTGAACTTTTCTGTCCACCTGATTCTCTACAAGGGTTTGCTAACTCTTAAACCTATCTAAAGCCTCATTTTTAGTCCTAAGTAGGAATACCCAAACTTTCCTACTATAGTCATCCACTATAGACAAAAAATAGCTGCTGCCCCCATGAGATTTTACCCTTTCAAGCCCCCAAAGATCAGCACGTAAGTATTCTAAGCAATTAGTGGCATGGTATGTCCCCTTATGAAAGCTTAACCTATGTTGCTTCCTCATTATACAAGTTTCACAAAAATTCAGATCACTAATGATATCCCTACCAAACAACCCCTGTTTACTTAGAGTATCTAGGCCTTTTTGGCTCATATGCCCTAACCTTAAGTGCCATTTCTCAGTATCTGTAAGATTAGTAGTAAGAAAAGTAGTATTTAAACAATCAGAACAATGACCTCCAACACAAGATGCACAACCCATTCCTTTTTACCCTATTAAGAACTATGTTGTTACCCTTACAGACATTTAAGCACCTATTTTCTGCCTTATAACAACACCTAGACTCATCCAGGGTTCCTAGTGAGATCAGGTTTCTCTTAAGTTCTAAAATATATCTAACCTTAGTCAATTTGACTAGTTTTCCATTATCTAGCCTCAAAGTTATACTACCAACCCCCTGAACCTTACAGGCATTGTTGTTACCCATAAACACTGTTTCAAGGTCACTAGGCTCAAAATCTTGGAACCAATTCTTATTCGGACTCATATGGAATGAACAGCCAGAATCCAGCACCCGTTCCCCTATAATGTCAGACTTAGACACTGTTAGGACCTCTGATTCTTCAATACTATGTTTGGTGGTGGCTAAATTACTCTCAGTGTTAGAATGCTTTTGTTTTCTAATCCACTCAAAATAGTTTTTCTTTAGATGACCAGTTTTGTTGCAGTAGAAACATTTCCAGGTTTCCCCTTTAGATTTATTTGTGTTTTTATCCTTCTTTTTGTTCTTAAGGCCACTAACATGGTGAGAATTACTACAAACCTGACTTGTTTCTATCAAAGTCAAACATGCCAAATTATTTTTTATTTATTTATTTTAAGTGAGTATCACCCTATTATATTATTTTTATTAAAAAAACTCACTATAAATGAGTATTTGATGGGAATTTTGAAAGACTTAATGGTTTTTTCTCACCTAAATAATGGTTTAATGACATTTTTTCACCTACAAAATTTTAAAATACCACTTTACTATTCAAATTTATATTTCGATAGAAAACAAAAAGCACACTTGTCGAAGCTGTAGGGGCTTTTCAAGAGGGAATGCCGATGAGTCTTTTGGTGCTTGAAGGTTGGATTTTGGTGGTTTGGATTGAACAGAATTTGATTTGGGAGGGGTGGTTGCGCAAACCCTAATCCCTTGATTGCCGAAAAGTGGCAGGGCCGGCAGAAGTAGAGTTTGAGAGGTTTTGGTGAGTTATGATGGGGAAGAGAATGGTGGTGGTGTGAGGTTACAACGATACCGGAATCAAATACAAAATATAAATTTGGGTAATAAAATAGTATTTTCAAAGTCTATAGGTAGAAAAGTGTCATTAAACCATTATTTTGGTAGGAAAAAGTTGTTTACTCATTTTGAAATGATCGAAGTAGTATTTAATATATAGTTAATTTTTTATTAGAAATCTAGACCTGAATGGTTGTATACGAGCCGAGCCGAGCTGAACAGTGATCAACTCATGCTCGGCTTGCAATCTGTTCACTGGGCTCGAGTTCAAGCTCAAGCTCGAGCTCAACGAGCAGGGAAATCCGAGATCGAGATCGATATCGTCAATTAGTTGGTGCTCGCGAATAGTTCGTTTGGCTCGAGAATGTCTTGAACTTGATTCGATTTTAAGCTAGGCTTGTTAATAGAGCTCAATTTTTTGTACGTTTTATTGCTTGAGTATGTGCTCGTTAATAGGCTCGAAATCGAGCTCGATTAAAAGCTTGTTTAACAGTTTTATATACATATTACAACTAAAATTGAAACCACACATGCAATCAAATTACATTTTCAACTTAATCCAAGTTGAGAATCCATGATTACAAAATCCGGAGGAGAAGCTTCTTGATTAATATTTTCAAGATTAAGGAGCCAGTGCATATTTACGTAATACATAATTACAAAGAGCCAGTACATATTTACATAATACATAATTACATTTAAAGGTTGAGACTTAGGACTTTGGATTTATCTCATTCACATGCATAATACAATGGCCAAGCCAACTGCTTCCAAAGTCCAAACTAATATAAAACAAAATATACACTAGCCATGATACAACCTGTTGGCATTTGGCAAAGCAGCACCAAATTTACAGTAGTTGAGCATCCAAGTCATGGGTCACCTACTCACCTTTACCTTTCACCAGACTTTTACCCTTTAAACCTGCAGCAACAAAATATACATCATTAGAATTATAGAATATCTAAATTTCATGCCAACATATTCTGTCCAGCAAAGAGCAAAAGACCTTTTAGCAAAGTCTAGAATGCCATATTCAAAAAACCTGCAGCAACAATAATTACCCCTAATTCAAAACCCTACAGCAACAATAAATGCCCCTAATTAGAATTATAGAATATCAAAATTTCATGCCAAAATATTCTGCCCAATAAAGAGCAAAAGACCTTCCAGCAAAGTCTAAAACTCCAGATTTAAAAAACTTGCAGGCTACAGCAACAATAAATACCCTAATTAGAATTATAAAATTTTAGGAATCAGGACAAACATATTATGCTCAAGAAAGACCAAAAGACCTTCCAGCAAAGTCTAGAACTCCAAATTCGAAAAACCTACAGCAACAATAAACACCCATAATTAGAATTATAGAATATCTAAATTTCAGGACAAACATGTAAGGTAAAATCAACAAAGTCTCCAGTTTAAAACTCAATGGACATCATATAAATAAAAACTTCACAAGAATCACAAGTTCAACAATAACATCACATAAATAAGCGCTGTACAAGAGTCACAAGTTCAACAATAATATTACATAAATAAACACTTCACAAGAATCACATCTTTTCTCCATAGTCCATCCTCTCAAACGACATCACAAGTTCAACAATAACATAACATAAATAAACACTTCACAAGAATCACAATAACATCATCACAACTTAGGTTCACAACAACACTTAAAAAAACCAACCTTTGTATTATGAAACACATGTCTTTCCACCTTCTCAAATAACGAATAGATCCTTACAAAAACCAACCTTTATATGCAAAAAAACCCTGAACATTAAGACAAAAGGACAGTTGTAAATGACTTGTAAATGAAGAATAAAAATTGTTTTATTATGAAACATAACTACATAAGTGATTAAGAGCTGATGGATACTGGAGGATTTTGGCCAAAAAATGCATTCAAGCTTTGTAAGCTTCACTCAATTAGAAGTTGAATCTTCACTTGTTTTTGCTCCTTCTAAATTACATCAAGGGAAAATATTAGTTTCAGTTACAAAAATGAAAGTAACTACTAACTAGTAAGTGAAAATGCATAAATACTAATCACCTATTACAATTTACACTTACTTTGTTCTTTCTATGAACTCCATTGAGATGACGACACCAATCATCTCCACAAAGGAGCACTTGTACTGTTTTGGGAGACAATGAGGCTCGATACGTTTCTATTACTCTGCTACCAGCACTAAACGAGGCCTCCGAAGCTACTGTGGTTATAGGGATTGCAAGTATATCACAAGCCATCCTAGACAAGATCTGATACTTCATTGTATTAACCTTCCACCACTCCAATGCTTCAAATTTCGTACAATCCCCCTCCGCAAACATGAAACAACCTTCTCCCAGATAACTATCTAACTCTGATTCCTCTGGTGGAATACTTTGAACCATTGTCATATGTTCTGCAAACATTGACAAACCAGACACATTAGGTTCTGTTTGTTCATTGCCCCGAGGAACCATTGCAATTGGTTGTTCAATGTTTGAGGATTGATATTGATAATCATCAACATACTCTTGGTAAATTTGATATAACATATCTTTAACTTTGCTCTTATGTACTTGGCATCAATCTCACCATACATTTTAGGCAAACAATAGTCCAACACTGCCATTTTACACCTAGGATCTAGGACAGCTACTACACACATCAACAAGTTGCATTCTCCCCAATACTTGTCAAATTTCTGTTTCATTTTTGTAACCATATGTCGAATAAAATCATTTTCATCCATTAACTTCTGATCTAGCATAACCTTAACTTGAAAAATCTCACTGAGATATAGATTTGCAGTCGGGTATTCACTCCAAGAAATGATATTAGTAATGGTACTGAACACCCCCAACACTTCACAAACTTGGTCCACCTTTACCCATTCCTCTACGGTGGGACAGCAATTATAATGTGGGTCTTTCTCTTTATACCTTTAAAAGACATTTTTAAACTTCACTGCACTTGAAAACATCTCAAAAGTGGAATTCCACCTTGTTCTGCAGTCCAGGATCAGCTTCCGGTTGGGCAAACGCAACATTTGCACTATCTTTGAAAAAATAATAAGCCTGATGTCCGTCTATTTCACACAGGCCACAATATCACAAACATCATCAATAATGGACTTTATTTGGGACAGCCCATCTTGAACAATAAGGTTCAAGATGCGTACGCAACACCTAACGTGGAATAATCTCCCTCCTCAAAGCAACCTATTGTCAATTGTCAAATTCTCCTTTAAAATCTGGATTGCTACGCCATTACTTGATGCATTATCCACTGGTATCATGTACACCTTGTTCTCTACACCCCATTCCTTCAAACACTTATAAATTAAATCTGCAATTTGGGAACCAGTGCGTGGAGGAGCTACGTACAAGAAGTTTCGAATCCGTTTTTGCAACCTCCAATTACCATCTACGAAATGCCCCATCAATACCATGTACTCAATCCTCTGATTACTTGACTTCCATAAATTGGTCGTTAAGCTTATTCTGTCAACATCCTTCAACAGAGTCTTTAGCTTTATTTTCTCCTTTTCAACCAAAGTAACAACATCATTTTTTACACATCCTACGGCTAATCTTTTCCCACTTAGGGATCGCATACCTCTGCATATTATTAAATCCTTCTTCCTCCACAATAGTAAAAGGATGCTCATGCATCAGCACCCAAGTGGCCACTAATTCCCGCATTTTTGCCATGTCAAATTTACCTTTGGTAAGAACAGGGGTAACATTGCCTGCATCAGATGGATTTGTTGCTTCGAAAAACCTTTGTTGTTGCTTTTCAAAGAGCTTTCGTCGTACACAAGTCTTCAAGTGCTTTGAAAGGTGAGTAGTGCTCTTGGTGCCCATTATCGCAAGCCTCCTTTTGCAATTGATGCATTCAGCCTTTGGTTCATTAGGAACATCAATTTCTCTAACATCCTTCCACACTATAGATGTTTTAGCCTTATTTTTCCTTGCAAAAGGGTTAACATTAGTTTGTTAAGTATCTTCTTCATTAACAGCAACTGCAGTTGCTGCATTACTATCAGTTGCGGGCCGTGACCCTTGTGGAGTGAAACTCGATGGAGTCGATGCCATATATGTTTGCAAATAAGAAAAACACATGCTTAGTTATTATTGTAATATAATTTAGAAACTTGGAATAAAAATTTGACATCATTATCATACAAGAAAAAGGTAAGAGACTAGACTATCTTGTTGATTAGCCCAGCGCCCCAACCCGATATAAACACTGACATTATCCTTCCACACAACAACAAAATCAACATAAATTTATCTATTTCACTCCAACTGAGTGATTAATATTCACTATTCAGTAATCAGTATCAATAATCATTAAATCAGTAGTATACTAGCATAGTTAATACCTCAAGTTATTATGCCAAGAACAAATACCTAATGTTCACAGCTTCACGCTGAAATCAAGCAAGGATTGATATTCACAGACTCAGAGTCATAGCTTCAAGGCGTCAAGCACAAATCGGCCTCAACCTGTCCTGGTGAGTGATGGGTCTGATGACAAAACAAAATCTTTAAGCGTCAACTTTCAACAAAATCAACACAATATAAAGAAAAATTAGAGATAAATGGAACAAGGATTGGAGATTGATATTAAAAAAGTTACAAACACAAACCTCAGGCTGATACTATTCCAGAATCGAGAGAGAAAGAGAGACGAGTCAGACTTGAAACTTCAGAGAGGAAGTTGAGTTCTTCAATTGGTTTTGGGGTTAGGGTCTCGGGGACTTGGGGTTGAGAATGGAGTCTTCGGTAGAGAGAGACAACTTGAGAATCAATTTTTCGACTTACTTTGTAGGAAATCACTGATTTATTTCGATGTAAGGGTTGAAGCTTGAGAGAGGAATCTGTCTTCTCCCTTCTTCGACTGGTTCTGGGATTGGGGTTGTCGAGTTGGGGTTAGGACTTGGGAGGTTGGGGTTGGGACTTGGGAGGGGAAAGTCTCTCTCGAGTCTTTGGATTGTGTTTAGATTTTAAAAAGTTAGGGATTGATGGTATTTGTGTTTCTTTTTGGAGGGAGACTAAGTAGGAGTGGGAGAGCGCCATTTAGTCTTTAACAAAGACGCGAGCCCAGAGATGGCGATCAGGTTCGCGCTCGACAACTCAGTCACTAGCAACGGTGAGCTTGAGAAGATAGACGAGCCTCCGAGCCGAGTACCACAATATTTGGTACTCGGTTTGAATAAGAATCGAGCAGTTCGAGATCATGCTCGGCTCGTCAGACTTCGAGTCGAATTCGAGCATCTGCGAGCCAAGCGCGAGAAGTTCACGAACTGCTCTGTTCGTGTACACCCCTACTGGCCAGTGATGGGTCTGATGACAAAACAAAATCTTTAAGTGTCAACTTTCAACAAAATCAACACAATATAAAGAAAAATTAGAGATAAACTGAACAAGGATTGGAGATTGATATTAAAAAAGTTATAAACACAAACCTCAGGCTGATATGATTCCAGAATTGAGAGAGGGAGGCGAGTCAGACTTGAAACTTCAGAGAGGAAGCTGAGTTCTTCAATTGGTTTTGGGGTCGAGGTCTCGGGGACTTGGGGTTGAGAATGGAGTCTTCGGTAGAGAGAGACAACTTGAGAATCGATTTTTTGACTTACTTTGTAGGAAATCACTGATTTATTTCGATGCGAGGGTTGAACCTTGAGAGAGGAATCTGTCTTCTCCCTTCTTCGACTGGTTCTGGGATTGGGGTTGTCAAGTTGGGGTTAGGACTTGGGAGGTTGGGGTTAGGGTTGGAACTTGGGAGGGAAAGTCTCTCTCGAGTCTCGGGATTGTGTTTAGATTTTAGAAAGTTAGTGATTTTGAGTATTTGTGTTTCTTTTTTTAGGGAGACTAAGTGGGAGTGGGAGAGTGTCATTTAGTCTTTAACAAAGATGCGAGCCCAGAGATGGCGATCAGGTTCGCGCTCGACAACTCAGTCACCGATGACGGTGAGCGTGAGAAGATCGACGAGCCTCCAAGCTGAGTACCACAATATTTGGTACTCGGTTTGAATAAGAATTGAGAAGTTTGAGACCGTGCTCGGCTCGTCAGACTTCGAGTCGGATTCCAGCATTTGTGAGCCAAGCGCAAGAAGTTTGTGAACTACTCGGTTCGTGTACACCCCTACTGGCCAATGATGGGTTTGCTGACAAAACAAAATCTTTAAGTGTCAACTTTCAACAAAATCAACACAATATAAAGATAAATTAAAGATAAATTGAACAAGGATTAGAGATTGATATTAAAAAAGTTATAAACACAAACCTCAGGCTGATACTATTCCAGAATCGAGAGAGAGAGATGAGTTAGACTTGAAACTTCAGAGAGGAAGTTGAGTTCTTCAATTGGTTTTGGGAGACAACTTGAGAATCGATTTTTCAACTTACTTTGTAGGAAATCACTTATTTATTTCGATGCGAGGGTTGAAGCTTGAGAGAGGAATCTGTCTTCTCCCTTCTTCGACTGGTTCTAGGATTGGGGTTGTCGAGTTGGGGTTGGGGTTGGAACTTGGGAGGGAAAGTCTCTCTCGAGTCTCGGGATTGTGTTTAGATTTTAGAAAGTTAGGGATTTTGAGTATTTGTGTTTCTTTTTTGAGGGAGACTAAGTGGGAGCGGGAGAGTATCATTTAGTCTTTAACAAAGACGCGAGCCCAGAGATGGCGATCAGGTTCGTGCTCGACAACTCAGTCACCGATGACGGTGAGCTTGAGAAGATCGACGAGCCTCCGAGCCGAGTACCACAATATTTGGTACTCGGTTTGAATAAGAATCGAGCAGTTTGAGACCGTGCTTGGCTCGTCAGACTTCGAGTCGGATTCCAGCATTTGCGAGCCAAGCGCGAGAAGTTTGCGAACTGCTCGGTTCGTGTACACCCTTACTGGCCAGTGATGGGTTTGCTGACAAAACAAAATCTTTAAGTGTCAACTTTCAACAA
Organism: Pistacia vera; assembly: GCF_008641045.1. NCBI lineage: Eukaryota > Viridiplantae > Streptophyta > Magnoliopsida > Sapindales > Anacardiaceae > Pistacia > Pistacia vera. The sequence goes on along the minus strand of NW_022196018.1, from coordinate 644,537 downwards.
AATCAACACAATATAAAGAAAAATTAAAGAAAAATTGAACAAGGATTGGAGATTGATATTAAAAAAGTTATAAACACAAACCTCAGGCTGATACTATTCCAGAATTGAGAGAGAGATACGAGTTAGACTTGAAACTTCAGAGAGGAAGCTGAGTTCTTCAATTGGTTTTGGGGTCAGGGTCTCGGGGACTTGGGGTTGAGAATGGAGTCTTCGGTAGAGAGAGACAACTTGAGAATCGATTTTTCGACTTACTTTGTAGGAAATCACTGATTTATTTCAATGTGAGGGTTGAAGCTTGAGAGAGGAATCTGTCTTCTCCCTTCTTTGACTGGTTCTGGGATTGGGGTTGTTGAGTTGGGGTTAGGACTTGGGAGGTTGGGGTTGGGGTTGGGACTTGGGAGGGGAAAGTCTCTCTCGAGTCTTTGGATTGTGTTTAGATTTTAAAAAGTTAGGGATTTANCAAGGGTAGATGTTTCAAGATCTTGTATACCTCACTGCCCAATACAAAGCATAAACGAGGCCGGTTTTGCAACCCAGCTTAATACTACTAGCTACCTCTCTCTCTCTCTCTCTCCACTTGCCTTTTCTTTTCTCTTTATTTTTTTCTTTTATCAATGGCTCCTCATAATTCATAAGAGTACTTTGTTTTCTTTCTCTCTCATGTCTTGTCTTTGAGTCCTGTACACACCTTTCTTAATTAAATAATTTATTATTTGTTAATTATTAATATAATTTTGGTTCCATAAAATTTGTTTTTTTATTTGCGATTAACATTAGCTTCTCCAATACGCTTCTCCAAAAACCAGCGTCAAAATTCTTCGAGCAAAAGAAAACTTCATTTTATACCTATCGCTGCCTTCTGCTTCATCGTTGCCGTCTGTTCTTCGTGTCTGCGTTACGTCTGCATTCCTCAGCCATTTCTTCCTCAACAGTCGTATTTTCCTCATTTTTCAGCTACCGTGACAAGAACGAAAGCTATAAACTTTTCATCAAACAGTTTTTTACAGTGGAAAGGGAGATAAGAAGATCAAAATTTGTCCAGATTAGAAAGATTTGTTGGGGTTGTTAACCGATTTTTATTTAACTTATGCATTTATTTAGTTTTGTATTATATTTTGGATTGAATATATGTTACAATAGAAAAAAATTGATAGAGAAAATTTGTTGGTGATTGTTATGAATCAGATTCGTGAACGCGAATACTAGTATTGGTTTTGCATTAAATTACAGAATATAGAAGAGTCCATTTTGCCTCATTTCAATAATGTTGAGGTAAATTGTGTTCGAAACCTTAACTTTTTCGTTAACATGATTTTAAATTTATTGTATCGTTTTTTTTTTTTATGTGTTGTATTAGTACATTCTAATTTTGTCTATTATAAAACTATTAAATGATCAAGGAAATGAACGTGATGAATTAGAAGATATGGGATGTGTAGAGAAAGAAGTAGAGCCTCATATTGGAATGGTGTTTGATTCAGTTGATAGTCTGGTGAAGTATTACAAACGGTATGGTAGCAAAATGGGATTTGAAGCAATGATACGTACGTCAAAGAAAGGCGAAGATGGAGAGATGAGATATGTGACAGTGGCATGTTCTTGTTCTGGGAAGGAGAGATGTAAGTCCAGAAATACCTTGAAAAAAACAACTTGTTGCCAAAACAGACTGTAAGAGTCGGATTAGTGCAACTTNTATGGTATTTGTGTTTCTTTTTGGAGGGAGACTAAGTGGGAGTGGGAGAGCACCATTTAGTCTTTAACAAAGACGTGAGCCCAGAGATGGCGATCAGGTTCACGCTTGATAGCTCATTCACTGCCGACGGCGAGCTTGAGAAGATCGATGAGCCTACGAGATGAGTACCACCATATTTGGTACTCGGTTTGTATAAGAACCGAGCAGTCTGAGACTGTGCTCGGCTCGTCAGACTTCGAGTCAGATTCGAGCATCTGCGAGCCAAGCCCGAGCAGTTCGCGAACTGCTCGGTTCGTGTACACCCCTAGACCTGATACATCCATTCATGTAAATCCATCTCATTGTGGAATAGAATAACCCAAAACTATAAAGTCCCACGTTACAAATGGTGCGTCTTGTTCCCTAGAAGCTTGATAATTATAAAAGAGCAATGAAAAATTATGCATGGTGTTTTATATGAAGTATGGAAACATATCTAACTTGCACATCTCAAAATATAATACAGTGCAACCTCTCTATAATGATACTTTATATAGGAATAACCTTTATGTAGTTATAAAAAAAATTATGATCTCAACTTGGGCCAGTTATAAATAAGAATAAATTTTATATTACAATAAGTTATAATTTTTCTAAGTCCAGTCTTAAAGAATTTGCCTCTACATAATAATAATTATATGTATATTATAAAAAAAAATATGTGTTATGTTACATTAAAAGTTTAAGATGAAATAAAATATTTATCTAATGTTGTTATATGACAATAATTTATGCTTTAGAGTTGTTAGCACATCTTTTATCTTGCTGGTACGTAATAAGCCGCCAGAATAGACATCTTGTTGAAACCAAAATATTTCTAGCTCTCAAACATGTTTAGAGCTTCATGGCATGAATTTTTTGGCATTTCTATACCATCATCCTCAGGATTATCTCATTCCTCTTCTTATTTAATTCCAGTAATGATTTCTTCTTCAGTTAAAACATACACGACTTGTTACTCATTTGGATGATTGAGAAAGACATTAATATCTATTTGATTAGTGTAGTGAAGTTGTCAAATCTGAACACTCAATTTTATAGTGACTTTTTTATATCTATTTTCGTACTATCATACTGTTATTAAAATAATGAATTGAAATCTTAATATTACTAAAACATGAATTATAAAATAAAAATTAATAATAATTTTTGTAACTAAACCTTTATTAAATTATAATCTCGTTATAATAATAAATTTAATTGATTATAGTTATAAAAAGTTTATTGGTAGCTATTTACATAATTATAATGGGATATACAGGGGTTCATGTGTACTTCCCATAAATGGAAACAATCGTATCCTAAAATATAATAAAAAAGGTTTAAACCTGACAAGGAATCCTATGTGATAATATTTGGGTAGAAAATGGGTTTTATTTATATAAAAATTAATTTTTCTTTTTGGTGATGACAAGTTGTTTCAAATCTTTCTGAAGATCTCCGTCCATCCATCAATCAAAACTGAAAAAGGGGGGAGAGAGAGAGAGAGAGAGAAGGGTGGGCCGGTTGCATGATTGGGCCGGCCGGTTGGTCCGTTTTGTACACAACCATCACTTTTTTCTGTTTTTATGTGTGGATGAGAAATATCAAAGTACCCGTGTGGTGTTGGTGTTTATGGTATTATTGGTAAAATCACTGTAACCTGGAATTGATTTGATAGATTTCATCATCAATAGCTCTCCACTCCTCTATTCTCGCGCGTTACACTCACGCTATCATCCTCCATCTAATGCTTTTTATACAATTTATATTAGAAAATTCAAATAAAAACATCTCTTACATTATATGGTAATATTTATTAATAGAAGAGTCAAAAAGTATGAGGGTGTGCTTTTACTTGAAGAAGAAGTGAAGTGGGTAATATTAGGGAGTCCAAAAACTTACCTTGAATGATCAATCCCTTTATTTTCCATTTATGTCCTTGTACTCTCTAAGCCTAAGGTCCCAAGATAAAAATCCTAATCTCAGTCAAATCAATCAGCCTGAAATGGATCATGATTGCCCAAGGTGAATACAACGGAATGACAGATACACACCCCATTCAACATTACGCAACTGATATTATATACGGTTCTGTCATCTGTATTATAGCTTTACCCAGCCCACTTTCCCACGTATTCTTCTTTCTTTTTCTTTTCCTATAATACCCATCTCTACCCACTCCTTTCCTTTCCAAGAAAAAGATTTCAGAATCCCGCTTCTATATACACGTGTATTTTTTAAAAACTATTCTAATTAAAAATCATTAATTTATGTGATTATAATATAATTGTTGATTTGGTGCATCTCGCACCGGTGATCTTATCGTGCAACCAACTAAATATATTTGTGATACGCAGATTTGAGGATCATAAATACAACTCTCGGAAAATCACTCAGGGGATGAGCTGGGCCAAGTTGATTGAGCTTCATTAATACTTATACCAGCTTGGATTGGAAACATTGGACGGTGTCGATAGTATCTTACTTATACTATTGGCAAATCTAGACAGTTGACCCAAAGGGACCCACAAGGATTAAAATATTTTGAAGATTAAATAACAACGTGACTCATATGCGTAACCATAACTGTAACTAGACTCCATAGATAAGGTTAAAACAATTATATCTCTTTATAAAGAAGATGACAGATAAGGACACGTGTGCCTTCTATATTAATATTATTTTGTTACCAATAATTATATTGAAAATAAGTTTCTTAAAATTAGGTTGTGCAAATAAATTCAACAAAAATGATTAACGTTGGATGTAATTAAAGTCATTAATTTTATTTGAGAATAAAATGATATTGTCTGTGACTATGAACTGATTCACATGATTATTAGGTCCAATAATCACAATCACCTGTTTTCATTTGAAAATAATTTGGTTACCAAATTTTAATATGGGACAACTGTCATTTCAAGGTAGTTTATATGTTATTTTCTGAATTAATTATGCCAGTTATATATAACAACATCTAGCTAGCTATTATTATAATATAAAATAGGAATATTGATAAATAATAAATTAGATGTGATTCGGGCAAAATATAATATGGTCTAAGAAAATAACAGAGAAACTGTCTCTACTCTCTAGTGTAGTATAAATTGTACTGAACGAATCCATCTATGCCATTTGAAGGGGAATATTAAGTAAAAAAAATACACACAGTCATAACTTTGAATATTACAAAACCCAACTTGTTTGTTCTGATATTGCTAGAGATAAAAGATCCAAAATTTTCAATCTTAAAAAAAAAAAAAAAAAAAAAATAGAATAATAACATTGTATTGTATATATGATGGTCCCCCACTTTATCACCTAGTAAATGGTCCCAAACCCTAGAAAAAAGACAATCCATCTACAAAATTATCAACAAAAAAAATCAAACGGCCAAGATATTCGTAGGAGAAAGTTGATGGTGGATAAAAATGGCTACAAGCTATTCATTCTGAAATGGGTAAAGCCAGAAATGTAAGCTCGGTTGGTTGTCTTATATGCATTTTGTAGCAACACTAAACACTTTGCTTATTTTTTGTCAATAAGTAATAAGTAAGAGAGGCACAGAATGAAGAGAGAGGGGGGACCAAACCCAAACCCTACACATTTCATGTGGTGGAAAAGGGAACTTGGTTCTGGAGCTTACATACTCTTTTCACGTACTATTCTCGGTTTAAAAGCTTAGATGCTGATGCTGATGCTGATATGAATATTGTTCTCTCTCTCTCTCTCTCTCTCTCTCTCTCACTCTATATATATATATATATATATGGTTTGTAATTGCCTTAATTCATACGAGGAAACTAAACGAGAGTCACTAAGCCACATGATCGTATTATTCCTAGATCTTTAAATGCAAACTTTTGTGACTTTGTCACATTACTCACCGTCTGATTCCACCTTTCCAAGAGACATACATACCCAAATATCATTCAATATTAACCCACTCTTCCTCATAGTATCATCTTCATACTTTACTCGTATTAATGATGAGACTGAGACACCTTCATCAATCTTTTATTTAATGAAAATAAACCCAGATTTTAAATATGTTTTTTCTCTACTAATATATTATTGTGTTTATATTACTTTTTTAAAATCAAAATTTAGATGTAATTATAAAACAATAACACATTTGTTTAACATAGAAAAATTAAAATATAAATTTGAGATATTATTTAATTAGGCCTTAGCCGAGGATTTGGAGCTCACAAGATGGGCCTTGGAATTATATATATATAATTTTTTTTTAAGTTAATGACTTTTTCCCACCCAAATAATGACTTAATGACACTTTTTTATCCACAGATTTTTAAAATACCATTCTATTACCCAAATTTATATTCTGAAGGCAAATAAATAGCAAACTCAGTCCATTATGTTGGGGCTTTTGAAGAGGGAGGCCGATGAGTCTTTTAGTGGTGGAAAGTTGAATTACAGTGGTTGGAATTGATCGAAATTTGACTGAGAGAGGCAGTTACGCAAACCCTAATCGCTCGATTATTGGCGACTGGCGAGGTCGACAAGAGTAGGGTTTTAAGGGTTTTGGTGAGTGATCATCAAGGAAGAGAATGGTGGTGGTGTAGGGTCGTAACAATGTCGAAATTGAAAACGGAATATAAATTTGAGTAATAAAATGATATTTTAAAAGCCACAAAAAGTCGTTTGCTTAATATTTTTTTTTTTTAAAGTACATTTTATGTTTTAGAAGGCATCGACTGAGGCACTCAATTAATAAATGAAAAAAAAGGGTAGTTGAGAAGTGTATGAAGTTGATTAGAGGGGCATATAAACCTGGTCCCATTAAAATGAAAAAAAAAAAAAAAAAGACATGACAGAATTTTAGGGGTACATAGCTATTAATGCACAATAAAAAGGGTGTCCCTCCAATTGAAAGATAAAGTTGGGCATGCCAAATTTCTACGCCTTGTTTTATAAACCTTCCTTTTATGGCAGTGGTTAGTTATGAACTTCTAACACATAAGTACTACCATTGCCTAACCCAAATTATACAAATTCAACAAATTAGTACACAACACCCACTGCTTCTACTCTAAGAAATAAGGAAGTGCAACTGTTCAGTGTTCATAGGACTCTCCCTTTCTTATTTTATTAATAGATCAAGTTTAAGGCTCTCCCGAGCTCAAATCAAGATATAATATATGCATACCATAAATTAAAGACTCTTAATTGCACGGAAATGTTACAGACTACATGAATTTCTTCCCCACTATGTCAGAATTTAGTCAGCACTAACTAGCCTATGGACCAGTACCACTGGATTTAGCTTGAGTTGTCGTTTTAGCCACTGTTTTTATATGTTGAGTTCAGGTCCATCTACTACCCTTATCTAGGCCCATCTACCTATAACTACATCTTCCTCGGCCTACCTCAAACTCAGCTCTATGTTATTTTAAATTATGGCGCCTTCAACTTGAAGAAAGCTTTGTTCAGGTTCAGCCACTTCATTATTAGGTTTACCTGACCTTGTAAATTCTGTTGATGTAAGATCAACATCAGTCTTCTCTTCTCCGTTTTCTAAGAATAAATTATTCTGTTGAGATTTTTAATCGAAACTCACTATCTCAGTTTCATGCCTCGGGGCCTGGTTGTATAATCAGAGTCTTGACAGTTCTCAGAAAATTTATCATCCAATTGACATTCTTGCAATTGCACCGAATTGGTGCCTGCGCCATTGTAAATAAAGTAGTGTACTTCTTAACTAGAAAATGCTTTCACCATTAATGATGGAAATTATCAAAATGATGAAACTCTGTACTGCAGAAACCTTATATCATAATAACCTGCCCAATAAATAGCGACTTCTCGTATGAATTATGGATCTATTAAGCAAGAAGCAGCAGCTGCTTTTGCTTCACTTGACTACTTTGTATATTAGCTGATTAAAAACAAGTTGACCCAAGCTGATCCCAAAATTTGTCATAAATGTCCTCGGGATCTCATGAGCTTCTAAAAAAGGTTACTGATGAAAAATACACCAATCTAACATGCGGATATTCGCGAAATTTACCCAATATCAAAACAATATACAGAGGCTTGACAAGCATGCGAATTAAAGTGATTGAAAACTGCAACTTCAACAAAATCTGCAGATAACTTTATGGTCACACTAGTCACTACAAAGAAAATTCAATACCAAAAAAATTCAACTGACTTCTATTTATGTCAAACTAAAGTAGGAAAAAATTAATGTCAACCCAAAACTTATTGCAAAAATTAAGTACTCGCTGTGCTGTCTGATATTGCCATACTCACGCACTAGAAATCAAGAAACGATGTTGTCATTCAGCATTCAGAGACAATGAGGCCATCCGATCAGTTGGGCTAGTAACCTGCTGTTGCTGAGCTACATTCCTTAAAACTTCCATTGCCTCAGAAACTTTGGCTTTCAAGGCTTCTGGTGACTCCAGCAAGTGCAAAACCTCAGTCTGGTCCATCTCTAAAAGCATGCCTGTCACTTTTGCTGCATTATCATGCTCTAACTGGTCTACAAGAGGGTATAGATTTTCTCCCAGCAACTATATAACACACAAAAGAAAGAAAAATTCCCATGGTCAAAATGTTGGTTCATTTTGTATAGGATCAAAGCTTTCAGCAAACCACAGTCAAGACATAAATATACATTTCAATATATGCAATTAAAGCCAGGAACTTACTGTCCTTTGTTGATCTGGTGCTGCATTAGCCAGGGCAGAAGCCAACGCCCCAGTCTGCATAGGTGTTGTATCTCTGAATGGCATTCCACCCATGTCATAAGAGACAGGAAGCATGCCTCCAGGACCACCAGAAATAGGAACATCTGGCATGTTGGGACCAGGAGGGTAGCGGTAGACACGTCCTCTAGGAAGCATCTGCAATTAATCGTGACAATAAAAGAGAATCATCAGCCAAATAAGTAATTTCATCTGTGAGGAATAGCACATATAAAACAGATAACTTGATGTAAAACTGGGCCTAAAGTATCACACAAAAGAAAATTTAGATGACAGATTACTGATACCTGTGGCTGCATTAGTGGAATAGGTTGCTGTGCTTGTGGCAGGGGCCCAGCTCCAGATCGTCTGCCTCCAGGCCGCTGATTCTGCTGACCTGGCTGGACCATTGGCACAAAAAAGTTTGGCCTCATTCCAGGGACAAGTTGCTGCTGATATCCAAATCCAGGCTGACATAAATCACAGAAAGGAAAATAAGAGACCAGCTGTTAGCATCCGAATATAAACTATCAACGTCAGTATAACTAGAAAATGGTTTATCGTATTCCAGGAATGATATAAAAGATAAAGCTTCCCGAGACCACCAGCAATAAATTTAAATTGCATCACCAGTTCTGAAATTCGAAAGAGGAAAGCATAATATCAATGCCATCATAGATAGATTACCACTACAATTGACAACTAGGCATGAGAATTGGTTGCTTGAAATTTCTAAATAGACAAAACAAGCTTAACTATAAATAGAAATGGAACCTAGGAGATGAGACATCCAAAAGTCAAGTCACAATAATGAATTCAAAGCCTCCAAGGAGCCGGTATTCATATTGCTATTACATTCCCTCGTGTTAATTTCCTTTGGTTCGTAACTTTTACATCCTCCCCAATAAGGGGATAGCGTAAACAAAGATTCAATAACAATAATTATATTATGAAAACTTAAAATGGAGTAAAACTATAACTGAGCTAACTTCAGTCATGCAAAGCAAAATAATATCCAGTGGACACAGAGCCATCCAGTGTGCAAAATAACTGAAATAGACTAGAACGATGAGATAATCAATTAATAGCAGAGAACCAATTACTTGGGGAGGAATGATAGGAGGCCCTTGACCATAAAATAGTTGCTGTCCAAGACCTGGAGCACCAGGTGGATACATGGGCATACGAGGGGCAACTGCAGGACCAATAGCAGCAGGACGCATTTGTGAGAACTGTGCCTGTGCAAAAGGCCCATGCAAACTCTTAGTACCGTATGCTACACTTCTATCAATAAAATAAATATGTATCATGAGTTGATTTGCACTTAAAATCTGTAAGCCTCCATGAAATAGCTTTTTCAAAAGAAACAAGAACAACAGATATAGTAATATACTTCTGCAGTAGGACAGGGAACAACCACCTTTTAATTTAGTCACAAAAGTTTAATTCAAAGATTCCATAGTTTCCTTGAATATTTTCACCTATAGGAATCAATGGGAAATAGGGCAATAAATTTATCAGTTGATATACCTGCAACCTTGCTCTTCTTTCTTCTTTTCGCTGTGCAAGAGCAACATAAAGTGGTTTGCTAACTACCATTTTACCATTCATCTCCATGAGCTATAGGGGAAAAAAAGAGACAAGAAAAAGTTGGAGGGAAAGTTAAGGAAAGATGTAAAACAATCAATGAAAAAATAAATAAAGAAAAAAATTAAAAAATCTCAACTTACAGCTAGAGATGCTTCCTCAGCAGTTGAAAAGGCAACAAATCCTGATCCTCTACTTAAACCATTAGGATCACGCATAACCTGTTAAGGCAAATAGCGAGAGAGAGAGATTAGATATAAGTTCACAACTTACCGCATTATGTAAATCAGTAAGCTCCAAAATACCTTGCACGACGTAATTGTGCCAAATTCTGTGAATAATTCCTTTAGTTTATCATCAGTGATGCTATCATCTAGATTTTTAACATATAAATTAAGTCCTTCAAATTTATCCACAGCCTCCTTCAAGCTCTGCTCAAACCGCCCTTTCAATTCAACTTCTCTTTCATGCTTCTTCTGTGCTTTCCCTACATACCACTCCTTATCATCAAACTTCTTTCCATTAAGAGCCTCAACAGCTTGAGCTGCATCATCTGGATCTTCAAAATTGACAAATCCAAAACATTTGGATTTTCCATCTGCATCTCTCATAACTACAGAGCTAGTAATAGTTCCATATTCACCAAAAAATTTCTTTAGATCGTCCTCAGTTGTTGATTCTGAAAGATTCTTAACATAAACATTGTTAAATTTTATCTTCTCCGTAGAAGAATCTCTTTCCTGCTTACGCAGGAAGGGCCCAACAAATACTTGCTTGTCATTCAGTAGCATGCCATTCAGCTTGTCAATTGCATTTTTAGCGGATTCCTCGTTATCAAATTGTACAAAACCATACCCTTTTGATTGACCAGAAAGGTCAGTAGCCACCTTGCAAGATAAAATATTCCCAAATGTCGAAAAGGTATCATGTAGAGCTTTATTGTCGATTGACTTGTCCAAATTCTTCCATGACAAAGAAGCCAAAAACCAAACAACAAAATTAGTAAAAGTGGTATAATGAAGAAAATAGGCATATAAACTGCCAACTTAACAGTTTACATAATGATACTCGTGCAAAATACCTTGATAAATATATTTCCAGACCCACTTTTACGAATAGTAGGGTCACGATAAGAGTACATTATCCTAATTGGCTTGCCATTCAGAGGAGTAAAATTCAAAACATCCAAAGCCCTTGCCGCTGTCATCGATAAAAAAAATAAACAAAATTATTTCCAGCAAAACTTCCGAAGACTAATAGCAACAATAGAACAGGAGTTACAATATATTTTCAAAATACATTCAGCTGTTTGCTGCAACCAAAAAAACACAAGGAGAGTCGGCATCAATCACAGCAATTTCATTTTTTACCATTCCCAAAGTTTGCATACGCATTCTTATCATAACAATCCTAGTTGTTCATTTATAAGTTTTTTGCAATATTGTACAGCAGTTGTAGGCATTTAGTATGCATAACAATCCTAGATGTTCATTTAGTAGGCACTTGTTATATTTTAAGACTTATCAAGTAATCAAGAAAACAATAACTCGATTGCTTTCACCTCCAGTAAATCATATGCAATCTCCATCTAATTCAATTTTAATAGTTGTTTTCACTTCTAGATGATGTAAATGATAGCATAAAATGTTAAAACTGTTCAAGTATCTTGCGATATAAAACTAAAACCAAACCAATCCGATAAGTCTCACCATAACAAAAATCGATTACAAGCTTCTGTACAATGAACTGCAATATTGCTATTGATAAAACTCATGCTCCTGTAAATGTTGAACATATTTAGCCAATGAGTTAGATTTGTCTTAGCTGTATTCTTTATTCATTGGCTAATTAAATTTCATTTTATGTCATTAATTCATATTCAATACATTTGTTTACAAAAGCAAGACCACAGACAAACATTATGCATTAAAACAAACAGTGCATATGCATTACAATTTAAACTCAATTCCATAAAAAACAAAGCGTTTAAAGGGACTAAACTAACCATCATGGGGGTTACTATAATTAACGTAGCCGTAACCGAGAGAGCGGCGGGTGCTCAAGTCTCTACAGACCCGAACAGACATGACTTGACCCACCTGATTAAAGAAATCATAAAGTTGCGAATCGTTGACATTGGGGTCAAGATCTCCAATGTAAAGAGCTGTTGACACAAACTGTTGCACTCCAACACCGTGGCCTGCAACTCCATTTGCAGCAGCAGTCACTGGAGCTTGTGGTTGGACCTGAACCTGAGCCATTGTTTCCAACAATTAAAGGAACCAAAAAAATAACTGAATAAATGAATAAATAATCTTTGTTTTTCTTTTTGAGGAAAGTTTGTAGAGGAGGAGAAGAGAATAGGGATGTGGGCAGCACGGGCGGCACCGCATCGGCTGAGTTAGAGATGGATGGCTTATATAGTTGTAGTGGGAAGTGACGACTGACAAGACAAACCCTAATTCAAAATTTTTTATGATCATAATCTAACGGTTTCATGCTTTGTTTGGTCCCACGTTTTTCACTTTCACAGTTTCACCTAATATTATGTCTTACATCAGGTCGCTCCTTGTTTATTTTTTTATTTTTTTATAAAAAAATCCATTTATAATTACTTGGGTAAAAGCAAACTTTAACATGTTAAATTTAATAAAATTATAATAGAAAATAAAAGATTGATTATTTTTCTTCACATGACGGAGGTTATCTTTTATTTTAACAAATTAAAAAAGATAAAACCTTGAAAATTATTTTTCAATTATATCTAATAAATTAGATTTTAAATTTTCAAATAAATATACTTAAAATATGTCTGATTAATCTTTCCAAATTTTGTAAAATTTTTAAATATGACATGAGATAACAATAAACGCTGATATTCACAAAATAGAATTAAATGAAAGTTTGAAATATTTATCCATACCATTTGTATTGTGACTTAATTTAAACCAAGGATAATCATTTTTGTGAGTAAACGACTCTTTCCCACCCAAGGTTTGCCTTAATAACCCTTTTCCAACCAAAAAGTTTCAAAATACAACTTTCCCCCCCAAGTTTATATTCCATTAATACTTAAAGCTGATTCCGACGGTGAAAATTATCTCCGTCACCATCATTTGAACCTCTGGTCTCTTCTCTACAAAACCCCTCTCATCTGGCACCTGATTTTTCGTCGATTGTCAGCCATCGTAAAACTAGAGTTTCTTATTCTTAGCTGATTTCCAATAGATTCCAGTGGCAAGTATTCAATCGATCATCACCATTCAATCTACCGACCTCCACTTTACAATACCCCTCTTACCTTGTCTCCTGGTAACTCGCCAAACGCCGGCTGAGAAACTGATGTGTATTTTAGGTATTAACGGAGTATAAATTTCAGGTGTGAAAATGATATTTTTAAACTTTTTGGTTGGAAAAGTGGCATTAAGGCAAACCTTGGGTGGGGAAAAGTCGTTTACTCTTATTTTTGTATATATAATATGAGTAATACTACACTTACAAAATTTTTTACAAAGATCTCTATACAAAGTGATGTGGCAAAAAATGAATGGAAGAGTGAATTTAATGAGTTTGACTTTTTATTTCACCATTCCATTCATTTTTTGTCACCTCACTTTGTATGAAAATCTTTGTAAGTATAGTATTATTGATATAATATTTGTTAATGTCCAACAATCGCTCTTTCAACACAAGAAAAATCCTATCTCAGTCAAATCAATCAGCCTGAAATGGATCATGATTGCCAAGGTGAATACAACGAATGACAGATACACACCCATTCAAACATTACGCAACTGATTATATACGGTTCTGTCATCTGTATTATAGCTTTACCAGCCCACTTTCCCACGTATCTTCTTTCTTTTCTTTTCCTATAATAACCATCTCTACCACTCCTTCCTTTCCAAGAAAAAGATTTCAGAATCCGCTTCTATATACACGTGTATTTTTTTTATTATTTATTATGATTAAATATAATTGTTGATTTGGTGCATCTCGCACCGGTGATCTTACGTGCAACCAACTAAATATATGTTGATACGCAGATTTGAGGATCATAAATACAACTCTCGGAAAACACTCATCTGGGCCAAGTTGATTGAGCTTCATAATACTTTACCAGCGTTGGAAACATTGGACGGTGTCGATAGTATCTACTTATATATTGGCAAACTAGACAGTTGACCCAAAGGGACCCACAAGGATTAAATATCTTGAAGATTAAATAACAACGTGACTCATATGCGTAACTATAACTGTAACAGGACTCCATAGAAGGTTAAAACAATTATTATTTATTAAAGAAGATGACAGATAAAGCAGTGTGCCTTATATTAATATTATTTTGTTACCAATAATTATATTGAAAAATAGTTTCTTAAAATTGGTGTGCAAATAAATCAAAAAAATGATTAACGTGGATGAAATTAAAGTCATTAATTTTATTTGAGAATAAAATGATATTGTCTGTGACTACTGAACTGATTCACATGATTATTAGGTCCAATAATCACAATCACCGTTTCATTGAAAATATTTGGTTACCAAATTTAATATGGGACACTGTCATTCAAGGTAGTTTATATGTATTTTCTGAATTAATTATGCCAGTTATATATAACAACATCTAGCTAGCTATTATATATATAAAATAGGAATATTGATAAATAATAAATTAGATGTGATTGGGCAAAATATAATATGGTCTAAGAAAATACAGAGAATGTCTCACTCTCTAGTGTAGTAATTGTACTGAACGAATCCATCTATGCCATTTGAAGGGGAATATTAGTAAAAAAATACACACAGTCATAACTTTGAATACTACAAAACCAACTTGTTTGTTTGATATGCTAGAGATAAAAGATCCAAATTTTCAATTAAAAAAAAAAAAAAAAATAGAATAATAACTTGTATTGTATATATGATGGTCCCCCACTTTTCACCTAGGAAATGGTCCCAAACCTAGAAAAAAGACAATCCATCTACAAAATTATCAACAAAAAAATCAAACGGCCAAGATATTCGTAGGAGAAAGTTGATGGTGGATAAAAATGGCTACAAGTTCATTCTGAAATGGGGAAAGCCAGAAATGTAAGCTCGGTTGGTTTTTTATAGCATTTTGTAGCAACATAAACACTTTGCTTATTTTTGTCAATAGTAAGAGAGGCACAGAATGAAGAGAGAGGGGGGACCAAACCAAAACCCTACACATTTCTGTGGTGGGAAAAGGGAACTTGGTTCTGGAGCTACATACTCTTTTCACGTACTATTCTCGGTTTAAAGCTTAGATGCTGATGCTGATATGAATATTGTTTTCTCTCTCTCTCTCTCTCTCTCTCTCTATATATATATATATATATGGCTTGTAATTGCCTTATTCATACGAGGAAACTAAACGAGAGTCACTAGTCACATGATCGTATTATTCCTAGATCTTTAAATCAAACTTTTGTGACTTGTCACAATTACTCACCGTCTGATTCCACCTTTCAAGAGACATACATACCCAAATATCATCATATACACTCTTCCTCTAGTATCATCTTCATACTTTACTCGTATTAATGGTGAGACTGAGACCCCTCATACTTTTATTAATGAAATAAACCCAGATTTTAAAATGTTTTTTCTCTACTATATATTATTTTATTAATTTTTTAAAATCAAAATTTAGATGTATTTATAAAACAAAACACATTTGTTTAACATAGAAAAATTAAAATTAAATTTGAGATATTATAATTAGGCCTTAGCCCGGATTGGAGCTAACAAGATGGCCTTGGAAATTTATATTTATAATTTTTTTTTAAGTTAATGACTTTTTCCCACCCAAATAATGGTTAATGACACTTTTTTATACAATTTTTAAAATACCATTCTACTACCCAAATTTATAATGACGGCAAATAAATAGCAACTCAGTCCATTATGTGGGGCTTGAAGAGGGAGGCCAGAGTCTTTTGTGGTGGAAAGTTGAATTAATGGTGGAATGATGAAATTGACTGAGAGAGAGTTACGCAAACCCTAATCGCTCGATTATTGGCGACTGCGAGGTCGAAGAGTAGGTTTAAGGTTTTGGTGAGTGATCATCAGGAAGAGAATGTGTGGGGGTTGTAGGTCGTAAAATGTCGAATGAAAACGGAATATAAATTTGAGTAATAAAAGTGATTTTAAAAGCCACAAAAAGTCGTTTGCTTAATATTTTTTTTAAAAATACATTTTAGTTTAGAAGGCATCGATGAGGCCTCAATTATAAATGAAAAAAAAGGGTAGTTGAGAAGTGTATGAAGTTGATTAAGGGGCATATAAACATGGTCCCATTAAATGAAAAAAAAAAAAAAAACAAGATGACAGAATTTTAGGGGTACATGCTATTAATGCACAATAAAAAGGGGGTGTCCCTCAATTGAAAGATAAAGTTGGGCATGCCAAATTTCTACGCTTGTTTTATAAACCTTCCTTTATGGCAGGTGGTAGTATGACTTTAACACATAAGTACTACCATTGCCTAACCCAAATTATACAAATTCAACAAATTAGTACACAACACCCACCTTCTACTCTAAGCAAATCAAGGAAGTGCAACTGTTCAGTGTTCATAGGACTCTCCTTTCTTTTATTTTATTTAAATAGATCAAGTTTAAGGCTCTCCCGAGCTCAAATCAAGATATAATATATCAACCATAAATTAAAAGACTCTATTGCACGGGAAATGTTACAGATACAACATCATGGCTGAATTTCTTCCCCACTCTGTCAGAATTTAGTCAGCACAACTAGCCTATGGACCAGTACCCTGGATTTAGCTTGAGTTGTCGTTTTAGCCACTGTTTTAATGTTGGTTCAGGTCCATCTACTACCCTTATCTAGGCCCATCTACCTATAACTACATCTTCCTCGGCTACCTCAATCAGCTCTATGTTTTTAAATGGCGCCTTCAACTTGAAGAAAGCTTTGTTCAGGTTCAGCCACTATTATTAGGTTTACCTGACCTGTAAATTCTGTTGATGTAAGATCAACATCAGTTCTTCTCTTCCGTTTTCTAAGAATAAATTATTCTGTTGAGATTTTTAATCGAAACTCACTATCTCAGTTTCATGCCTCGGGGCCTGGGTCGTATAATCAAGTCTTGACAGTTTCTCGAAAATTTATCATCCAATTGACATCTTGCATTGCACCGAATTGGTGCCTGCGCCATTGTAAATAAGTAGTGTACTTCTTAACTAGAAAATGCTTCACCATTAATGATGGAAATTATCAAATGATGAAACTCTGTACTGCAGAAACCTTATATCATATAACCTGCCCAATAAATAGCGATCTCTCGTATGAATATGGTCATTAAGCAAGAAGCAGCAGCTGCTTTTGCTTCACTTGACTACTTGTATATTAGCTGATTAAAACAAGTGACCCAAGTGATCCCAAAATTTGTCATAAATGTCCTCGGGATCTCATGAGCTTCTAAAAAAGGTTACTGGTGAAAATACACCAATCAACATGCGGATATTCGCGAAATTTACCCAATATCAAAACAATATACAGAGGCTTGACAAGCATGCGAATTAAAGTGATTGAAAACTGCAACTTCAACAAAATCTGCAGATAACTTTATGGTCACACTAGCACTACAAAGAAAATTCAATACCAAAAAAATTCAACTGACTTTTATTATGTCAAACTAAAGTAGGATGTCAACCCAACATTATTGCAAAAATTAAGTACTCGCTGTGTGCTGATAGCCATACTCACGCACTAGAAATCAAGAAACGATGTTGTCATTCAGCATTCAGCGACAATGAGGCCATCCGATCAGTTGGGCTGTAACCTGCTGTTGCTGAGCTACTTCCTTAAAACTTCCATTGCCTCAGAAACTTTGGCTTTCAAGGCTTCTGGTGACTCCAGCAAGTGCAAAACCTCAGTCTGGTCCATCTCTAAAAGCATGCTGTCACTTTTGCTGCATCATGCTCTAACTGGTCTACAAGAGGGTATAGATTTTTCCCAGCAACTATATAACCACAAAAGAAAGAAAAATTCCCATGGTCAAAATGTTGGTTCATTTTGTATAGGATCAAGCTTTCAGCCAAACCACGGTCAAGACATAAATATACATTTTAATATATGCAATTAAAGCAGGAACTTACTGTCCTTTGTTGATCTGGTGCTGCATTGCCAGGGGAGAAGCCAACGCCCCAGTCTGCATAGGTGTTGTATCTCTGAAGGCATTCCACCATGTCATAGAGACAGGAAGCATGCCTCCAGGGCCACCAGAAATAGGAACATTGGCATGTGGGACCAGGAGGGTAGCGGTAGACACGTCCTCTAGGAGCATCTGCAATTAATGTGCAATAAAAGAGAGATCAGCAGAAATAGTAATAATTTCATCTGTGAGGAATAGCACATATAAAACAGATAACTTGATGTAAAACTGGGCTAAAGTATCACAAAAGAAAATTTAGATGACAGATTACTGATACCTGTGGCTGCTTAGTGGAATGGTTGCTGTGCTTGTGGCAGAGGCCCAGCTCCAGATCGTCTGCCTCCAGGCCGCTGATTCTGCTGACCTGGCTGGACCATTGGCACAAAAAGTTTGGCCTCATTCCAGGGACAAGTTGCTGCTGATATCCAAATCCAGGCTGACATAATCACAGAAAGGAAAATAGAGACCAGCTGTTACATCCGAATATAAACTATCAACGTCAGTAACTAGAAAATGGTTTATCTATTCCAGGAATGATATAAAAGATAAGCTTCCCGAGACCACCAGCAATAAATTTAAATTGCCTCACTATTCTGAAATTCGAAAGAGGAAGAAGCATAATATCAAGCCCATAGATAGATTACCACTAAATTGACAACTAGCATGAGAATTGGTTGCTTGAAATTTCTAATAGACAAAACAAGTTAACTATAAATAGAAATGGAACCTAGGAGATGAGACATCCAAAGTCAAGTCACAATAATGAATTCAAAGCCCCAAGGAGCGGTATTCATATGCTATTATCCCTCGTGTTAATTTCCTTTGGTTAGTAACTTTTACTCTCTCCAATAAGGGGATAGCGTAAACAAAGATTCAATAACAATAATATATTATGAAAACTTAAAATGGAGAAAACTATAACTGAGCTAACTTCAGTCATGCAAAGCAAAATAATATCCAGGGACACAGAGCCATCCAGTGTGCAAAATAACTGAAATAGACTAGAACGATGAGATAATCAATAATAGCAGAGAACCAATTACTTGGGGAGGAATGATAGGAGGCCCTTGACCAAAAATAGTTGCTGTCCAAGACTGGAGCACCAGTGGATACATGGGCATACGAGGGGCAACTGCAGGACCAATAGCAGCAGGACGCATTTGTGGAACGTGCCTGTGCAAAAGGCCCATGCAAACTCTTAGTACCGTATGCTACCTTCTATCAATAAAATAATATGTATCATGAGTTAATTTGCACTTAAAATCTGCAAGCCTCCATGAATAGCTTTTTCAAAGAAACAGAAAAACAGATATAGTAATATACTTCTGCAGTAGGACAGGGAACAACCACCTTTTAATTTATCACAAAAGTTTAATTCAAAGATTCCATAGTTTCCTGAATATTTTCACCTATAGGAATCAATGGGAAATAGGGCATAAATTTATCAGTTGATATACCTGCAACCTGCTCTTTTTCTTCTTTTCGCTGTGCAAGAGCAACATAAAGTGGTTTGCTAACTACCATTTTACCATTCATCTCCATGAGCTATAGAGGAAAAAAAGAGACAAGAAAAAGTTGGAGGAAAGTTAAGGAAGTGTAAAACAATCAATGAAAAAATAAATAAAGAAAAAAATTAACAATCTCAACTATAAGCTAGAGATGCTTCCTCAGCGTTGAAAAGGAACAAATCCTGATCCTCTACTAAACCATTAGGACACGCATAACCTGTTAAGGCAAATAGCGAGAGAGAGAGATTAGATATAAGTACACAACTTACCGCATTATGGAAATCAGTAAGCTCCAAAATACTGCACGACGTAATTGTGCCAAATTCTGTGAATAATTCCTTTAGTTATCCTAGTTGTCTATCATCTAGATTTTTAACATATAAATAAGTCTTAAATTTATCCACAGCCTCCTTCAAGCTCTGCTCCAAACCGCCCTTTCAATTCAACTTCTCTTTCATGTCTTCTGGTGCTTTCCCTACTACCAATCTTACATCAAACTTCTTTCCATTAAGAGCCTCAACAGCTTGAGGATCATCTGGATCTTCAAAATTGACAAACCAAAACATTTGGATTTTCCATCTGCATCTCTCATAACTACAGAGTAGTAATAGTTTCCAATTCACAAAAAATTTCTTTAGATCGTCCTCAGTTGTTGATTCCGAAAGATTCTTAACATAAACATTGTTAAATTTTATTTCTCGTAGAAGAATCTCTTTCCTGCTTACGCAGGAAGGGCCAACAATACTTGCTTGTCATTCAGTGCATGCCATTCAGTTGTCAATTGCATTTTTAGCGGATTCCTCGTTATCAAATTGTACAAAACCATACCTTTTGATTGACCAGAAAGGTCAGTAGCACCTTGAAGATAAATATTCCCAAATGTCGAAAAGGTATCATGAGAGCTTTATTGTCGATTGACTTGTCCAAATTCTTCCATGACAAAGAAGCCAAAAACCAAACAACAAATTAGTAAAAGTGGTATAATGAAGAAAATAGGCATAAAACTGCCAACTTAACAGTTTACATAATGATACTCGTGCAAATACCTTGTAAATATATTTCAGACCCACTTTTACGAATAGTAGGGTCCGATAAGAGTACATTATCCTAATTGGCTTGCCATTCAGAGGTAGTAAAATTCAAAACATCCAAAGCCCTTGCCGCTGCATCGATAATTAAAAAACTCACTATAAATGAGTATTTAATGGAAATTTTGATAGAGTTAACGGTTTTTTCTTGCCTAAATAATAGTTTAAGGACAGTTATTTTACCAAGTCAAACATGTCAAATTAGGTTCACTCTTCGTTTTAAAAAGTCCTACACAGGAATCATTTTTATTTATTTATTTTAAATGAGTATCACCCTATTATATTATTTTTATTAAAAAAATCACTATAAATGAGTATTTGATGGGAATTTTGAAAGAGTTATCGGTTTGTTCTCACCTAAATAATAGTTTAATGACACTTTTTCATTTATAAATTTTTAAAATATCATTTTACTATCCAAATTTATATTTCGACAACAAACAAATAGCACATTCGTTGAAGCTGTTGGGTCTTTTAAAGAGGGAATGCCGATGATTTTTTTGGTAATGGAATGTTGGATTTTGGTGGTTGGAATTTATCAAAATTTGATTTGGGAGGGGTGGGGTGGTTACACAAACCCTAATCGATCGATTGTCGACAAGTGGTAGCGCCGACAAGAGTAGAGTTTGAGAATTTTGGTGAGTGATGATCGGGGAAGAGAATGGTGGTGGTGTGAGGTTATAACGATGCCAAAATCAAACACAAAATATAAATTTGGGTAATAAAATAGTATTATAAAAGTCTGTGGATAAAAAAATGTGATTAAACCATTATTTTTGTGGGAAAAAGTTGCTTACTCATTTTGAAATGATCAAAGTAGTATTTAATATATAGTTAATTTTTTATTAGAAATTTAGACATGAAGCATCCATTCATGTAACTCCATCTCATTGTCGAACGGAATAAACCCAAAACTATAAAGTCCGACTTTACAAATAGTGGGTCTTGTTCCCTAAAAGCTTGATAATTATAAAAGAGCAATAAAAAATTATGCATGGTGTTATATATATGAAGTGTGGAAACATATCTTACTTGTACATCCCAAAATATAATACGATGTAAACTTTTTATAGTGATACTCTATATAAAAATAACTTCTATGAGGTCATACAAAAATTATGATCCCAACTTGGTTCAATTATAAATAAAAATAAATCTCATATTATAATAAGTTATAATTTTTTTAGGTTCCGCCTTAAGAAACTTGTTTTTACATAGTAATAATTATATATATATATATATATTGTAAAAAAATATGTGCTATGTTACATTAAAAGTTTAAAATGAAATAAAATATTTAACTGAAGTTGTTTGTGACAATAATTTATGCTTTACAGTTGTTACCACATCTTTTATTTTGCTAGTATGTAATAAGCCGATGGACATCTTCTTGTTGAAACCAAAATATTTATAGCTCTCAAACATGTTTAGAGCTTTTTGGCATGAAGTTTTTGACATTTCTGTACTATCATCTTTAGGATTATCTCTTTCATTTTCTTGTCTAATTCCAGTAATGATTTCTTCTTCAGTTAAAACATACACGACTTGTTACTCATTTGGATGATTAAGGAAGACATTAATATCTATTTGATTAGTGTAGTGAAACTATCGAATCTGATCACTCAATAGTGACTCTTTGATATCTATTTCCGTACTATCCTAATTCTACTAAAATAGTTAATTAAAATCTTAATACTATTAAAACATAAATTATAAAATAAGAAACCAGTATAATTCTTGTCACTAAATCTTCATTAAATTATAATAGCAATAAATTTAAATGATATCCACGTTATAACCATCAAAAAGTTTATGGGAAGTACACATGAACCCTGTATATCCCACTAAATGGTAACAATCGTATCCTAAAATATATTTAAAAAATAATGTAATATTGTTATAAAAAAGGTTTAAACCTGACAAGGAATCCTATGTGATAATAAATGGGTAGAAAATGGGTTTTATTTATATAAAAATTAATTTTTCTTTTTGGTGATGACAAGTTGTTTCAAATCTTTCTGAAGATCTCCGTCCATCCATCAATCAAAACTGAAAAAGGGGGAAGAGAGAGAGAGAACGGTGGGCCGGTTGCATGATTGGGCCGGCCGGTTGGTCCGTTTTGTACTAACACAACCATCACTTTTTTCTGTTTTTATGTGTGGATGAGAAATATCAAAGTACCCGTGTGGCGTTGGTGTTTATGGTATTATTGGTAAAATCACTATAACGTGGAATTGATTTGATAGATTTCATCATCAATACCTCTCCACTCCTCTATTCTCGCGCGTTACACTCACGCTATCATCCTCCATCTAATGCTTTTTATACAATTTATATTAGAAAATTCAAATAAAAACATCTCTTATATTATATGGTAATATTTATTAATAGAAGAGTCAAAAAGTATGAGGGTGTGTTTTTACTTAAAGAAGAAGTTAAGTGGGTAATATTAGGGCGTCCAAAAACTTACCTTGAATGATGAATCCCTTTATTTTCCATTTATATCCTTGTACTCTCTAAGCCTAAGGTCCCCAATTGGGAAGATAAAAATCCTATCTCAGTCAAATCAATCAGCCTGAAATGGATCATGATTGCCCAAGGTGAATACAACAGAATGACAGATACACACCCCATTCAACATTACGCAACTGATATTATATACGGTTCTGTCATCTGTATTATAGCTCTACCCAGCCCACTTTCCCACGTATTCTTCTTTCTTTTTCTTTTCCTATAATACCCATCTCTACTCCACTCCTTTTCCTTTCCAAGAAAAAGATTTCAGAATCCCGCTTCTATATACACGTGTATTTTTTTAGATTATAATATAATTGTTGATTTGGTGCATCTCGCACCGGTGATCTTATCGTGCAACCAACTAAATATATTTGTGATACTCAGATTTGAGGATCATAATTACAACTCTCGGGAAATCACTCTGGGCCAAGTTGATTGAGCTTCATCAATACTTATACCAGCTTGGAAACATCGGACGGTGTCGATAGTATCTTACTTATAATATTGGCAAATCTAGACAGTTGACCCAAAGGGACCCACAAGGATTAAAATATCTTGAAGATTAAATAACAACGTGACTCATATGCGTAACCATAACTGTAACAGGACTCCATAGATAAGGTTAAAACAATTATATATGTCTTTATAAAGAAGATGACAGATAAAGACACGTGTGCCTTATATATTAATATTATTTTGTTACCAATAATTATATTGAAAATAAAGTTTCTTAAAATTAGGTTGTGCAAATAAATTCAACAAACATGATTAACGATGGATGAAATTAAAGTCATTAATTTTATTTGAGAATAAAATGATATTGTCTGTGACTAACTGACTACGAACTGATTCACATGATTATTAGGTCCAATAATCACAATCACCTGTTTTCATTTGAAAATAATTTGGTTACCAAATTTTAATATGGGACAGCTGTCATTTCAAGGTAGTTTATATGTTATTTTCTGAATTAATTATGCCAGTTATATATAACAACATCTAGCTAGCTATTATTATAATATAAAATAGGAATATTGATAAATAATAAATTAGATGTGATTCGGGCAAAATATAATATGGTCTAAGAAAATAACAGAGAAATTGTCTCCACTCTCTAGTGTAGTATAAATTGTACTGAACGAATCCATCTATGCTATTTGAAGGGGAATATTAAGTAAAAAAAATACACACAGTCATAACTTTGAATACTACAAAACCCAACTTGTTTGTTCTGATATTGCTAGAGATAAAAGATCCAAAATTTTCAATCTTAAAAAAAAAAAAAAAAAAAAAATAGAATAATAACATTGTATTGTCTATATGATGGTCCCCCACTTTATCACCTAGTAAATGGTCCCAAACCCTAGAAAAAAGACAATCCATCTACAAAACTATCAATAAAAAAAATCAAACGGCCAAGATATTCGTAGGAGAAAGTTGATGGTGGATAAAAATGGCTACAAGGAATTCATTCTGAAATGGGAAAAGCCAGAAATGTAAGCTAGGTTGGTTGTTTTATATGCATTTTGTAGCAACATTAAAAACTTTGCTTATTTTTTGTCAATATGTAATAAGTAAGAGAGGCACAGAATGAAGAGAGAGGGGGGACCAAACCAAAACCCTACACATTTCTTGTGGTGGAAAAGGGAACTTGGTTCTGGAGCTCACATACTCTTTTCACATGGCCATACGTAGTATTCTCGGTTAAAAGCTTAGATGCTGATGCTGATGCTGATATGAATATTGTTCTCTCTCTCTCTCTCTCTCTCTCTATATATATATATATATATATGGCTTGTAATTGCCTTGATTCATACGAGGAAACTAAACGAGAGTCACTGAGTCACATGATCATGTTATTCCTAGATCTTTAAATGCAAACTTTTTGTGACTTTGTCAAATTACTCACCGTCTGATTCCACCTTTTCAAGAGACATACATACCCAAATATCATTACTCTTCCTTCTAGTATCATCTTTACACTTTACTCGTATTAATGGTGAGACTGAGACACCTTCATAAATCTTTTATTTAATGAAAATAAACCCAGATTTTAAATATGGTTTTTCTCTACTAATATATTATTACTTTTTTAAAATCAAAATTTAGATGTATTTATAAAACAACAACACATTTGTTTAACATTGAAAAATTAAAATGTAAATTTGAGATATTATTTAATTAGGCCTTAGCCAAGGATTTGGAGCTAACAAGATGGGCCTTGGATTATATATATATTTATAATTTTTTTTTTTAAGTTAATGACTTTTTCCCACCCAAATAATGGTTTAATGACACTTTTTTATCAAAAATTTTTAAAATACCATTCTATTACCCAAATTTATATTCTGACGGCAAATAGATAGCAAACTTAGTCCATTATGTTGGGGCTTTTGAAGAGGGAGGCCAATGAGTCTTTTGGTGGTGGAAGATTGAATTATAATGGTTGAGATTGATCGAAATTTGACTAGAAGAAGTGGTTACGCAAACCTTAATCGTTCGATTGTTGAAGATTGACGAGGTCGATGAGTGTAGGGTTTGAGGGGTTTTGGTGAGTGATCATCGGGGAAGAGAATAGTGGTGGTGTGGGGTTGTAACAATGTCGGAATCAGAAACGGAATATAAATTTGAGTAGTAAAATGATATTTAAAAATCCACAAAAAGTCGTTTGCTTAATATTTTTTTTTAAAAAAAAATACATTTTATGTTTTAGAAGGCATCGATTGAGGCGCTCAATTAATATATGATATAAAGGGTAGTTGAGAAGTGTATGAAGTTGATTAGGGGCATATAAACCTAATCCCATTAAAATTAAAAAAAAAAAAAAAAAGACATGACAGAATTTTAGGGGTACATTGCTATTAATGCACAATAAAAAGGGTGTCCCTCCAATTGAAAGATAAAGTTGGGCATGCCAAATTTCTACGCCTTGTTTTATAAACCTTCCTTTTATGGCAGTGGTTAGTTATGAACTTCTAACACATAAGTACTACCATTGCCTAACCCAAATTATACAAATTCAACAAATTAGTACACAACACCCACTGCTTCTACTCTAAGCAAATCAAGGAAGTGCAACTGTTCAGTGTTCATAGGACTCTCCCTTTCTTTTATTTTATTAAATAGATCAAGTTTAAGGCTCTCCCGAGCTCAAATCAAGATATAATATATGCATACCATAAATTAAAAGACTCTTAATTGCACGGAAATGTTACAGACTACACCCATCATGGCTGAATTTCTTCCCCACTATGTCAGAATTTAGTCAGCACTAACTAGCCTATGGACCAGTACCACTGGATTTAGCTTGAGTTGTCGTTTTAGCCACTGTTTTTATATGTTGAGTTCAGGTCCATCTACTACCCTTATCCAGGCCCATCTACCTATAACTACATCTTCCTCGGGCTACCTTGGCGCCTTCAACTTGAAGAAAGCTTTGTTCAGGTTCAGCCACTTCATTATTAGGTTTACCTGACCTTGTAAATTCTGTTGATGTAAGATCAACATCAGTCTTCTCTTCTCCGTTTTCTAAGAATAAATTATTCTGTTGAGATTTTTAATCGAAACTCACTATCTCAGTTTCATGCCTCGGGGCCTGGTTGTATAATCAGAGTCTTGACAGTTCTCAGAAAATTTATCATCAAATTGACATTCGTGCAATTGCACCGAATTGGTGCCTGCGCCATTGTAAATAAAGTAGTGTACTTCTTAACTAGAAAATGCTTTCACCATTAATGATGGAAATTATCAAAATGATGAAACTCTGTACTGCAGAAACCTTATATCATAATAACTGCCAATAATAGCGAACTTCTCGTATGAATTATGGATCTATTAAGCAAGAAGCAGCAGCTGCTTTGCTTCACTTGACTACTTTGTATTTAGCTGATTAAAACAAGTTGACCCAAGCTGATCCCAAAATTTGTCATAAATGTCCTCGGGATTCATGAGCTTCTAAAAAAGGTTACTGATGAAAAATACACCAATCTAACATGCGGATACTCGCGAAATTTACCCAATATCAAAACACATATCCAGAGGCTTGAAAGCATGCGAATTAAAGTGATTGAAAAACTGCAACTTCAACAAAATCTGCAGATAACTTTATGGTCCACTAGTCAACTACAAGAAAATTCTAATCCAAAAAAATTCACGAATTCTATTTATGTCAAACTAAAGTAGGAAAAAATTAATGTCATTGCAAAAATTAAGATACTCGCTG
Source organism: Pistacia vera (assembly GCF_008641045.1). Taxonomy (NCBI): domain Eukaryota; kingdom Viridiplantae; phylum Streptophyta; class Magnoliopsida; order Sapindales; family Anacardiaceae; genus Pistacia; species Pistacia vera. Next base: position 616,988 of record NW_022196018.1, on the reverse strand, counting down.
TGCTGTCTGATATTGCATACTCACGCACTGAAATCAAGAAACGATGTTGTCATTCAGCATTCAGCGACAATGAGGCCATCCGATCAGTTGGGCTCGTAAACCTGCTGTTGCTGAAGACTACATTCCTTAAAACTTCCATCGCCTCAGCAACTTGGCTTTCAAGGCTTCTGGGGACTCCAGCAAGTGCAAAACCTCCAGTCTGGTCCATCTCTAAAAGCATGCCGTCACTTTGCTGCATTATCATGCTCTAATGGTTTACAAGAGGGTAGATTTTCTCCCAGCAACTATAACACACAACGAAAGAAAATTCCCATGGTCAAAATGTTGGTTCATTTTGTATAGGATCAGAGCTTTCACCAAACCATGGTCAAGACGTAAATATACATTTCAATATATGCAATTAAAGCCAGGAACTTACTGTCCTTTGTTGATCTGGTGCTGCATTAGCCAGGCAGAAGCCACCGCCCAGTCTGCATAGGTGTGGTATCTCTAAATGGCATTCCACCATGTCATAAGAGACAGGAAGCATGCCTCCAGGACCACCAGAAACAGGAACATCTGCATGTTGGGACAGGAGGGTAGCGGTAGACAACGTCCTCTAGGAAGCATCTGCAATTAATCGTGACAAAAAGAGAGATCATCAGACTCATTGATAGGAACCCACTCCAATAACTCAACAATTTGGGCTGGGCATGGGTCTTTCATGGGCTTGGGTATAAACTCTCCTTGGAAAACCGGCTTAGCAAGGGAGGGTGCCCAAGCCTTTTAACCCACATGCTACCTTTTCCTTTTCCCTTTCAAGTGAGATCCCAACATTCACTACGCTTCCGCAACCGACGTCCACGTCGGCCTCTTTACCCCCGTCGGCCTCTTTACCCCTTAGGTGACTACGCGATCCCCTTTTCTTCGGGCCCTCCATGCCCTTTTTAGGGTAGCAGGCCGGCCCAAGTCGCCTGCCACGCGTGCGCTGTCACATAGGCACAGGATCATGCTGATACCAATTGATAGGAACCCACTCCAATAACTCAACAATTTTGGCGGGCCATGGGTCTTCCTGGTTGGGGTAATACTCCTTGGAAAACCGGCTTGCCAAGGGAAGGTGCCAAGCCTTTTATAACCCACATGTCTACCCTGTTCCCTTACAAGTGAGATCCCAACACTCATCTTCTCTCGGTTGATCATCAGTGAGTCATTGAGATCCCACATTTTTTCTTGGTAAGAGATGGGACTATTGGAGGAATATAGAGTAGGCTATGGCTATGATATTAAAAGAGAAAAACCACTCAGAATTCTGATCATCCACTCTCACATCAAAGAAAGATCAGGGAGCTGAAACTTGAAACCTCTCTTTCTATTTCTGTATTTGTGTTTGAAGAAGAAAAATACGATGAATGAATATAAAGAGGAGAGAGAAGAAACTCCAAAGGTTAAGTATTCAAAGAACAGAACACGCAAAGAGAGAGGTTGTAAAAAGGTTGCAAGGGTAGATGTTTCAAGATCTTGTATACCTCACTGCCCAATACAAAGCTAAACAGGCCGGTTTTGCAACCCAGCTTAATACTACTAGCTACCTCTCTCTCTCTCTCTCTCCACTTGCCTTTTCTTTTCTCTTTATTTTTTCATTTATCAATGACTCCTCATAATCATAAGAGTACTTTGTTTTCTTTCTCTCTCATGTCTTGTCTTTGAGTCCTGTACACACCTTTCTTAATTAAATAATTTAATTTGTTAATTATTAATAAATTTGGTTCCATAAAATTTGTTTTTTTATTTGCGATTAACATTAGCTTCTCCAATACGCTTCTCCAAAAACCAGCGTCAAAATTCTCGAGCAAAAGAAAACTTCATTTTTACCTATCGCTGCCTTCTGCTTCATCGTTCCGTCTGTTCTTCGTGTCTGCGTTACGTCTGCATTCCTCAGCCATTTCTTCCTCAACAGTCGTATTTTCCTCATTTTTCAGCTACCGTGCAAGAACGAAAGCTATAAACTTTTCATCAAACAGTTTTTTACAGTGGAAAGGGAGATAAGAAGATCAAAATTTTGCCAGATTAGAAGATTTGTTGGGGTTGTTAACGATTTTATTTAACTATGCATTATTTAGTTTTGTATTAATTTTGGATTGATATATGTTACAATAGAAAAAAAATTGTAGAGAAATTTGTTGGTGATTGTATGAATCAGATTCGTGAACGCGAATACTAGTATTGGTTTTGCATTAAATTACAGAATATAGAGAGTCCATTTTGCCTCATTTCAATAATGTTGAGGTAAATTGTGTTCGAAACCTACTTTTTCGTTAACATGATTTTAAATTTATTGTATCGTTTTTTTTTTTTGTGTTGTATTAGTACATTCAATTTTGTCTATTATAAATATAATGATCAAGGAAATGAAGTGATGAATTAGAGAATATGGGATGTGTAGAGAAAGAAGTAGAGCCTCATATTGGAATGGTGTTTGATTCAGTTGATGTCGGTGAAGTATTACAAACGGTATGGTAGCAAAATGGGATTTGAAGCAATGATACGTACGTCAAAGAAAGGCGAAGATGGAGAGATGAGATATGTGACAGTGGCATGTTCTTGTTCTGGGAAGGAGAGATGTAAGTCCAGAAATACCTGAAAAAAACAACTTGTTGCCAAAACAGACTGTAAGAGTCGGATTAGTGCAACTTTGAATGGTGAGCAAATGGGAAATTAATCAGTTGTACTGAACATAACCATGATCTTACAGTCCGACAAAAAGAAGATATTTCAAGGTTAATCGTCGAACGATAAACCTATGTGAAAATGTGACTGAAGTTAATGATGTGGTTGGGATTAGACCGTGTAAAAATTTTCAGTCATGTTCAGTTGAGGCAGGAGGTGTGAGAATTGACATTTCTACAAAAAGATTGTAGGAACTACATTGAAAAAATGAGAAAGCTACGACTTGGAGTGGAGATGCTTCGGCAGTACTTGAGTATTTTAGGAAAATGCAAAAGAAGAATTCAAATTTTTGGTACATGATTGATGTAGATGAAGAGAGTCGATTACAGAATGTGCTTGGGTTGATGCTAGATGTAGGGTGCATATAAAGAATTCGGTGATGTTGTCATCTTCGACAATGTATCTGACGAACAAGTATGATATGCCATTTGCTGCTTTGTGGGGGTTGATCATCATGGACATTCGACGTTGTTAGGTTGTGGGTTAATTTCCATGAGGACACTGAGACATTTGTATGGCTATTTCGTTCTTGGCTGAAGCATGGATGTTGCTCCTAATGGAATTATCACTGATCAAGATAAGGCCATGCAAAATGCAATTGAGATTGTTTTCCCTGGTACAAGACATAGGTGGTGTTTATGGCATATAATGAAGAAACTGCCTGAAAAGTTAAGAGGGTATAAGGAATATGAAACTATAAAGTTTAAGTTGCAAAATGTTGTGTATGATTCCTTTACGCGTGAAGAGTTCAAAGAGTGGTGGAACCAATTTGTTGATGTGCACAACCTTCATGAGAATGCATGGTTATGTGGATTGTACAAAGAAAGAGTACGATGGGTGCCTGCATTTCTTAAAGATACTTTCTGGGCAGGTATGTCTACTACCCAACGTAGTGAAAGTATGCATGCATTTTTTGATGGGTATGTAAATTTCAAAACTACTTTGAAACAATTTGTGGAACAATATGATAATGCATTGCGAGCTAAAGTGGAAAAAGAAAGGGAGGCTGATTTTAGATCTTTCAAATCTTGGATACCATGCATAACTAATTACCCCATTGAGAAACAATTTCAAAGTGCGTACACAACTGCAAAGTTTAAAGAGTTTCAAGAAGAGATTGCGGGGAAGATTTATTGTGAGTTATCTTTTTTGAAAAAATGTGATTCATACGAGGAGTATCAAGTTTTGGAAGATGTTTGGTTTGGAGATAGTAGTCGCTGTGTTCCGTATGCGGTATACTTCGAAGAAAGTTCTTGTGATATTCGTTGTACTTGTCATTTGTTTGAGTTCAGGGGGATTTTATGCAGACATGCCATTATGTTGTTGATTCATAAAAGGGTTTCACACGTTCTGAAAAAGTACATTTTATGGCGTTGGAGGAAAAATATAAACAGATGTCATACGAAAATTAAGGTCAGTTATAATAGGTGGAGCACCAACATTGAAGGACAACGTTTTGATAAGTTGTCTAATTTAATGCTGATAGTAATGGATATGGCATTAAACAATGAGGAAGATTATAATATGATGACGGAGTTTATGATTGAGATGAGGAAAAAGTTAGAGCAAAAGGAAAGTGAAGGAGGGATTGGTACAAAAGTAAACATCTCTTCCACAATCGGTTTGACTAGTCAAGATGGGGACAGTCCTCCGAAAGAGGGGAATAGTCTAATTATTAGTCCGCAGGCAGCTCGTAGCAAATGTCGTCCTCCATATAGAAGAAAGCAATCGAAGATTGAAGAAATTGTACATAGGGTTAAAAAGAAAAAATTACAAAAACAAAGAATTGGTATGAGTTATACATTATTTGATATTTTTTTTTGAAACATTATTTACTTATTCGAAGTTTAGAATAATATCGACTTGATTATTAATGTGTTATGATACTTTTTAGGAAAATGATCATCGGTACAGCGACAAAAGAAACAATTTCTTTCATGTACTCCCGTGGTTGATGCAGAAACTCAAGTGTTGTCGAACGATGTTGTTACTACCCAGGTATGTGTTATGTATCTTGTATAATTGTAATTGCCTTAAGTTTTCTATAACGTGTGCTAAATTGTGGTTGTTAAACAATGACAGATGTCCATTGGTTCAGTTCCAAATCTCGCAGGACAAAGTAATTTCTACACTGGACAGGAGTTTGTAAATGATGAACATGTCTCGTTGGGAGATGTTTGATATTGTTGCCAGGTTGAAGCATATAGAATTGTATTTGGTAGAAATTTTTCATGCTTTGGTTAATTTCTACCGAATGCAGTTGAGTTGTATGCTTATTCAGTTGTTTTATTTTTAGTATTTTCGTCATTGGTTGTGTAGGGTAATGAATTCATGATAATGACGTTAATGTAACTTATATATTATCGTCACATTGCAGACGCCGGTTGTACATAGAATTTTGGATATGCATTTCATTTGAGATTTGAATTTTGATGTCTTTCAGTAGGTCTAGTATTACATATACATATGCATTCAAATACATATACATATGCATTCAAAAGAGTTGTTCACATATGTATAAACAAAAGACAAATCTATTTATAAACATAAGACAATCTTTATTGAGAACATCCGCTGAAATCAATCTATTTATAAACAAAAGGCAAAAATAATCTTCGTACATAAAGCTAAGTATTTGAAGTACACATAATCATAATTAACATTCATAGTGCGTTCCCCAAGAATGTTGACAAGGAGGCTGTTGAAAAATTCTTCATCATGGTGCAGGGGGTGGAGGTTGACTGGAGGAGGAGGAGGCTGTTGAGAAGTTCTTCATCATGCTGAAAATCTCTATCATGTATTCCCCAATGATGTCAACTGTTTCTTCTATTCATGATGCAAACGTGTTGAAATCACTTTGCAATTGATCATGTTGTTCTTGCATTTGCCTCTCAATACGTGAAAAACACTCCTCTTGAAACTTTTCCATCCGCTCAAATCTGCTTTCTATTTCCTCTAAAGTATGAGAAGGCATATCTTCTACATTCTCAGAAGATTCAGGTTCAGTACTTGTTCTTCTTCTTTTGTGCACATAGATTGTCCTTCATTAACCCTTTCTGGAACACTGACACCTTCTTGAACCGTTGCATCTCCCTCAATTTCATCCCTAATCACAAACCATTGTCCTGCCATATTCTTTTTAATCAAACCCATTTTATTCAATGTCACATACCCCAACACATTATTTGTAGAAAACTCAATCTTATTTGTTGCATCATCAGGGGTGATCTCAATATTCAACTTCTCACATATTAACGTAACAAGCATCCCTTAATATATTTCTCCTTTTTCTGCTTGAATCTCTCCCAACTTCTTAATCAATAACTTCGTTGAATTAACTTGCCTCCTTGCTACTGCTGCTTCCATGAACATTAAATCCTTAACCGTCACATTTCCATTTGTCTCTTTCCTACCATTAAATGTGAAATACTCTCATAGTAGGATTCATTAACTTTGTAGATTTACACCTATGTGGATGGTAAGTCCCTATCTCGGAAACATCAATCTAAGCTTGTTTGGAATCCCAAGTTGTAGATACGTTTTCCAAACCTTCAAAATCAAATCCTATCCAAGTTGCTAAATCTTGTGGTCTCACTACAAAGTTCTGATTCTTTAATCTAAAAAACATTGCATACGCCGAAAACTCATCACTATCTGTCTCCACAACTTCCAAACTACCAAAAAACTCTTATATCAAATGCTTATATCCATCATATCTCATATTGACCAAACGGTCCCATTTCAAATTATTAATCTAACCATTCATTTCATCACCTAAACCTAAACTTGTTAGAAGTCCTAAATCCAAACTTCTTTCAAGGAAAATATCTCTTTTCGACACGTCCTCGTATTGTTTTTTATGTCGCAAGTCTTGAAATTGAATTGCAGATGACGATGTGCCTTCATGAGGAATGGTTGTATTTTTTGCTCTCACCATTTTCTGCTTTCTTCTAAAACCTGTATACATAAAAAAGTCATCATCGTAATCTGCCAAACCTAAACCAACATACAAATATCGGCTTGTTCGGAGATTTTTCATAAACATATAAAGTCTCATTCGTTTTTCAGACAAATCAAAGACACACGAACACAAATCGTATAATGAACTGACCAAAAAAAGATAACCATTTTTCTGAGAAAGTTGAAGCTGCGGCTGCTAATTCTCTGGCTTTTTGTGAGGTGTGAGAAGGTGACTAAACCCTACTATTTTATTGGATCCAAGATATTACATTATCTATACTAAAAATCAACATGTCCGGTGGCTTGTAAATTAATGTATAGTCGATGTGTATATATTAGCATAGACTCTAAATAGTTGTTGGATGTTGAACTCCAAAGGGGCAAGAACTCTTGGATGGGACTAAAAGAAAGTTTTGTTGAGTCTCCATGATCTATTTGGTGCAAATTTTCTTTTGCTGGACCAGTACAAGACATTAATATTATGTCATTTTCTCTCAATTCTTCCCATTTACATCACTATCAACATTTGTTGGGAGGTCATTTAATTGTCTTCCTAGATACTCTGAATTTAAGCTCTTATTTTGGTAGCTATAGTTTGTTTCTCAAAAACTATTAGTCTCCATGTCCGTCCAATAATTCGAATACACCTTAGATCCAAACTATCCTATAACAACAATCATATTCATAATCCCATTTTTCATAAACCCTAATTGAACAACTTAATCCATACCCACTCATAACAACCGATTATGAAAATGATAAATCAAGAAAGCTACTAGACATAATCACCATACAAGTTTGACAAGGAACCCCCTAAGTTTCTTTCTTAATATTTCTTCAAAGTCAAAACAAACAACCAACTTTTTTTTATTTTTCTTTCTTTCTTTTTAACCTATCTAATCCTAACACTATCACTCTATGATATTTTGCTTTCTCTTGTTTTCTTCTGATTTTCAAGTTGGATTTATTCATGTCTATGCTTGTTTTCCAAGAGATCCCTAACGGTTGTCACGTAGGGTTTTTGTTTGTTGACTTAGTTGCAGCCAATCAAGCCTTTGATTTTGTCTTCGCACTCAATCAAATTGCATAAAAGAATATATTATATTGAGTATCCACCGAATAAAACAAGACTTTTGCTATCAATCTTTTTCTTTCTCCCTTAAGAGAATTTATTCGATCTAGGTTTGGTTTGGTCCACATTTAACCTGAACTATAAGTACTTCATCTTCTACTACGTGCCCACATGTCCTTCTCCCCACCAGTTCCTGTCCCGGTCGATTTCTGAACATTTTCTTTATTTAATAATTTGCAGAATTTTGTTAATGCATAGCTCATACACTTAGGCTTTTTGCCATTATATCTAACTTTAGAAGCATGGAGAACTGAACTACCACCTCCATTTTTATCAACAGTAAAGAGAGTATTTTGTCAAGCTAGGTGATTTTCATAAGTTTGCAACTCAAATTGTGCTTCTTCCAAAGTAAGAGTACAACTTCTAGACACCAAAGAAGTAATATTGACCACCACTGCATCAAATTCAGGCCTAAGACCACTTAAAGTACAGAGAATCAATTCTGAATCAATTATTTATGTGCTAGAGGCTGACAAAACATAACTGCCTCTCTCATCTTATGTATATAATCAGCAACAGATAAAGAACCCTTCGTACTTGTTTGGAGGAAATGATGAGTGTGCATTACTTGCGATTTAGCTTGAGTAAGGATTAATTTCTCCACAGTAACCCAAATTTCAATAGAATTCTAACACTTAACAATATGTCTAAGCATAGTTTCAGAAATTGAAGAATTAAATCAAATTCACAAGTGATCCATTCTACCACATACAGTTTGTTTCTTCCTTCATTCATTGGTTTGTTTACGAAGACAACCTATGGGATCTCCATCTAATGTTGCATGATTCCTAAAATATGCCTAAAATAAATTTTCCTTTCATTGTAATTCTTAAATTCACAGCATTTAAAATAAACTAGAATGAGGCATAAGACAGAGCATTCGAAGTATTACCAATGGTAGAACACTTCTATTTATCAATCACACAAACCGGTCCTACCAAATTGACTGGATTTCTCTTTATCATCTCAACATTCATCCAACAAAAAAAAAATGAAAAAAAAAATTGAAAAACAAAAGTGTCTAATTACCAATGACAGATGAGGAAGATGAAGAACAAGCGCAGAAGAGGAAGACGAAGAACAAGAGCGCGAAGACGAAAAACAAGCAAAAACGCAGATGGAAGACAAAGAAGATGGTAATGGCTGTGTGTTTTAATTTTAGAAACCTCCCCAAAAAATTTTAACCTAATGCATTGTTAACTTCTTTTTTAATTTTTAATTAGAGTACGGACGCCCGTCCAAAATTAAAGGACGGTCGTCCTTTACATAAGGGGCAACCGTCCAATCCTTATATACGATTGTCCATACATAATGGACGGGCGTCCATTCCTTAGGGACACCCATCCAAACTTAAGGGATGCCGGTCCACAATTTATGGACGGGTGTCCAAATTTTTGATTTTGTTTTTTAAACCAGAATAAGGGACGGGCGTCCATTCCTTGCGGACGCCCGTCCAAACGTAAAGGACTGCCGTCTACAATTTGTGGACGGGCGTCCCCAAAGTTTTTCTTTTGTTTTTAAAGCCAAAATAATGGACGGGTGTCCATTCCTTACGGACGCCCGTCCAAACGTAAGGGACGACCGTCCACAATTTGTGGACGGGCGTCCCCAAAGTTTTTTTTTTAATTATCATATTTAGATTAAGGATGGGCGTCCCTTATTTGCGGGTGCCCGTCCAAAATGAAGGGACGGCCGTCCATAACGGATGAACGACCGTCCCTAAATGTTTTTTAATTTTTAAAAAAGAATTGTTAATGGACGGGTGTCCATTAAAATATGAACGCCTGTCCAATATTTAGGGACAGCCGTTCATAACCTATGAACGGCCGTCCCTAATTTTTATAAAAAAAAAATTATTCTATTTTACTGATGGACGGGCGTCCTTTAAATGGGGACGTTCGTCCGTAGTAAATGGACGGGGGTCTGTGTAATGGACGGCCGTTCACTAGAAAAATATTTAATAGCGTGTCTGGATTGCTGGTGTGAGTCAGGGGACACGTAGGCCGATACACATTTTTGGTGCAAAAATGCCGGTGTCTGTAGCTTTATTGGGGGGTCCACTTTTTCTTCTTTTGTTCACCCAGCGACCAATCACCTGCTTATGTTGTTCCTTGTATTTATGAGCAATTTTTCTTTCCATCTTCTCCCCCTTCCGCACGTTTTATCCACTCCTCTTTTACATACTAAACCTCGCTTTTATTTATATTACCTCCATTTCATTTTTTAAATACTAACATAAGACTTCAAAATAATAATGTTAAGAATACAACAAAATATTTAATTTATTATTTTTTTCAATATTTTTTATTAGTATAACTAAATTTTTTATTGGTTTATTTATTATTTTTCCACAAAGCATACATCAAGAAGATTATCCAAAATCAATTTATATTAAAAAGCTGAAAATAAGTTAAAAAAAAAAAAAAAAAACACTCATGAACTATTCTAAGGGTAGCATGCTACATCCCTTACAATTGGTCAACGACATCATTTTAGCGAATATTCATCTTGTTTTTCATGTCATTATTCTCTTTCCTCCGTTAATATGCAAAATAGATTTTCATCATTATCTTTCATCTATATATATATATATATATATATATATATACTAGAGGGGCACAAGATCGTTGCACACAAAGAGGAGATATGTAGAGATTAAATAAAACTTAAATAAACTTAAAATTTAAATAAACATTAATTTAAATAATCTTACAACTTAATAAGACAACGGTGGCAGAGCCGCACAGAAATCATATTAAGAAGTGAGATTAACACTTAACTAGGTAACGGCAGCAGTGCCGCACTGGAACAAGATTAAGTGATGAACAAAAATTTAAAGAAACAAAGAACACAAATAAAAACTTAAATGAACATTAAAACCAAACATGATGAATGATTAATAAAAGAACTAGAACTTGAAAGATTAAAAGAGAATAATCAAAGAACTTGAAAGATTAAACATTGAATGATTATTGAAAGAAATTGAACTTACAATGAAAGCTTTCTTTTTGGAGAGCTTTTGGGAAGTTTACATCAAAAGAGAGTGAAAGAGAAAGTTTTAGAATTGGCTTGGTAAAGCTTCGAATCCTCCTAATTTATAGAAAAACCTTATCTCACTATAGCATCACATGAATACTATTGAGTGAATATTTTAATCTTTTTTTAAAAAAAAAAGCATTAAGTGTCTCTTTTGCAGGGAATCTCTCTTCAATATTATGCCAGATATTCTCTGAAGCTGATGTCGGTTTTTTGGCCAGTCTTCTTTTTGAGAGAAGCGGTAATTTCGAACTGTTTGGAATAAGTTAGATGATTCCATAACAGTATTCTTCATTGCTCTGGGCGAGATTGACTAAGGCACTAGAGCTTTGGTAAGATTCTTCTCCATCTTCTCCTTCTACTTCCTCTTCTTCATATTGGAGTTGTGAAAGAATGGTCTTGAGGTGGTCTTTAAGTTCTTGTTTTGTCTTGGCTCCTACTAAGGATACTGATGCCACAGTCTTTTTCTGTAAAAAATTGGCAATTTCAAGGGTAATTGCCTGAGTTTGATGAGGTGAACTTGAGAGACAAAGTTGAATTTTTTCTTTGGACATGTGGGATGCATCAAATTTATCCCACCACTTGACTTTAAATTTCCGGATCAAATTAGGGAGATTGCTAATATTTTGGACAATTTCATATTCCCATTGTAAAATCCACGAGAGGTGGAACTTTGCTGAGAAATGAAGTGATGGAGCGAAATTTGAATATGCTTTGGAAACTGTGAACTTGAGCTTGAACTCATTGAATCCTTCATGGACAGTTGGGAGTAGCCACCATTGGGAAAACCAATTGGGAAATTTGAACAAAGTGTTCCTTTTGAAGTAAATCATGCAGGAGTGTCTGTGATGACTATTTTGGAGAAAGAGTGATTTGTTCCAAGCTCTTGGATAGTCCCAGTAATTATATCCAGGCGGGTCAAAATTTTGGAAAATTTTTTTGAATGGGTTTGAGTTGGATCCCCAATCAGAAGGACTAAGGATTTTCATAATATGAAAGGTTGAATGAGTGATAAATCCCGGTTGGTTTTTATCCTCAAAGTGTTTAAACTCACAAGAGTCAAAATCAACAAGAAGAAATTCATAAAATTTTTGAGTTTTCCTTAAATCTTCAGGGATAAAATGAAATTTTTTTGGAAAAATTTGTTGAACTAATTGTTTAGGGTTTTCAAAATCATATCCTTCTTCGAAAACCAAAAGATTAGTTGCAATTCCTTTTTTAATATATTTTTGTCCTGGTTTAAGGGCTTTTAATGTTGTAGCTGCAAGAACAAGTTCTTTGTTTTTTTAAAGAGCAATTTGAGCTGCCTTTTGCAATGTGCTTAGTGAAAATTTTTCACGTTGGGAAAATTTTTGGGAATATTTTGGAAGAGTTTGAGGTTCTTTGAATTTCAAAATCTCATTTTTTGGTAAATTTAGTGTTAACCCAATCATAGCTAAGGCTGCTTTTGGACTTTGCTGAAAAAGCTGATCCAACTCTGGATTTGCTCTGTATTTGTTGGGCTTTGAGAAGAGTTTGTTGAGGCTATGCCCTTTCCTTTTGATTGTTGGGCCCTTTCTTGGGCTTCTTCTTCACATACAGTTCATACCATGATTTGGTGTTTGTGGGCTTTTGGGCATAAGAAGCCTTTGATTGTTTTTGAGTGATTGGAGGGTTGGTCTTTTTGGGCATGATGGTTCTCCCCAAAGGAATTCCCTGGTGAGGAATTTAGGCGAATTAGCTTCTCCTTTGATGTATTCAATGTCAAAATCAACACACACATAAATTGCTTGTCATCTTGCAAAAATTTGTTTTGATGCATATTTTTGAACATCCTTTTGAAAACATGTTTAGCAGTTTGACAATCAATACGAAGTAAAAATTTTGACTGGTAAATCACTTTGAAATTTGGAAATGCATAGGACAATGATAAAATCTCTTTTTTGATAGTAGTATTTTTGTTGAGTTTCATTCCAAAATTTGGAAGTAATTGGATAACTTGTTCTTTGTTATCTTGTACTGTTTGAGAATACCTCCATACCCTAATCTCGAGCATCTGTTTCAACTATTTTGAAGGCTAATGGTTTGCTAAATGCAAACATGGTAAATGTTGATTTGGGCTTTAATTTGTCGGATTGTATTAGCGTGTTGGTTTGTCCACGATGTTGGATTCTTCTTCAACCTTTCATATAAAGGTTTGCAAATTTGACTAGTTTAGGATAAAAGTCCATTACATAATTAAGACTTCCTAAGAATCTTTGTAACTGAGTTTTATCAGTGAGTGACATCAGGAATTTTTTACCAAATTCAATGGATCTTTGAATAGGTATAATTGTACAATTGTAGATTATTTGTCCTAAAAATCGGATCCTTGCTGGAAAAGGTTTATTTTTGTTTTTGAACAACTAAACCATTTGTCTTGACATATGAATAAATGTTTTTAAATGTTTAAAGTGTTTATCTATACTAGATGAAAATATAGAACATCATCGTATAAACATAAGGAATTGAGAGTCTGGATTGAATATTTCATTCATTATTCTTTGGAATTCTGATGGGCATTTTTTAACCCAAGGGCATTACATTCCATTCATATTGACCAAATGGTATAAATGCGGTTTTATACATATCTTCTAGTTAATTTGGATTTGCCAAATCCAGATTTCATGTCGAATTTTGAAAAGATTCTTGAATTGGATAGTTTTTGTAATAATCTTTTTTTGTTTGGGATTGGATATCTTATCCATTAAGGCTATATTAAAGGTTTATATTTATGACAAGTCTTGGGACTCCTCTTTCAAGTTCAACATTTTTCTGACATGAAGGCCGAGCAACTCGAAGGAGACTTGCTTTTCCTAATTAATTTTTTCTATAGAAGACATCGATTTCCTTTTTACATGTTTCTTCTAATTCTTTATGCATTTGTATTGGTCGGGCTTTTGTAGTATTTCTTTTTCATCAAAATCTTTTTCATAAGGCAACTAACCATATGTTTTTTCTATCCCAAAAGGCATTAGGTAGGTCAGAGCAAATTTGAGTTTCAATAGTTTTTTGTATCTGTTTTATCTTTGTGCGAATATCATTCTGTTGAAGTGTGGATTCGATTCTTTTAGTTTTAACTTCTTCTTGGAGAATATATATGTTTTTGTTTATGTAGATAAGGTTGTAATTTTGTTCTTTGACGTTGAGTATTCTTGGAGGATATAGGTTTCTTTGGATGGTTTTGTGTATAAATTTGAAGATAAGAACTTCCCCCATTATTTTGTGGATATCCCCAATCATCTACACTAAATGGTTGTATTAAACTATGAAGGTTGTTCCTAGATCACCTTCTTCTCAAATTTTTTACTAATAAGAATGAGGTGTTTAAACAAATATTTTGATTACAAACTTTAACATTGATAATTTGTAATTGATAAAAAGTGTTGAGCCATTGGTTGATTTACCAAATTCTAGTGTTTTTTCATAGTATTTTGTAAGAACTAATCCTTCTTGGATACAATTGAAGTCTGCTCCAGTATCAAATAGAGCAATTGTTTTCTAGGATAATTCATCATTGATTAAGGTTTTCTTATATGCCATTTTTGATAAATTATTTGGGTTAGCATATTTATGAAATCTTCATTATGATCTTCATCATCTTAGATTTATCTTTTTCTTTGGCAACAAGTAATTTCAAATGTTGTTTTTTTTGTTCTTTTAAATCTTAACTTCAATTTTTAGTTGTTGGATTTCTTTTGTTAAATCTTCAAGTGTTAATTTCCTTTTTTCTTGTTTTTCAAATTCGTCAATAATATTTTGAAAATATAAGCCTTATGGGTTTCTATTTTCCTATCAGTTTTTTCGAAGGTATTTTTTAGTCTCTCTAGATACTCTTTTCTCAAAAAGATCATCAATTTTATTAACGGCTTTCTAGGAGGAATTCTTGGTCTTTGGTTAAGACATTATTTCATTTTCCACTGGAAGTTTCGATTTCGTCAATTTGGTTGTCGTCAGACATTTCTTTTTCACTTGAATTGAATCAGAGGACTGTACATGATCATTTCAATTTTATGTATAAGCTCATCATCAAGGCTTAATTCTCTAACTTTACTAATTTTACAATATCTAGCGATATGACCCTATTACTACATCTAAAGCACGTGAATGTTTTGCGGTTTGTTTGTTTTAGAAAATTGCTTTGTTGAAAAGGTTTTTTCCTAATGTGGGTTTGTATGTGTGGTTCTTACGATTATTCATGGTTTTATTACGATTATTCATGGTTTTATCACATTGACCTTTGCAGGTTATTGTTTTCTTGGTTTTCTTCCTTTAAAAGAATTTATGTGTTTATTGTCAAATTCTTGACAAAAATTTCCTAATTCTTTTCCTAACTATTTTCTCTCTTGCCTTTGTTAGGCGAGTTTTTCATCTTTGCAAATTTTCATTCCAACTTTCTGGAAAAAACTGTAATTGTCCATAAGTTAAATTGTCATATGGTATAGTACCATCATATTGTTTCCTAATTTTTTCTCTAACCTTTTCAGCTAAGATGTTGGTAATCCTTCCAAAAATTTAACCTTCCAATAGGCTTTGTTACTATCAGCATTTGCATAACCCTAACAAAAAATGTTTCTTTATACCATCTTAACATGAAGGGTCTGGCATTTTAAGTTCATAGTGCAGCTTGACTTTTGTCTTTTACGTTTGCAGGACTCCCACAAAGTGGAGAGTTATCGCAAAAATTAAGGTATTGACAGCATCTTGAATTTCATATACATCTTCATCCAAAATTGGTATTCCATTACCATTGGTTTTGTTCTTGTAGGTGGCTATCCCACCAGGATTTGAGGGAGCCAGTGAAGCCAGCTACCAACAGTGGGCTATGGCTTGGTCTATTGAACTATGTTTAGTCCTATAGGCATTACTGACCATAGTCATTTGTTGAAGACCATAATAATATATAATCAACATGCATCTATGTTCCATTCATAGATAGAATTGGCATTGTATTTTCTTTGTTGATTTGAAAGGATCTTCCAAAACTAAATCTGGGCGGAAGCTCTTGGAGAATACATTTTCGGAGGTTTTTTCCAATTCATGTTGTTGATTTGAATAGATTATCACTTGAGGAAGTATTTTGATCATTTTTCTGATGATTCTGTTTTACCAATAAAATTATATGTTTAGAAGTTTGGGGGTGTCTAGTGCGACAACACTAGAGAATTCTTCTTTTATCTGGTTGAGTTTTCTATTTATTTCTTGCATAAATCTTCTTTGTTGGTTAAATTTTGCGTGTTTTGGAGGGATTTCATGTTGATGAATAAGGTTGTTTATCAACAATTTTTAGTGGTTTGACCTTTCGTCATAGGTTTTAGGATGGGTTTTGCTACAATATCTTCAATTCTATTAGTGTTCGCTAATAGTATTCAAACATTGGTTTGCATAATTTTTGTTGTAAATATTTTTTATATCATTTCCTGATATTTAACTTAAACTTTCTTTGACTTTAAAAGTTACTTCTGTTAAAGGTAGATGATTGACTCTATCTCTTCATTATCTTTTCCTCTTGCGATTTTCCACTGTTTTGTTTTTGTTTGGACATTGATTGTTTTCACTATCAAACCATTGGAAGAAAGGTATAAGAATTTGGTGTGTTTTCATAAAGTTGTAATATTTTGTTGAATTAGATCTCTTTCTTTTTTATTAAAGTTTTTGAGAATGTTTCTCTTATTCTTGATTATCTTTTGAATAAAAATCATTTCTTAAGAAGTTTTATCAATATCAAATTTTTCATAATGTTTAACTCTAGCAAATATGTCATTGGGAATAGGTTGGAGACATTCTTTGTGCTGTCTCTTCCCCATCTTGTTGGGAGTGTGTTTGAACTGAATAATAGGTTGTGGTATGGTTAGGAATTATCATTCCTTGAATATTTGTTTTAACCTGGCTAGGTCTAGGGGTATCTTACTGAACAAGAAAATCTTCTTTGTTCAGAGGTTCTTTGGGATTTAATCGGATAAGGATAGTGTGAGTCATCAAAACTTATTATTGGAGGCCTACTAAACCTAATCCGAACACTTCCATCAGAATTTTCAGTTATGTTTTCGATTTCTGTATTTTGGATTGGTGGGGTTAAAGGTTTAGGAATCTCATTTCTAAAGGAATGACTGTGTTATTTATCCCCAATCCTCTGGTAAGTTATTTGGTCCCAATTGATTGTTTTAGGAACTGTTATGTTTGATCTTGTTAAATCAGTTTGAAATACCACTGTGTGGCCTTTTTGGTCATGATTAATGGCTCTAATTT
Organism: Pistacia vera; assembly: GCF_008641045.1. NCBI lineage: Eukaryota > Viridiplantae > Streptophyta > Magnoliopsida > Sapindales > Anacardiaceae > Pistacia > Pistacia vera. The sequence goes on along the minus strand of NW_022196018.1, from coordinate 599,884 downwards.
CAAAAGCTGATTGCATTACTTTATATTGGCCTATAAATGGCTGCTATAGGGATGGTTCCCGGTTTTAAGTCATAATTAAACGTTTTATATTTAAAGTTAAAACATCTAGTATATTTTGGTCATTTAAGCAGACTGTGAAATCAGGATAACATTGAAATAAATTGCCATTGGAATGCTGGATTCTATTGTTCCTAGTAGAGATCTCTAAATCTCAGCCATCTACAATCTCTTAATAGGCAAAGATGGCAGTGTCCAAGCCTTCAATGCTTAGAGGTTTGATTCCTATTTGGACAAGTCCATATGAAGATAATTATAACTCTTTTGTATTTTTTAACCATTTCCTTAGAAATAATTGAGTTATTTGAGAAGAATTGTTTATATTAAGAGTTTTTTCTTGTGTTTAATTATGTATTTTGATTTGTTTAAGGGTTAACTCTATTGAGTCTTGATAATTTTCCTCCTTTGTAAACATCCGTTACAGAATTTTGGGAATGTTCCTTTATCAAAATGTTTTTGTAAATCTTGAGGTCTTATGACATGTTTATCTTTTTGTGTACAAGCATGACTTGTTTCAATTATGTTGTCATTTTGATTTATACAAATGTCTTCTTGATGAACAATCTGTTCATCTCTAGTATTTGACTGGAAGTAGACATTGATCTAGAAAAGTTTTCCATTTTGTATATCACCTATTTCTTTCCCTACAGTGGTTGATCTAAGGGACTTACAACGGTAAAATCCTACAGCCTTACACAACCCAATGACTCGGTACTCAAAATAATTAATAAACAAAATTTTAACAATCCTAAATCCCTGCCTCCTCCCTGGCTCTGATACCAAAGGGACACACATGTAGGGAAATAAATAGGATATATATATATATATAATTCTTTTACCATATGATATGATGTTGGTCTAGATTGAGGATGTTAACCAAAACAAGGGTTTTTATTTATTTGATTAAGTGGGTTATTTGTTTTTTCAAGCTAACTACAATTCTTTTCAAGAAAAAATAAGAATAATAAGGAAAATGTATGCAGAGAAAAAAAAAAAACTGATATGGGTTTCATTGATGTTAAAAAAAAAATTTGATAAGTAAGGTAAATTGATTTTACTTTAAAATTTTTATTTTTTGTGTTATAAAAAGGTTTCCAAAATCTTTATGCAAGTTGTATTATTTAGTTCCACTTATATCTTTTTGTATTTTTTTTTTTTTTTTTTTGCTTTCATTGAAATTTCCTTACATTTAAAAATGCATTTCCAACACCCCGACGTTAGTGAGTTAGTCTGTGTATGAAAATAATTAATGTGAGCTATATTTGCTTAATCTTCGATATTTTTGAATGTCAATATCAAAATACCTATAATCCGTCAAAATGAACAGTGCTGAAACAATAGGGGTGCCTATTATGAAATCTTAGGGACTTTTAATTACAGAACAACTTTCAGAGAAGGTAGATGATTTATCGTGCGAATTGAAAAAAATAAAATAAAATTGCCAGGATTATTCCATTTTTGTTCTTGTGGTTTTGGTCTATGACATTCGAGGACAATTATTTGAAAAATAAAAGACTCCTCTAAATATATTTCCAAACTTTCAAATAGCCCGAAATTCCGGGGCCCCGCCCCATACGGGGCAAAGATTCATAGTTTTTTGCAGGGATATGCCTTTCTCCCGTCCTTTACTTTACATTAATACCCCTATATATTTCACATAATTTCACAATTATCTTACCCGGTGCATGGTTTTTATTTTGTTTCTTCAATCGGTGTGATTGATCAAATACATAATGAGTCTGTATTTGGACTAATGTCGTGCCTTAGCTTAAGTTTAAACGATTAACTACTGTGTTTGTCATGTATACAAATCTCAACATTGAAAGATAATTAACTATTGTGTTTGACAATGTTCAAATAGTTTTTGTCATGTGTTTGTTTTCATAATTGATTTTAATGTAAAATTAACGGGGTAAGGACGGGCTTCTAAAATTCCTCGTGGGGTGGGGATGGGGAATTCCTGCAGCAGGGATGGGGCGGGCGCGGGGAATGGGGTCTCTGGCCCTGCCCCGCCCCATTGTCAAGCCTACATAAGTTTGGTAAGATGGTTAGATGAGCTAAAAATATTTTAAAATGACCAAAACACCCGTTTAAAAAATTTATGAGAATGTCACAATTAGTTATGTTGAACCATTTCCCTTAAATAATTATATTATGCATTACAAAGTCCAAAATAAAAAGCACAAAACAGTTTTGCAAAAGATTAAACACAATATAATTATCTTGTAATCAAGTTTATATAAATAATAAAAATAATGTATACACTTTAAAAAATCTGTATAAAAAAAAAAAATGTTTTCAATAGTATTGTTGCCAATGACAACGGTCATTGTGTGTCTAGTGATACTATCAAAACTAAAATGATTGGCTCGATCTCATCTATACATAGGCTTAGACAATTATAACACATAACGAATGTCATAAGAGAAAAAAGAGTTTCAATGGAATGAAGACCTCTTATTTTACAACATCTTATTATCACAATTGATGGATAAATTCAGTCAAACTCATTAGTAGTAAGAAAACAATGGATTGAACTTGATATGTCCATTAAGGGCAACAATTATGATATAACATGCTACCAAAGGTATAGTCGAATTTTTTTTCTCCTCTTCTAATGTTTCATGACATTTTACATTGTAAAAATTATTGTCCATGAATGTATTTGATCAATTTAATGCAAATAGTGCTATTATTTTTTTTTTTTTTTTTTTTTTTTAAAAAAAAAAATAAAAAAAAAAAAAAAAAAAAAAAAAAAAAAAAATCTATAAATTATTATGTGTCAATTATTTTGTGCATTGATAGTGATGCCCAATGGTCGTCTTCACTCTCGGGCAATAATATTGTAATGTTTATTTTTTAATAAATTATTGACACAAATTATATAATATATTTATTTTTTATAAAATAGGATAATTTATATAATTTATTAACTTAATTAGATTGAATTTAAAGAGGACTGAGTTATACAAGTGCTTAATACATTTGATGATGAATATTGTATTAACATGTATCAAGGTTGTGTACTTCCTCTCTGTTTGTAACAAACGTTAATTAATTATAAAGATGTATATGCTTTTGTTTAAAGTAATGGTCCTTGCATAAATAAGTATAAAACGAGAGGGAAGAAAATGAAATTATTAAGTTTACTGAAAATGCAGTACATGGTCTAGAAGTGGAACCCTCTAAAAAAGGTGTGTACGCGTGGTTTGCACTTTCAATAGTAGAGGTTGGGTCTAAGTTCTTTGCGACGGGGGTTAGATTGATTGACAGATTCGTTAGATTAAGAGATATCATCACGCTTGACATCATCCACATAATATTAATAATAAAGTATGGGCCAGGGTCGGGGGCTATGTCAGAAGAAGTAAATTCATAAAATGATGCCACGTCATAATCCACCAAGATAAAAAAAAATAAAACTATATATATTTATTTATTTCGAAACAGCCGTAAATGATAGTCAAATTATAAAATGAAATGAGTGTATGGGAGAACAAAGGGTTCCAATAATGTCTTCCCCGAGTGGGAACAGTACATCTCTTGCAAGTGGGCCAACTCCATTATGCAATCAGCCCATACATCCTAACCCCCACCCTCTTTATTATGCTTAATCTCTTCCAACCTAACCCTCTCTCTCTCTGGTCTTTTTAGTACTTTCGAAAATTATATGGATTCAACTTTAATTATGCAAAGGTGAGTGGTTGGTATTGGTTAAGTATGAGGTTCTGGGGACATTTTTATTAACTTCATGAATATGATGCATTATCTTTTTTCTTTTTTAAATTTATTTATCTTAAGACATGTAATTAAATATTCATAATTAATCTAATTGAAAGAATTGTGTAGACGATATATTAAATGATACAACAAATAAAGCATGTTATAATATGCAAAGAAGCATGTATTATTTTAAACATACTTTTAAGCTATCACTTGTGGTGGTCATATAAAATAATTCATCCGTTAAACTCATAATTTGGTAAGATAACGTTAGCTTGACCAATGACCATGAGAGTATTCAAAGTCAAACATGACAAATTAGAATCCCTCTCTTTTAAAAAGTCCTACCCAAGAATCATTTTTTATTTATTTATTTTAAATGAGTATCACCTTATTATACTATTTTTATGTTATCAAAAAAAAAAAAAAATTATTAAAAACTTACTATAAATGCGTATTTGAAGGGAATTTTAAAAGAGTTAACCCTTTTTTCTGACATAAATAATGGTTTAATGACTATTTTCTATTAAAGTCAAACATATCAAATTATTATGATCACTGTCGTTTAAAAAGTCCTACCCAAGAATCATTTTTTATTTATTTATTTTTGTTAGGGTGATGGCTTCATACGGTGACGTTTTATCATTAAGTGAGACGACATCGTTTTGAGCCAAGCAAAGATTGATCCTGTCCGTTGGCTGGCTGAGTATCCAACGGTGACAAATTAGTCTGATAGTCAACAGTATAAAAGCATTACAACAGTCTCTTCTTAAACAATTAAACCTTTTCGTGTTTTCTCTTTTTCTCTGTAAAACGAATAGCCTCCTTTAGGGTTTGGGTATTGTCTTGATCGTGAATCTTGTAACAGGGTGTTTGAGTGGCTAGTTTGCAGGCCACTTGAGGGTACTAGAGTTTGCAGTGTATCTTGGGTGTTAGATCTGTATCTCTAGGGTGTTACGGGTTCTGTAAAGATCTGGGAAAGGGTTTAGTTCTTGGTCAAGTTGTGTTCTGTAATCTTAATCAATATAGTGCAGCGAGCTCCCTGGTTTCCCGAGCAAGTGAACCACGGTAAATCTTGGTGTTGTGTGTGTGAATCTGTTTTGTGGTTTTTGTGTTTGCTTTCTAGTTGATCTGTTGCGAGTAGTTACAACAATTTTAAATGAGTATCACCTTATTATATTATTTTTATTAAAAAAACTCACTATAAATGAGTATTTGTTGGGAATTTTTGAAAGAGTTAACGGTTTTTTCTCACCTAAATAATGGTTTAATGACATTTTTTTTATCAAAGTCAAACACACCAAATTAGGATAATTCTCGTTTAAAAAGTCCTACCCAAGAATCATTTTTATTTATTTATTTTAAATGAGTATCAGCCAATTATATTATTTTTATTAAAAAAACTCACTATAAATAAGTATTTGATGGGAATTTTGAAAGAGTTAGCGGTTTTTTCTCACCTAAATAATAGTTTAATGACACATTTTCACTTACAAATTTTTAAAATACCACATTACTACCCAAATTTATATTTTGACAATAAACAAAGAGCACACACGTCGAAGCTATTGGGGCTTTTGAAGAGGGAATGCCGATGAGTTTTTTGTGGTAGAAGGTTGGATTTTGGTGGTTGAAATTGACCAGAATTTGATTTGGGAGGGGTGGGGTGGGGTGGTTGCACAAACTCTAATCGCTCGATTGTCGGCAAGTGGCGGAGCCGACAAGAGTAGAGTTTGAGGGATTTTGGTGAGTGATAATCAGAGAAGAGAATGGTGGTGGTGTAAGGTTACAACAATGTCGGAATCAAACACAAAATATAAATTTGGGTAATAAAATAGTATTCTAAAAGTCTACGGATGAAAAAGTGTCATTAAACCATTATTTTGGTGGGAAAAAGTTGTTTACTCATTTTGAAATGATCAAAGTAGTATTTAATATATATTTAATTTTTTATTAGAAATTTAGACATGATACATCCATTCATGTAAATCCATCTCATTGTGGAACGGAATAAACCCAAAACTATAACGTCCGACTTTACAAATAGTGGGTCTTGTTCCCTAAAGCTTGATAATTATAAAAGAGCAATGAAAAATTATGCATGGTGCTATAGATGAAGTGTGGAAACATATCTAACTTACACATCCCAAAATATAATACAGTGTAAGCTCTCTATAAGAATAACTTTCATGAGGTCATAAAAAAGTTATGATAGTTCAGTTATAAATAAAAATAAATTTTATATTATAACAAGTTATAATTTTTCTAGATTCCGTCTTAAGGAACTTGCCTCTACATAGTAATAATTATATGTATATTACAAAAAAATGTGTTATGTTACATTAAAAGTTTAAGATTAAATAAAATATTTATCTAAAGTTGTTTGTGACAATAATTTATACTTTAGAGTTGTTACCACATTTTTTATTTTACTAGTACGTAATAAGCCGTCAGTATGGACACCGTCTTGTTGAAACCAAAATATTTATAGCTCTCATACATGCTTAGAGCTTCTTGGCATGAAGTTTTTGGCATTTCTGTGCTATCATCCTCATGATTATCTTCTTCATTTTCTTGTCTAATTCCAGTAATGATTTTTTCTTCAGTTAAAACATACACGACTTATTGCTTATTTGGATGATTAAAAAAGACATTAATATCTATTTGATTAGTATAATAAAGTTGTCGAATCTGATCCCTCAACAGTGACTCTTTGATATCAATTTACGTATTATCCTAATGATACTAAAACAATGAATTGAAATCTTAATACTACTAAAATATAAATTATAAAATAAAAAATCAATAATAATTCTTATAACTAAATCTCTCTATTAAATTATAATCTTATTATAATAATAAATTAAAATGATATCCACATTATAACTATATAAAAGTTTATTTGTAGTTATTTACATAGTTATAGTGGGATATACAGGGGTTCATGTGTACTTCCCATAAATGGTAACAATCGTATCCCAAAATATATTTAAAAAATAATGTAATATTGTTATAAAAAAGGTTTAAACCCGACAAGGAATCCTATGTGATAATATATGGGTAGAAAATGGGTTTTATTATATAAAAATTAATTTTTCTTTTTGGTGATGGCAAGTTGTTTCAAATCTTTCTGAAGATCTCCGTCCATCCATCAATCAAAACTGCAAAAAGGGGGGGGGAGAGAGAGAGAGAGAGAGAGAGAGAAGGGTGGGCCGGTTGCATGATTGGGCCGGCCGGTTGGTCCGCTTTGTATACAACCATCACTTTTTTCTGTTTTTATGTGTGGATGAGAAATATCGAAGTCCCCATGTCGTGTTGGTGTTTATGGTATTATTGGTAAAATCACTATAACCTGGAATTGATTTGATAGATTTCATCATCAATAGCTCTCCACTCCTCTATTCTCGCGCGTTACACTCACGCTATCATCCTCCATCTAATGCTTTTTATACAATTTATATTAGAAAATTCAAATAAAAACATCTCTTATATTATATGGTAATATTTATTAATAGAAGAGTCAAAAAGTATGAGAGTGTGCTTTTACTTGAAGAAGAAGTGAAGTGGGTAATATTAGGGAGTCCAAAAACTTACCTTGAATGATCAATCCCTTTATTTTCCATTTATGTCCTTGTACTCTCTAAGCCTAAGGTCCAAGAATTTATAATTACAAGGGTTAAAATAAAATTTTACAAAATTTATTAAAAAAAAAAAAAAAGTTTTTTAACCTCTTAAACTTATATATTAATTATTCATATTATTATTTATATTTTCTATTTTTTCTATTTTCAATATCATCATATTTCATATTATTATTTAATTTCTTTTCATTTTAATTATATTAATTTCTTTTCATTTTAAATTATTATTTTTATCAAAATTATAATGACTTCCCCAAATAAGTTTTAGTTCCATCCACCGAAGAAATGGAAGACTTCAACCATTTTCACATTCTTCCAGAGGAAGCAGCGCAATTCCACAACCACATTCCGGTCGGGACGAGGTGTAGCCAAACACATGTGAGCTGCGAGTCAAGGCACGGGCATAGCCAACCCCCTCAACCGTCAAAGAGGATCATGTCTGATGTATGGCGATACTTCACCAAATCCAAACAGCCAAAGACAAATAGGGAGGGGAAGAAATCGTGTGGGATATTTAATTTTTGTGGAACCATTATTGGCGCTGAGAAGGGGACTTCGACGATGCGACGACACGTAGAGAAGAAGCATCCTGTAACACCAAACATTGAGGTACATGATTTAAATTATGTTGTATAGCCCTTAGTTAAATTTGTGTAGAATTATTTTAAGAGAATATGAAGAAAATGCCTTAAATTTGCATTAACGGTAAAATAGTCTTTTCACTCAAACTAGTTGATTTTGTGGGGAGTGAAAAGAGATAGAATCATAGAGAATTCAATAAAAGTGAAGGCATTTTGGTAATTGCTTTCTAAGGGACAAAGATGGAATGCATTCTAAGGGACAAAGGGAATTTTAGGAAAGAGTAAGGGCAAATGGGAAAGTGAGTTTATAAAATAAAATGTTAAGGTTTGAAACCTTTATTCATTCATACCACCCTACACTCCTCCTCCTTTTTCTCTCAAATTTTTCATTCACTTTTCCAAGAATTTGAGGGCTTTTGAGTTATATTTTCATAGGGTTTTGATTCAAGGCATCAAAAGGTAGGATTCATACTCTTATCTATGATTTATTTATATAAAGGTTGAGTTTTATGAAGTTTATGCTAGGGTTAAGAGAAGATTGGAATGCAACAAGAGTAGAGAGTTTAGGAGAGACTACTCAAGTACAATGTAAGTAAATTCCACTCAAATCCAACTCAAGCTAAAATTTAAGAATTCAAGGGAGTAGAGATTTATTTTAAATATGCATATGTTGATTATTGAGAAATGAGATGAGATGTATGATGTATTATGCTTGTGTGGATATATTTGAATATGAGAAGTATATGTGATGATTTGATGATGGGTTGAAATTGGAAGATTGGAGAGAAATTTTTGGGAGTGTGTTTGCCATGTAGGTATGTGATGCTACAAGAGAGTTTTTCTCTCATTTTGGGGGTTAGAGAAATAAATAGAATGATAATGAATTAGGGTTTGTTTGTGCACAACTAATGTTTGATGAAATGCCAAGTGAAAACATGTTACCAACTGCCCTGTCACAGTCGTGACATTCTAGGTGATTTTTGGCATCTTACGGATTGAACTGGGTTTAGACCAAAAAAATAAAAATTGTAGCGTATCTCTAAGCTTTAAAACGAGACTAAATTGTATCAATCCGATGTGTATAACTCAACTTATGTCTTAAGTGTGGACTGCTGCAGAATGACTATCTTGATGCAATATTGCATTTGTGCTTCATAAGTGCATTAAGTAAGAAACTTTAAGCATGAACCATCCTTATGCATTAATTGTGCATTAAGAAGTAGTTTGAGAAAAAGTAGAGAACTTGTGTAATGAGCTACTCTAAAGTAAAGAGAATGAGAAAAAATCTAAGAATGGGTTGGTGCTTTGTGAACTCCACCCGGAAGTCACGAAGAGTGGGTTGGTGCTTTGTGAACTCCACCCGGCGTGCCTCGGTAAGATGAGGCGTGACATTCAAGTGAGAAAGAAGAGAAAATAGAGAAAGAAGAGAGGAACAGAATGAGTAGAAGTCACAAAGAGTGGGTGGGTGCTTTGTGATCTCCACTCAGCCGTGCCTCCGTAAGATGGGCTGTGACATACAACAGAAAGTTAATAGAAAAGAGAGCTATGTGAAAGAGAAACAGAAAAAGAAAATAAATGAGAGGAGAAGAGTGTAAGGAAAGAATTAAGAGAAAGAGTTAAGGGGATAGACGAGTAGAGGATTTACTTACTGAGCATTATTTTGTGCTCACCCGTTGTTTATCTTTGTGTTTGCGGGATCTAGGTGAGGACGCGGGTCGGATGGGCATTGGCAAGCGAGGAGCAATAGCTACACTGTCCACTGTTTTTGATAACTTTACAAAGATACCTTACTTTGGTATTAAGAATGATTATATGTATTAAAAGAAAATTTGGGGCCCATTTACTTTGACTAATATAATGCATTTTACTTTAGTATTTCTATGGTAACCTAGTATGAAGCAGTTATTACACATCCCAAATAGATGCATCTCAAGCGGATCAGGACCATCAGGTAGACAAATTCAAACTCAATTAATTTTTAATCACAATCCTCAACTCTCTCAACATGCAATACAATACACATGGTGCACGAGAGGAAATAGCAAGATATATAGTTGCTACGGACTCTCCTATTGTTGATCTGAAAATCCTTTTTTTGTTAATATGGTTAAACGTCATTTTGTCCAGCATATACCCTGTTAGTAGAAGTACAGTAGAAGAGATATACTCAAACTTTATACAAAAATAAATAATAAACTTAAAAACAAATTTCAAAATTTTAGGAATATATCTATTGCCATACATCAGACATATGGGCCTGTAGATCAAAAACCCATTTTAACTGCCCAGTACATTTCTTAGATCAAATTGGGTTTACAACAAAAATGATAGGTTTTAAACACATTATATGAAAAACATAGTGCTTAAACCATTATTTTACAATTCTTGAAGTTTTGCAAGAATATTTATTACTGATAGAGTTGTAGTGCTAACACTTGATAATGCAGCTGCTAACACCGTGACTCTCTTATTTGAAAAGAGATTGGATCCGCGAGGTGAAGGCAATTTTTTCATAGAGATGTGCTTATCACATCATCAATTGATAGTTAAAGCAGGTTTAGTGGCTATACATTCAAAGATAGAGAGGGTGCCGCAGAGCTATCAGATTATCGTCGATGGTAGACAATAAAATATGGCAGGAGTAGTCCAATATTGTAAGCAAGAGGAGCCACGGTTCGACCTTTGAAGTTATGTACAGTCATGCCTATCTGTTGGAACTCTACTACTTGATGTTGGAAAAAGTTTGCCAACCGCGAAAAATTACAGATTTCGTCAACCGGAAGAATTCAGAGGAAGTTATCAGCTATGATGATTGGGCGGTTTGTGAACTTTTTTATTATTCTTAAAATTTTTATGAGGCTACAATACATTAAGTGGTATTTATTATCCAACTACTAATTTAGTGTTAGATTTTTAGTTCAAATTGCCAAAACTTTTGCTCAATATAGATATGATAACATTTTAAGTAAAAAGTTTTAAGTATGGAAGAAAAATATAAGAAAATTGGTTAGATATTCATTCTTTGGATTAGGCCTTTTTCTAAATCCTAGGTTTAAATTATCCGTAGTTAACGGTGTGTAATTACTGAGTTAGGCCATCGTTTAGGATATGATTATACGTCTTATTTGATTGACTTAAAACACCAAATTGGATAGGCTTTTTTTTATATGAGAAGGTACAATGGAAGTGGAAGTGGAAGTGGAACATCTAGGAGAGGCGATCAGGACCTTGATGCAGCCCCTCCAAGGATCGAGAAAGTGGGCGTATGTGGGACATGGCTGAAGCTTCAGCTCGTACATACATGGACCAAAGCGCTGACTCGCTACCTACAGGTGGACCTGACCTTTATGACGATGAAGGAGCAACCTGACTGAATATTCTTCAATGGTGGAACCAACATGAAAGTCGATTCCCTATTATACAAATGGCACGTGACATTTTATCTGTGCGCGTTTCTACAATTGCATCCGAGTCAACATTTTCAACGAGTGTCAGATTGTTGAAGACAGAAGATGTTCTTTAACCGATGAGATGATGAAGTGATAACGTGTTACAGGATTGGATCATGCAGAAAGAAGACTACACCAGCACCCTGAAGATCCCGAACTACCGAACTTTAGGAATACAGATTTGATAATGTAACTAGTGTTGACGATGAAATGAAGATAAATAATTTAATTAAAAAAAAATTATTTAATGTTTATTGTGAAGCATGAATGTGTGAAATGTGAATATTACATTTATGTTAAAAATTAAAATTAACTATGTAATTTATTATTTTTCAATTAATTAAATTTTTAGAAACTAATATCAACCCCTAAAAAAATACTAAAAACCCCTATAAAACTTCATTTCGCCCTAAAATATATAAAAAAAAAAAAAAATATCAGGGGGGAAAAAAATATCTAAGACCCATAGGACCGGTCTTGGGCCCATAGGAATAGTCCGACCAGGCCAGGGCCTGGTCGGGTCCGGTTTTTCTCATGGGCCTGGACATGGTCCCAAGCCCATGAGTGACTGGTCCCATTTGGGACCAGTCCCAAACGAGCCCAGGCCTGGGCCCGGGCCCGTAAGGGACCGGTCCCTGCCACCTCTAGCCCTTTACCACTCTGTTCACCTGATAAACAAAAGTCCCTCTACTGCTATCAACCTAAAAAGTCCAGAAGAGATGTGGACTAGAAGAAAAACCTGATCTGGACACTTGAGAGGTGTTTGGCTGTATGCATATGCACACACTGTTGGTGGAAAAACTGGAACCAAGGTCTATAAAGTATGTTTTTCAGGATACCAAGAAGGAACAAAAAGGTACAGACTGTGGGATAGGAGTCCCCTGGGGTTAAAGTTGTAGTGTAAGCCGAGATGTATTTTAATAGGGTATTTTTCCTTGTAAAAGTACTAACCCTAATGTAGGTCCAAATCCAAGTGTAAGGGAGAGTTCTAGTCAGCCTAAGACTACACAAATTGAGGTGGAGCTTCCTGCCCACACCTCAACCCTGTAGGATCCTGAAACCACCCAGGAAACTGAAGCTGTTCCTAAACCTGGAGGAGAAGCTGGACATTATGATCCAGAACAAGAGGATGAGACAGAAACAAGCTAAAGATACTAAAACATAGCCTGAAAACTTGCAAGATTACCAACTTGCAAGAGATAGGGCCAGGAGACAGGTAAGGATTCCCCAAGGTTTTCATATGCTGACCTTATATATACTGCCCTTCTTGCAGGTACAGAATTGTAGAGAATTGAACCAAAAACTTATGAGGAAGCAGTAAACTCTAAGGAAGGGGATAATGGAAGGCTACCATGGAGCTGAGATGAAGTCTCTAAAGGTGAACAAAACCGGGTTCTGTACCAAAGCCAAAAGGGTAGAAGGTAATCCATGTAAGTGGCTATTCAAACTGAAGGATGGAGCAACAACCAGAGAACCACTCAGGTATAGGCTAGACTAGTAGCTAAGGGCTTCACCCAAGAGAGGGAATAGACTTCAATGAAGTCTTTTCCCCAGTGGTTAAGTATAAAACAATTAGATTAAGCTATCCACTGTAGCCCACCTAGATTTAGAACTTAAGCAATTAGATGGAGACTACTGCCTTCCTCCATGGGGATCTTGAGGAAGAGATCTATATGAACCAGCCTGTAGGATTTATAGATCCAAAGACCCTGACCATGTATGCTTCTTCTTAAATCTTTATACGGCCTAAAACAATCCCCAAGACAATGGTACAAAAGATTTGACACATTCATTGTGAGTATAGGTTCACTAGGAGTAAATATGATAAACTGCTTTTATTTTGCCCTAAGTGATAACCTGCCTGTGATTTACTGTTGTATGTGAATGACATGCTAATAATTAGCAAGTCTAAGTCCCTGATTTGTAGATTAAAAGAAAAATTGAGTGCGAGTTCGAAATGAAAGTTTAGGAAAGCCAGAAGATCCTAGGAATGCAAATGACAGAAATAGGCACAAATGTGAGCTGAGAGTGCACCAGTGTTCATATCTGCACAACTAGTAGAAATTTGGAATGCAGATGCAAAACCTGTTACAATCCCTTAGCCAGCCACTTCACACTGAGTAAATCACAAGTCCTAGAACTGAACCTGAAATGATTAAGATGGAAACAATCATATGCAAATGTGATGGATTCTCTTATGTATGCCATGATTAGCACAAGGCCTGACTAGCCTTTGTAATTTCCTTACTCAGTAGGTATGTCTAACACTGGTATGGATCACGGATTGCTTTAAAATGGGTTCTGAAATATATAAATGCTACCTTAAATGTTGGACTGCATTACTGTAAAAGAACTGCTTCACTTGAGTTGGTTGGATTTGTAGATGCAGATTTTGCAGGTGGATAGAGACACTAGAAAATCAACTAATGCATACTACTTTACTTTAGGAGGCAACTGCATCAGCTGAAAATCCCAATACAGTGATAGTTGCATATCCACTACTGAGGCTGAATATGTGGCTGTTGCTGACATATTCAAAGAAGCTATCTAGCTAAAAGGAATCTCAGTGAAGCCAAGTTAACAAGTCAGAGGCTGTTATCTTTTCGACAGTCAGAGTGCGATACATTGAGCAGAATCCAGTGTACCATGAACGTACGAAACACATAAATGTGAGATATCACTCCGTAAGGGACCTGATCTCAAGAGATGAGATAGCACTTCTAAGGTTTCAACGAAGAAAAATCCAGCAGAATGCGTACCAGACAGTCACTCATACAAGTTTAAGCACTGCTTGAATTTGGATTCATTTAGTAAACCAGAGTGACCAGAGCAATGAAGGATTCCATAAAGAGTAGACTGCACTAAGTCACGAATAAACCATCAGGTGGAGATTGTTAGGGGATGGCTTCATACGGTGACGTTATCATTAAGTGAGATGACATTATTTGAGCCAAGCAAAGATTGATCCTGTCCGTTGGCTGGTGAGTATCCAATGGTGGGCAAATTAGTCTGATAGTCAACAATATAAAAGCATTACAACAGTCTCTTCCAAACAGTTTAACCTTTTCGTGTTTCTCCTTTTCTTGTAAAAGAATAGCTCCTTTAGGGTTTGGGTATTGTTGATCGTGAATCTTGTAACAGGGTGTTTGAGTGGCTAGTTTGCAGGCCAATTGAGGGTACTAGAGTTTGCAGTGTATCTTGGGTGTTAGATCTATCTCTAGGGGGTTACGGGTTCTGTAAAGATCGGGAAAGGGTTTAGTTCTTGGTCAAGTTGTGTTCTGTAATCTAATCAAGATAGTGCAGCGAGCTCCCTGGTTTCCGAGCAATGGAACCACGGTAAATTGGTGTGTGTGTGTGTGAATCTGTTTTGTGGTTTTTGTGTTTGCTTTCTAGTTGATCTGTTGCGAGTAGTTCAACAATTTAAATGGCTAAGTTTAAAGGTATAAAGGCTGGAAACCAGTAACCGCCTTAAAAACTGCCTAGCAGTATTTGGCAACATCTGGTGTAACAACGTCGCGTACCTCTTAGCCATTTTCTTTCCTATTGTTTCAGAAAAATGAGTAATACTCGTATGGAGATCTCCCAATATGATGGGAAGATCGATTTCGGGAGTTGGAAGAAGAAAATGAAAGCTCTCCTCTCACACAACAAGGTTGCAATTGCACTGGAAGAAGACATCAAGAAATGGCCAGAGGAAAAATTGACGAAGAAGGAGGAAGTTAATGAAAAGGCTTACAATCTGATCGTTCTGAATTTGTCAGACAGTGTCCTTAGAAAGGTAGATGGTATCGAATCACCACTAGAACTATGGAGTAAACTCAATACTTTGTATGCTTTACAATCTGCTCCTAATTTAGCTTTCTTGAAGGGTACTTTATTTTCTTACAAAATGGATAGTTCTAGGAGTATAGAGGACAATTTAGACGAATTTATTAAAATAACTCTGATCCTAAAAGGAACAGTTCAAGAATTAGGTAGTACTAGCCTTGCTATGATCCTCTTGAACTCACTGTCTGATGACTACCAAGTAGTCAACAATGCGTTATAGTACACTAGTACTGTACCAACCATAGATCTAATAGTTGCAGGTCTTAAGGCTAGGGAGTTAGAGTTGAAAGTCCAGAAAAGGAATGGGTCTAACCTGTTTGTTAAAACAAAAATGGAGTCTAGTCAGAGAGGGAGAAACAATTTTGTGAATCAGGAGAATAGGAACAAGAAAAAGTGGAAGGGTAATAACAAGAGAAAAGAAACTAGAAAATGTTTTTTCTGTAATAAGGCTGGCCATATTAAAAAGAACTGTTTTGAATGGATCAAGAAACAAAAACAAGGGAACACAGAGACAAACCTAGCCACCAGTACAAACCTAGTAGATGAACCTGGGGTGCTTACAGTGTCAATGTCTGACACTGCCAATGAGTGGATACTGGACTCAGGATGCTCTTTCCATATGAGTCCAAACAGAAATTGTTTCCAGGAGTTTGAGGATACTGACTCAGAAACTGTTTACATGGGTAACAATAATGCATGTAGGGTTAGAGGTATTGGCTCTATAACTCTAAGTCTTAACACTGGAAAATTGGTTAAACTCACAAGAGTCAGGTATATCCCAGAACTAAAAAGAAACCTGATATCACTAGGCACCCTAGATGAAATAGGCTGTAGTTATAAGGCAGAGAATGGAAGCTTGAACATATACAAAAATAGGAACCTTATCCTGACAGGAGAGAAAAATAATGGGCTTTACATACTCTGTGGGAACATATCCTCTAACTGTTTGAACTCTGTGATTAAGCCTGCCAACCTATCCAACACTGAAAAATGGCACCTTAGACTAGGTCACATAAGCCAAAGAGGCATGGATACCTTGAACAATCAAGGTCAGTTTGGTAAGGATAAGATCTCTTCACTGGATTTCTGTGAGAATTGCATATTAGGAAAACAACATAGAAACAGTTTCCAAAAGGGGGTACACCAAGCCACTAGTCCACTTGAGTACACCCACTCTGACCTGTGGGGACCTAGGAGGATCAGAACCTATGGGGGAAACAACTACTTTGTGTCCCTAGTAGATGATTACAGCAGAAAGGTTTGGGTTTACCTATTAATGACTAAGGATCAAGCTTTAGAAAAGTTTAGGGAGTGGAAACTCTTAGTTGAAAATCAGATGAATAAGAGGGTTAAGGTTCTCAGAACTGACAATGGGTTAGAGTACTGCAACCATGAGTTTGATAAGTTCTACAGGGATGAAGGGATTCTGAGGCATAGGACTGTGAAACACACCCCTCAACAGAATGGGGTGGCTGAGAGAATGAACAGAACACTCTTGGATAAAGTGAGATGTATGCTTATCACCTCCAAACTCCCCACCTCTTTTTGGGGAGAAGCCCTTACTAGAGCTGGGCATTTGGGACCGGGCCCAAAAGCCCAGCCCCAAAACCCAGTCCTAGGAGGCCTGGTCCCAAAATGGGACCAGGACTAAGGAGGAGGGCCCGAGCCCTCCACTGGGCCCTCCTCTAAGGCCCCGGGCCTGGGCCCATATTTTTTTGCATTTTATCCTTTTAGTCCCCTATAAAATTACATTAAACCCTTTATTAATTTTAAATCAATATAAATTACAAGGGTTAAAATGAAATTTTATAAAATTTATTTAAAAAAAAAAAAAAAGTTTTTTAACTTTTTATAACCGTTGGCTGGCAGCAGCCAACGGTTATAAATTTTTTTTTAACCGTTGGCTGCCAACGGTCATAGCAGCCAACGGTTATATAATTATACTAATTATAAGTTTTTTTTTTCATTCCCCCCCCTCCTCTCCACTAGGACCGGGTTTTGAGGCTGGGTCCTACTCTAAGGCCCAGGCCTGGGCCCATATTTTTTTGCATTTTATCCTTTGAGTCCCCTATAAAATTAAATTAAACCCTTTATTAATTTCAAATAAATATAAATTACAAGGGTTAAAATAAAATTTTACAAAATTTATTAAAAAAAAAAAAAAAGTTTTTTAACTTCTTATAACTTATATTTATAATTTATTCATATTATTTATTTATATTTTTCTATTTTTTTCTATTTTTCAATATCATCATAATTTCATATTATTATTTAATTTCTTTTCATTTTAATTATTTATTAATTTCTTTTCATTTTAATTATTTATTATTTTATCATAAATTTATAATGACTTCCCCAAATAAGTTTTATGTTCCATCCACCGAAGAAATGGAAGACTTCAATCCATTTTCACCATTTCTTCCAGAGGAAGCAGCTGCAATTCCACAACCACATTCGGTCGGGACGAGGTGTAGCCAAACACATGTGAGCTGCGAGTCAACGGCACGGGCATAGCCCAACCCCCTCAACCGTCAAAGAGGATCATGTCTGATGTATGGCGATACTTCACCAAATCAAAACAGCCAAAGACAAATAGGGAGGGGGAAGAATCGTGTGGGATATGTAATTTTTGTGGAACCATTATTGGCGCTGAGAAGGGGACTTCGACGATGCGACGACACGTAGAGAAGAAGCATCCTGTAACACCCAACATTGAGGTACATGATTTAAATTATGTTGTATAGCCCTTAGTTAAATTTTGTTAGAATTATTTTAAGAGAATATGAAGAAAATGCCTTAAATTNTAGGTCTATCCAAAGCATCTACTGCAATTTAACAATTTTATACATCTTATATATTATAAGGTTTTGATTTGTTTAATTACTGGGTGTGAGAATTTGTAGAGCTAAGTAATTTTTATTTCGACTCATAGGTACATAAATTTAAAATAAAATATATGTTCAAGTATAAAATAACAGTGCCAACAATACTCATTAGTAATAATCTACACCTTCCACACAAATACGGTGTTTACTAATTTGCCAAATTGAACCACTGGACCACATCGATGAGACTCTCTCTCTTTAAGCTCCTGGGTTCTCCTTAGGGCCAGGACCATGCCACTCATGCTCACACCTCAAAATTATTATATATTTTGTATTAAATATTACTTAATTTATCTATGACCAACATTAAAATAGAAAGAAAAGGGAAAATCCTTGTCCCAATTTTGGTAGTAGCATATATAGGAAGACTTTTCATTTCAGTATAGAACATGCTTACAGCTAATTATTGATTAAAACTCTAAATTAATACAAGTTGTCCGTCACAGACTCACATTAGGCTCTCCTTAATTAATTAAAATTTTGAAACATACCAAACATATAATACATCAATCAAATAAATAAATAATGAATTGATGAGTCGAGTTTCATGGCAAACAATAAAGATTCTTTTCACATAATTGAAGCACTCTGAATTTGATGACCATTAGAAGATATATTTGTGTCTGTTTGTTTTATTATTTTCGATAGGATTTATAATATTTTTGAAAAAGTAAGAGTTGGGTGGTTATTATGAGGTAAGATTTGAAAATTAACAAAAATATCTTATAAGTTTGTTAATTTCTAAACACCACTGTAATAAAACATTAAAAATTAACAAAAATACCCCCACTCATCATTAAATACCGGTAGCTGGAGGGTGGTCGGAGTCACCGTATTGACACACGACCAGCTGGATCTGATCGGTCGTGTGTCAATATGGCATTTTCTAGCCAAATCCACCATGAATATGGCTGGAAAAGGCTAGATCTACGGTTACGTCTAGTCGTTGACAATCAGATCTGGCCGCGTTTGATCGTCAATGATGGCCAAAGATATGGCCGTCGTTGATGGTCAACAATGGCCATGATTTGATCGTCATTGACGACTAGCTACGACCAAAGATTTGATAAAAAAAAAGGCTAGATTGGTACATTATTGGCCAGATCTAACTAGTACTGCACCATTATATTAGATTCTGACCACATGCTGGCAGTGGTGACTGAAATTTGGCAAATGTGGATAGGTAGAGGTGTTTTTGTTAATTTAAATTTTTTTTTTTTTTTTTTTGTGTTTAGTTAAATTAACAAACCTATTGGGTTTAAAAATAGTTAAATATAATAAAATAAGATTTTTAGAATAAGAAATAAATATGTATTTCGGAAAAAAAAAAAATAGGAATAAGATAGTGTAAAAACAAAGAAACAAACGCACCCATATGAATATTATGTTATTTATTTACTGCGACTATATTCAACCACCGCCCTTAAAAAAAGCCATGTGCAAAGAGGAGTATTTGGCTGAAATCGCTACAGTCAACCACTCCTGCATGCCTTGAACTTGAATACACTGACTTTAACTATTCCCTCCTTTATTTTATTTCTTTTGATCTTGTGACTTCATATTTTAGGCTTATATATATTAGGGTGATAATCATATTTATAGGTAAATTAAGAACATCGATTCTCTATATTCGACTGGAGTGATTAAACAAATACTTTTTTTAACTTTTCAGTAGTAACAAAACCTATACATGTGCACTGGAATATTGCATACATATTCTCTTTATTATATATAAAGAGGAAATATATCCCTATAATTTAGTTCAAATTTCAATTAAAATATGAATTTATTTAACCCACCAGTCATGATATATATTAAAATCTTAACCACTTAATTTGACTTAGTATGTATAAATACACATGTTGTTATTTGTTAACTAAGAAATGGCATCCCGGAGCTAGTTTTCATACATTACATAAATGGCCGTCAGTGTATGCTACAAGTGAATAAATTTTTGAAGAGCTGACTCCTAATTATATGCTTGACTTCTCAAATAATAAATGGATTTAATTTTCATTTCTGTCCCTAAAATATACAATGCTTATCTGTATAACTAGGCATGAAAGATGCCATGAGACGTGTATAAAAGGACTAGAGGTTACTGTAAGTATCCATTGCATTGTGGCTTAGAAATTTGGATCATTGGTGAATAGCTAAAAGTTTTAGGGATGAAGAGCAGGCAGTTTGTTTTGTTGTTGTGTTTAGTTGGTTTCTGTTTAATTGGGGTCTGCCAAGGAGGTAATCTAAGGAAGAAATTCTACAAGGACACATGCAGTCGTGCTGAGGACATAATCAAGATTAAGACCTGGCAACATGTCTCTGCCAATCCCCAGTTGCCCTCGAAGCTCCTGAGACTGCATTTTCATGACTGCTTTGTTAGGGTAAGCTTAAATCATATATACTTTCTTACGCTTTCATTTCAATTAAAATTTTGACTTAAATGTGGTGTGCATAACTTAATTGAAAATTATATTTTCAGGGTTGCGATGCCTCGGTTTTGATAAACTCAACAGCAAATAACACTGCAGAGAAGGACGCAATTCCAAACCTATCTTTGTCAGGATATGATGTTATCGAAGATATAAAAGCAGAGCTTGAGGCTGAATGTCCAGGAGTTGTATCTTGTGCCGATATTCTGGCTTTGTCCGCGAGAGACTCGGTTTCATTTCAAGTAACTTAACCAATCTAACTTTCTAAAATGATATTATTTATCTGCAAATAGAGCACATAACTATGGATCATATCTCATATATAAGTTGCATGTAATAACAATTGCAGTTCAACAATACAATGTGGGAAGTGCTTACTGGTAGAAGAGATGGCAGAGTATCCCTAGCTTCAGAGGTCTTGACTAATATTCCTGCACCTTTCTTCAACTTCACTCAGCTTAAGCAGAACTTTCAAAACAAAGGTCTCACTGTCCATGACCTCGTTGTCCTATCAGGTATATAAATATTTACATCATTAATTACTCAAACTTAATTTGTAATGCAATGGAGGTAGCCAAAATTTGACATTATATATTTAGGTGGACACACAATCGGAGTAGGCCACTGCAACCTCTTCAGCATCAGGCTGTACAATTTCACTGGAAGAGGAGATCAAGACCCTTCACTGGACCCAACTTATGCTGCATTCTTGAAAACTAAATGCCAAAGCCTTAGCGATACAACAACTACAGTAGAGATGGATCCTGGCAGTTCTCTAGACTTCGATACCGATTACTATGCTATTCTGAAAGGGAATAAAGGTCTCTTCCAATCCGATGCTGCCCTTCTAACCAATAAAGGTGCAAATAACATCGTCTCAGAGTTAACTAATCAAACCAAGTTCTTCACTGAGTTTGCACAATCAATGAAGAGAATGGGTGCCATCGAGGTTCTTACAGGCGAAGTCGGGGAAGTTAGGAAGAAGTGTGGCGTTATCAATTAATTCTTTATTATTATTTTGTTAATTTATGAATTTTGTTTGTGTATCGATTAAATTGAAGATAGAAACCTTATTTTCGATTAAGGTTTCCATAAGGGTGTGTTTGGATCGAACGAGGTAATCTTTGTTTATTTTGTAAGATTTTGTTGTTTGGTTTGCAAGTAATAAAATATTACGAATATCTTTTATTTTGCAAATAGTGTTTATTATGGGTTAAATAGGGATAATCAGATGCCCACCCCAGGAGGTGTTATTAAAAGATTACCAAGTAGTTTAATTTTTATACCTATTTTACCTTTAATTAAATATCATTTTGGACACAATTGCCCTCAGATGTCTACCAAATAACCATTCCTAGCCCCCCTACATTTGAGAATTTAGCTAAAACACCTCAATCACAAAAAAGTTTAAAAGTTAACAAAACACCCCTAGCCACCCAAGACCACCACTGGCTACCACTGCCAGCCGTTGTCGGCAATTGCTGTAATGGCGTACAACTGACTAGATCTGGTTGGTCATGCGTTGGTAAGGTCGTTTCCGGATGGCCAGATCTGGCCATTTCTATGGTCGTGAAACGACCATGGATTTGTAATCCATGGTCGGAATGGCTTTGCCGACGCACTACTGACCATATAAGGCCAGTCTTGCACCATTCCGTCAATTGTCAGTGACGGCCAATGGTGGTGGCTAGTTATCGACAGTGGCTTGAGATGGGTGGGGGTGATTTTGCTACAAATTAAAGTTTTATATGATTGTGGTATTTTAGCAAAATTTCAAATGTAAATGGTTAAAAGAATGATTCAAAAAATAATAATAATAAAAATATTAATTGATATTTAAAAAGGAGGGTAATTTAGTAATCTATATAATATACTCATCCATTTATCTCCCCAATCAAACATATAAATATAATATACTTACCTATTTAATCGAACCAACCAAACACATTTCCTTAAACATTCTCAATAATCTTCAATTTGATTTATCTTTCTATTAACATAACATCTTTCTATAATATAACATTATATGATCTAAACACATGTTAATGGTAAGAATTAACGTGGCGGGCGTGCAGTGAGTTGAAAATTGAAATTATATGTCCGTCCAATTTTTTTAATATAGATCATCTTAATTTATTTACCCAAGGGTTTAGATTCTCTTGCTTTACTTTACCAACTAATATAGATCATGTCAATTAATCATAATATTTTATTAAATTATAATTCTCCTAACCATTTATGACTCTATGTTATAAAACTTAATCTAAATTGATCAAAAAGAAAAATTATGAAGGCAATTATCTTCCAAATTATGAAGGCAATTAGCTTTACTCGAAAAGGCTAATGTACTGTGTACACAGTTCACCCACCTCTTGTTTCTCGAATTGATCATAAATTGATTTGTTTACGACCCTATTGTCAATACTAATTTATTACTGCTAGTAATTATCATACACCATGCTTATGACGTTAAACCTCGACACAAAACTATCAAATGTGTGTATCCAATAAATATAAAAGAGCAGTCAACTTAAAATTTATTTTGAGAAATATCAAAATTAAAAATCATGTTTTCATCTAGTAATTCCTTGGCATATGAGAATGCATGGTGTAGGATAAGTTTGAGTTAAATATTATAGATTATACTTTGAGGTGGTTCCATTGCTTTAATTATTTCAGTAATATATGTTGGCATTACTTTTTCACAAGTCTTATAATCAATGCCATTTGCGTACTGTTCTATTTTTTTAAAAGATAATAAAACATGTGAAAAAACAAATCAAAACAGCAGGTAGCACTGCAGAGAAAGATGCAATTCCAAACCTATCTTTGTCAGGATATGATGTTATTGAAAAAATTAAAATAAGAGCTTGAGGATGAATGTCCAGTGAGTTGTGCCGATATTCTGGCTTTCTCCACTAGAGACTCAGTTTCAATTCACGTAACTTAATTGTTAAGGTGATGGCTTCATACGGTGATGTTTTGTCATTAAGTGAGACAACGTCGTTTTGAGCCAAGTAAAGATTAATCCTGTCCATTGGCTGGCTGAGTATCCAACTATGGCAAATCAGTCTGATAGTCAACAGTATAAAAGCAGTGCAACAGTCTTTTCTCAAACAGTTGAACCCATTCTTCGTGTTTTCTCTTTTTTTCTCTATAAAACGAATAGCCTCCTTTAGGGTTTGGGTATTGTCTTGATCTTGAATCTTGTAACAGGGTGTTGAGTGGCTGGTTTGTAGGCCACTTGAGGGTACTAGAGTTTGCAGTGTATCTTGGGTGTTAGATCTGTATCTCTAGGGTGTTACGGGTTCTGTATAGATCTGGGAAAGGGTTCAATTCTTTGGTCGAGTTGTGTTATGTAATCTTGATCAATATAGTGCAGCGAGCTTGCTGGTTTCCCGAGCTCAACGTGGACGTAGCTTGCTCATATCCGAGCAAGTGAACCATGGTAAATCTTGGTGTTGTGTGTGCGATTCTATTTTGTGTTGTGTGTTTTGTGTTTGCTTTCTGGTTGATCTGTTGCGAGTAGGTATAATAGTGGTATCAGAGCCATTTCTTGGGGATTAGGGTTTTTTACAAAAATTAGGGTTTTGCAAATTTGGGGATTTTGCAAAATTAGGGTTTCGTGAAATTAGGGTTTCTGAAAATTTGGGGTTTTTCAAATCTGTGATTCCTTTGAGTCTCCAATAGGATCTAGGGAGTCAAATCTAGGCTAAGTTTAAAGGTATATAGGCTGGAAACCAGTAACCGCCTTAAAAATTGCCTGACAGTATTTGGCAACCTCTGGTGTAACAATGCCGCGCACCTCTTAGTTCTTTCTTTCCTATCGTTTCAGAAAAATGAGTACTACTCGTATGAAAATCTCCCAATATGATGGGAAGATCGATTTTGGGAGTTGGAAGAAGAAGATGAAATCTCTCCTCTCACACAACAAGGTTGTAATTGCATTGGAAGAAGACATCAAGAAGTGGCCGGAGGAAAAACTGACGAAAAAGGAGGAAGTTAATGAAGAGGCTTACAATCTGATCTTTCTAAATCTGTCAGACAGTGTCCTCAGAAAGGTAGATGGTATCGAATCACCACTAGAACTATGGAGTAAACTCAATACTTTGTATGCTTTACAATATGCCCCTAATTTAGCTTTCTTGAAGGGCACTTTATTTTCTTACAAAATGGATAGTTCTAGGAGTATAGAGGACAACTTAAACGAATTTATTAAAATGACTTTGATCCTAAAAGGAACAGATCAAGAATTAGGTAGTACTAGCCTAGCTATGATCCTCTTGAACTCACTGCCTGATGACTACCAAGTAGTCAAAAATGCGTTACAATACACTGGTACTGTACAAACCCTAGATCTAATAGTTGTAGGTCTTAAGGCTAGGGAGTTAGAGTTGAAAGTCCAGAAAAGGAGTGGGTCCAATCTGTTTGTTAAAACCACGGTGGAGTCTAGTCAGACAGGGAGAAACAATTCTATGAATCAGGGGAATAGGAACAAGAAAAAGTGGAAGGGAAATAACAAGAGTAAAGAAACTAGAAAATGTTTTTTCTGTAATAAGGCTGGCCATATTAAAAAGAACTGTTTTGAATAGATCAAGAAACAAAAACAAGGGAACACAGAGACAAACCTAGCCACCAGTACAAACCTAGTAGATGAACCTGAGGTGCTTACAGTGTCAATGTTTGACACTACTAATGAGTGTGTACTGGACTCAGGATGCTCTTTCCATATGAGTCCAAACAGAAACTGGTTCTAGGAGTTTGAGGATACTGATTCAGAAATAGTTTACATGGGGAACAATAATACATGTAGGGTTAGAGGAATTGGCTCTATAACTCTAAGTCTTAACACTAGAAAATTAGTTAAACTCACAAGAGTCAGGTACATTCTAGAACTAAAAAGAAACCTGATATCACTAGGTACCCTAGATGAATGAGGCTGTAGTTATAAGGCAAAGAATGGAAGCTTGAACATACACAAAAATAGGAACCTTATCCTGACAGGACAGAAAAAGAATGGGCTTTACATACTCTGTGGGAACATATCCTCTAACTGTTTGAACTCTATGATTAAGTCTACCAACATATCCAACACTGAAAAATGGCACCTTAGACTAGGTCACATAAATCAAAGAGGCATGGATACCCTAAACAATCAAGGTCAGTTTGGTAAGGATAAGATCTCTTCACTGGATTTCTGTGAGAATTGCATATTAGGAAAACAACATAGAAATAGTTTCCAAAAGGGGGTACACCAAGCCACTAGTCTATTTGAGTACATCCACTCTGACCTGTGGGGACCTAGGAGGATTAGAACCTATGAGGGAAACAGTTACTTTATGTCCCTAGTAGAAGATTACAGCAGAAAGGTTTGGGTTTACCTATTAAAGACGAAGGATCAAGCCTTAGAAAAGTTTAGGGAGTGGAAACTCTTAGTTGAAAATCAGATGAATAAGAGGGTTAAGGTTCTCAGAATTGACAATGGGTTAGAATACTGCAACCAAGAGTTTGATAAGTTCTGTGGGGATGAAAGGATTTTGAGGCATAGGACTGTGAAACACACCCTTCAACAGAATGGGGTGGCTGAGAGAATGAACATAACTCTCTTGGATAAAGTGAGATGTATGCTTATCACCTCCAAACTCCCTACCTCCTTTTAGGGAGAAGCCCTTACCACTTCTGCCTACCTGATAAACAGAAGTCCCTCCACTGCTATAAACCTAAAATGTCTAGAAGAGATGTGGACTGGAAGAAAACCTGATCTGGGACACTTGAGAGTTTTTGGTTGTGTTGCATATGCACACACTGTTGGTGGAAAACTGGAACCAAGGTCAACAAAGTGTGTTTTTCTGGGATACCAAAAAGGAACAAAAGGGTACAGACTGTGGGACAAGGAGTCCCCTGGGGTTACAGTTGTAGTAAGCCGAGATGTAATTTTTAATGAGGGTATTTTCCCTTGTAAAAGTACTAACTCTAATGTAGGTCCAAATCCAAGTGTAAGGGAGAGTTCTAGTCTACCTAAGACTACACAAATTGAGGTGGAGCTTCCTGCCCAACCTCAACCACTGTAGGATCCTGAAACCACCCAGGAAACTGAAACTGTTCCTGAACCTGGAGGAGAAGCTGGACATTATGATGCAGAACAAGAGGATGAGACAGAAACAGCTAGACCTGGCAAACGGTGACGTTTTATCATTAAGTGAGACGACGTCGTTTTGAGCCAAGTAAAGATTAATCCTGTCCGTTGGCTGGCTGAGTATCCAACGGTGGCAAATTAGTCTGATAGTCAACAATATAAAAGCAGTGCAACAGTCTCTTCTCAAACAGTTGAACCCCTTTCGTGTTTTCTATCTTTTTCTCTATAAAACGAATAGCCTCCTTTAGGGTTTGGGAAATTGTCTTGATCGTGAATCTTGTAACAAGGTGTTTGAGTGTTTGCAGGCCACTTGAGGGTACTAGAGTTTGCAGTGTATCTTGGGTGTTAGATCTGTATCTCTAGGGTGTTATGGGTTCTGTAAAGATCTGGGAAAGGGTTTAGTTCTTTGGTCGAGTTGTGTTCTGTAATCTTGATCAATATAGTACCGAGCTCGCTGGTTTCCCGAGCTCAACATGGATGTAGCTTGCTCATATTCGAGCAAGTGAACCACGGTAAATCTTGGTGTTGTGTGTGTGAATCTGTTTTGTGGTTTTTGTGTTTTCTTTCTTGTTAATCCGTTGCGAGTAGGTATAACAGTGGTATCAGAGCCATTTCTCGAAGATTAGGGTTTTTTACGAAAATTAAAGTTTTGCAAATTTGGGGATTTTGCAAAATTAGGGTTTCGTGAAATTAGGGTTTCTGAAAATTTGGGGTTTTTCGAATCTGTGATTCCTTGAGTCTCCAATAGGATCTAGGGAGTCAAATCTGGGCTAAGTTTAAAGGTATAAAGGCTGGAAACCAGTAACCACCTTAAAAACTGCCTGGCAGTATTTGGCAACATCTGGTGTAACAACGTCGCGTACCTCTTAGTCCTTTCTTTCCTATCATTTCAGAAAAAATGAGTACTACTTGTATGGAGATCTCCCAATATGATGGGAAGATCTATTTTGGGAGTTGGAAGAAGAAGATGAAAGCTCTCCTCTCACACAACAAGGTTGCAATTGCATTGGAAGAAGACATCAAGAAATGGCCAGAGGAAAAACTGACGAAGAAGGAGGAAGTTAATGAAGAGGCTTACAATCTGATCGTTCTGAATTTGTCAGACAGTGTCCTCAGAAAGGTAGATGGTATCGAATCACCACTAGAACTGTGGAGTAAACTCAATACTTTGTATGCTTTACAATCTACCCCTAATTTAGCTTTCTTGAAGGGTACTTTATTTTCTTACAAAATGGATAGTTCTAGGAGTATAGAGGACAATTTAGACGAATTTATTAAAATGACTCTGATCCTAAAAGGAACAGATCAAGAATTAGGTAGTACTAGCCTTCTTATGATCCTCTTGAACTCACTGCCTGATGACTACCAAGTAGTCAAAAATGTGTTACATTACACTGGTACTGTACCAACCCTAGATCTAATAGTTGCAGGTCTTAAGGCTAGGGAGTTAGAGTTAAAAGTCCAGAAAAGGAGTGAGTCTAACCTGTTTGTTAAAACAAAAATGAGTCTAGTCAGACAAGGAGAAACAATTCCGTGAATCAGGGGAATAGGAACAAGAAAAAGTGGAAGGGTAATAACAAGAGTAAAGAAACTAGAAAATGTTTTTTCTGTAATAAGGTTGGCCATATTAAAAAGAATTGTTTTGAATGGATCAAGAAACAAAAACAAGGGAACATAGAGACAAACCTAGCCACCAGTACAAACCTAGTAGATGAACCTGAGGTGCTTACAGTGTCAATGTCTGACACTGCCAATGAGTGGGTACTGGACTCAGGATGCTCTTTCCATATGAGTCCAAACAGAAATTGGTTCCAGGAGTTTGAGGATACTGACTCAGAAACTGTTTACATGGGGAACAATAATGCATGTAGGGTTAGAGGTATTGGCTCTATAACTCTAAGTCTTAACACTGAAAAATTGGTTAAACTCACAAGGGTCAAGTATATCCCAGAACTAAAAAGAAACCTGATATCACTAGGCACCCTAGATGAATCAGGCTGTAGTTATAAGGCAGAGAATGGAAGCTTGAACATATACAAATATAGGAACCTTATCCTGACAGGAGAGAAAAAGAATGGGCTTTACATACTCTGTGGGAACATATCCTCTAACTGTCTGAACTCTGTGATTAAGCCTGCCAACCTATCCAACACTGAAAAATGGCACCTTAGACTAGGTCACATAAGCCAAAGAGGCATGGATACCCTGAACAATCAAGGTCAGTTTGGTAAGGATAAGATCTCTTCACTGGATTTCTGTGAGAATTGCATATTAGGAAAACAACATAGAAACAGTTTCCAAAAGGGGGTACACCAAACCACTAGTCCACTTGAGTACATCCACTCTGACCTGTGGGGACCTAGGAGGATTAGAACCTATGGGGGAAACAGTTACTTTATGTCCCTAGTAGATGATTACAGCAGAAAGGTTTGGGTTTACCTATTAAAGACTAAGGATCAAGCCTTAGAAAAGTTTAGGGAGTGGAAACTCTTAGTTGAAAATCAGATGAATAAGAGGGTTAAGGTTCTTAGAACTGACAATGGGTTAGAATACTGCAACCAAGAGTTTGATAAGTTCTGCAGGGATGAAAGGATTCTGAGGCATAGGACTATGAAACACACCCCTCAACAGAATGGGGTGGCTAAGAGAATGAACAGAACACTCTTGGATAAAGTGAGATGTATGCTTATCACCTCCAAACTCCCCTCCTCTTTTTGGGGACTAGCCCTTACCACCTCTGCCTACCTGATAAACAGAAGTCTCTCCACTGCTATCAACCTAAAATGTCTAGAAAAGATGTGGACTAGAAGAAAACCTGATCTGGGACACTTGAGAGTTTTTGGCTGTGCTGCATATGCACACACTATTGGTGGAAAATTGGAACCAAGGTCAACAAAGTGTGTTTTTCTGGGACACTAAGAAGGAACAAAAGGGTACAGACTGTGGGACAAGGAGTCCCCTGGGGTTAAAGTTGTAGTAAGCCGAGATGTAATTTTTAATGAGGGTATTTTCCCTTGTAAAAGTACTAACTCTAATGTAGGTCCAAATCCAAGTGTAAGGGAGAGTTCTAGTCAACCTAAGACTACACAAATTGAGGTGGAGCTTCCTACCCAACCTCAACCACTACAGGATCCTGAAACCACCCAGGAAACTGAAGCTGTTCCTGAACCTGGAGGAGAAGCTGAACATTATGATCCAGAACAAGAGGATGAGATAGAAACGGCTGAAGATACTGAAACTCAGTCTGAAAACTTGCAAGATTACCAACTTGCAAGAGATAGGGCGAGGAGACAGGTAAGGATTCCCACAAGGTTTTCATATGCTGACCTTATCTATACTGCCCTTCTTGCAAGTACAGAATTGTAGAGAATTGAACTAGAAACTTATGAGGAAGCAGTAAACTCTAAGGAAAGGGATAAATGAAAGGCTGTCATGGAAGCTGAGATGAAGTCTCTAAAGGTGAACAAAACCTGGGTTCTTATACCAAAGCCAAAAGTGCAGAAGGTAATCCAATGTAAGTGGCTGTTCAAACTGAAGGATGGAGCAACAACCAGAGAACCACTCAGGTATAAGGCTAGATTAGTAGCCAAGGGCTTCACCCAAAGAGAGGGAATATACTTCAATGAAGTCTTTTCCCCAGTGGTTAAGTATAAAACAATTAGATTAATGCTCTCCATTGTAGTCCACCTAGATTTAGAACTTGAGCAATTAGATGTGACTACTGCCTTCCTCCATAGGGATCTTGAGGAAGAGATCTATATGAACCAGCCTATAGGATTTATAGATCCAAAGACCCCTGACCATGTCTGCCTTCTTCTCAAATCTTTATACGGCCTAAAACAATCCCCCAGACAATGGTACAAAAGATTTGACACATTCATTGTAAGTATAGGTTTCACTAGGAGTAAATATGATAACTGTTTCTATTTTGCCCTAAGTGATAACCTGCCTGTGTACTTACTGTTGTATGTGGATGACATGCTAATAATTAGCAAGTCTAAGTCACTGATTTGTAGATTAAAGGAAAAATTGAGTTCTGAGTTCAAAATGAAAGATTTAGGAAATGCTAAGAAGATCCTAGGAATGCAAATTGACAGAAATAGGCACAAATGTGAGCTGAGAGTGCACCAGTGTTCATATCTGCACAAACTAGTAGAAAAATTTGGAATGGTAGATGCAAAACCTGTTACAATCCCACTGGCCAGTCACTTCACACTGAGTAAATCACAATGTCCTAGAACTGAACTTGAAATGATTAAGATGGAACATATCCCATATGCAAATGTGATAGGATCTCTTATGTATGACATGATTAGCACAAGGCCTGACTTAGCCTTTGTAATTTCCTTACTCAGTAGGTATATGTCTAACCCTGGTATGGATCACTGGATTGCTTTAAAATGGGTTCTGAAATATATAATGCTACCTTAAATGTTGGACTGCATTACAGTAAAAGAACTGCTTCACTTGAGCTGGTTGGGTTTGTAGATGCAGATTTTGTAGGTGACAGAGACACCAGGAAATCAACTACTGTATACTACTTTACTTTAGGAGGCAACTACATCAACGGGAAATCCCAATTACAGCCGATAGTTGCATTATCCACTACTGATGCTGAATATGTGGCTGTTGCTGACATATTCAAAGAAGCTATCTGGCTAAAAGGAATTCTCAATGAAGCCAAGCTAACAAGTCAGAGGCCTGTTATCTTTTCTGACAGTCAGAGTGCAATACATTTGAGCAAGAATCCAGTGTACCATGAACGTACGAAACACATAGATGTGAGATATCACTTCGTGAGGGACCTGATCTCAAGAGATGAGATAGCACTTCTAAAGGTTTCAATTGAAGAAAATCCAGCAGACATGGGAACCAAGACAATCACTCATACCAAGTTCAAGCACTGCTTGAATTTGTTATTCATTCAGTAAACCAGAGTGACCAGAGCAATGAAGGATTCCATAAAGAGTAAGCTGCACTACAGTCATGAATAAACCCATCAAGGTAGAGATTGTTAGGGTGATGGCTTCATACGGTGACGTTTTATCATTAAGTGAGACGACGTCGTTTTGAGCCAAGTAAAGATTAATCCTGTCCGTTGGCTGGCTGAGTATCCAACAATGGCAAATCAGTCTGATAGTCAACAGTATAAAAGCAGTGCAACAGTCTCTTCTCAAACAGTTGAACCCCTTTCGTGTTTTCTCTTTTTCTCTATAAAACGAATAGCCTCCTTTAGGGTTTGGGAAATTGTCTTGATCGTGAATCTTATAACAGGGTGTTTGAGTGGTTGGTTTGCAAGCCACTTGAGGGTACTAGAGTTTGCAGTGTATCTTGGGTGTTAGATCTGTATCTCTAGGGTGTTACGGGTTCTGTAAAGATCTGGGAAAGGGTTTAGTTCTTTGGTCGAGTTGTGTTCTGTAATCTTGATCAATATAGTACAGCGAGCTCGCTGGTTTTCCGAGCTCAACGTGGACGTAGCTTGCTCATATCCGAGCAAGTGAACCACAGTAAATCTTGGTGTTGTGTGTGTGAATCTGTTTTGTGGTTTTTGTGTTTGCTTTCTGGTTGATTTGTTGCGAGTAGGTATAACAATTTCTCATATGATGAAGATAATTTAAGGAGAATTAAAAACTTTATAAATTGATCAGACAAGAAAATAATGGTGTTTGAGAGTCGTCTTCTAAACAAAGATGGACCCAACAATTCAAATAAATCAGAATCATATATGTATATATATCCATAATATGTGAAACGCATCAGTGCTTTTACTTAGGGTAGGTGAAGTGGTTATCTCATATTAAAAGCAACGCATGTTTACGGTTTCTCTCTTTCTATCAGAAGACAAAAACATAAATGCCATCACTACTAATAATTTAAAATGTGTCATTCCCACAAAGTTAAAAAAATGGGGTGCTTCGGACTGTTCATTACCAACAAAGCTCTGTTAATTAATTAGATGAATAAATATTATATGAACGTTCTAGATATACATGGTAATTCTATGGTCGAAATTTCACCTGGAGTATACATGAACTGATTAATTAAATATAAATGTACACAAGAAGGACAATAGCATCTTACAAAGTTGATTAAGCATAAAGGTAGATTTTGTACGAGTGTGTCTTATCCTCTAACTTCACCATCAGTTTCAGATACTTCGCCATCTCAATGAGACGAAAAACGAACTTATGCTCCATCTCTTACGATGATTTTCATTTAATATACCAACTTGGTAAGTGCCAGTCGCTTTTGGCATATTATTTTACATGTCCAATAGTATTACTATTTTCTTAAATGATTAAAAATTTGGGCAAATTTTATATATATATGTTTGACTAATTAACCAAAAGGATTAGATTTAATCTGGGAACTTGGGTATTCAAGTTTTGTGTAGCTTTTGATGCTTTAAAATATTTAGTTGTATGTTTAATTTGTCTTCAAATAATAATTAGTATATAGAAAATTGATGTTCTTGAAACTAGCTCTTTCATTTGAAGGCATCTTTGAGTTGATCTGAAGAGGATTCAAGAGTTATATAGATGACAAAGTAGGAAAAGGTGGGCTAATACCTTAATTAAGCATATATTTATTAATTTGAAGCCAAGGTAGCTAGGATAAGTTAGCTAGGGCAGTAACTAATTAAATGCAATCTTTTGATATACAATTAATTTCAGTTGAATAAATTAATTTGACAAAGGATGGAGGGCTGGCTATTACCGAATGATTATCATGAATAACAATATATAATTGTCACTCCATTACTTTATTTGTCTTTTAATTTCTTTTGTCTTAATGATGCTAAATGAAGCGATGGTATCAACATGCAAGAAAAAGTTACGACTACGATGAAGTTCATATTTTATTATTTAGAAATCTTGTTAACAAATATATGTTACCAACACAGAAAATCTGCTCTATTACAACGAGGTTTTCCCCGACGACGGCTTTACACGCCGGTATATAAAACCTTTTCTGACACAATCGTGTGTCACTGTCCTTTAATTTGATGATTTTACGATCAAGTTTTGTGCCCGAAAACACGACTACAACGACGTGAAGAGAGGAATAGCAATAAGGTTTCCATACTGACATCAGTTTCGTCATTATGTAATTTATTGGTGATTTTTTACAATAAATATTAATTATTATCTAAGCCTAAACGTATGCTTGTAACATGAGTCGTGATAACTTTAGCTGAACCTAGAACTACTTAAGTTGTGAAGATATGAGAGTGTTAACCAATAAATTTACAAGTGTTTAGAATGATGAATTTTGCTTAAGTTTGAAATGTATATATGTTGAAATTAGGCTCTAATCAAATCAAAACTCACCTTATTTAACGTGTTATTTCGGATAGCCATGTGAAGTAGATGAAGATCTATATAATTTATTAAACCGACCATTTATTTGGTTCCAATCCAATGATATCAAAACCCACTTTATTTCATGTAATCCAACCCCCCAAGATATATTTTTATTTGTACCATTTTTCTTTTTTAAAAGGAAAAAATTATACAACTGAAAAAGATCAGATTATTCATAATTTGTTATTTGTGTTTGGTTCGCGTCCTGTCAGTCACCCTTCAATTATCAAAGAAACATGTAGTGGGCAAAGAACCCAATGCCCAGAGGGCCAGAGAAGAAATTGACAATAACAAAGGTTAGTGGAGGACATTTATAAAGCATTTTTACATGTTTTCTTGCAACGTTTTCTACATTTGAAAATGAAGTTGTTTAGGAACATGTGGACAAGAAGTTGTTCAGGGGTTTGTCATTACAGTTACGAATATGTAATTAGAAAAATTATTTTTTCATTACCAAAAGTTTTATTCTTAAAATACACATTAACATAATCACTTTTCTAAATTTTCTGTCTTGAAACAAGAAAAATCAGATTTTTAATTGATGTGATCGTAGCTTTTGAAATACCAGCTGATTTTCCTTCCTCTTCTTAGACTTATGACATCAGTGTTTTAAAACCTAACCTGGGGTGAAACCTGGCAAAGTTGTCGAGTCTCAGGTTGATCGGTTTAACAGGTTTGACCGACGGGTCAAACCGATGTCCAAAAATTTTAAATCTAACAAAAATGCCCCTAAAAATTATTGGAAGTTCCTCTAGGTTTGAAATCTCGCAAAAGCATCCTAAACACCACTGTCGATGTCGGCAAATAGGGCATGTTTTCGGCAACAACAACACTCCCCTTAGCCTCCTGACTAAAACCCATTTCACCCCTCCCCCACTGCCTTTCCAATCACCGACAACAGCGGGCTTTTTTCGGCAACATAGTTTTACTATGTCTGGTCGATTCACTCACCAGAAATCACCGTCGTTGCCACCATTGCACTCATCGACCATTCCTCTTCAAAAGCCCTACCATTCCAACCTTCAATTATAAACGGATTGATGTCCTAATTTCTAGGATTTCAATGAATAGGAAAATTTGTCACCCAACCCGGTGAAGGCCTCAAGTCCCAATTGAACCAATTCAACTGGTCGAGCCAGGTCGAGCTGGGTTTTAAAATATTGGCTAACATGTGTCACCACAAAACTTAGTAATGGTGTCTGATAAGATTAATGATTTCAAAACTAATAAAACTAGATTTGAGAATGATTTTCAAATTTCATAATCACTCACTGACAGAGCAAATATTAATGCCATTGCATGTACCTAAGAAAGAACAAATCTTCAACCATAGATATCAAGAAAACTATTGCAGTTAGAGATCATTGTGATGACAGCTTTTACAAGGGATATTACAAGCCTGAAAGCAAAGAATTTTTACTTTTTTTTTTTTTCACTAGTATAGTACAGAACCCAAAAATCAGTGATTGGTAATACATCCGTGTTCAATTTAGTTCAAAAGAATGTAGAAGAAGAGTGAATCTGTTTTATTTTGTAATACAACTCTTGCAGAGCAAAGTTTTTACACTTACTTTTATACAAACTTCAGTAACTATGGTTAGTCTTAACCATAGATCAATTAACTATAGTTTACTCAAATTAACTCTAACTAACAATTCTAACTAATCAACTACATTACACATCACATTTGACTAACATTTAACTACTAAATTATACAATATTTAATAATCCAAGACACCCCTCAAGTTGGTGGGTGACGAATGTTAATCACTCCTAACTTGGACGATAAATGGTGATGTAAAGTCCTGAAAGAGCCTTAGTAAATAGATCCGCAGGCTATTCATGAGTAGAAACATGAGTAGGAAGAATCAACCCTTCCTTAAGCTTGGTACACACAATGTGACAATCAATATCGATATGCTTCGTGCGCTCATGAAACATTTGATTTGAAGCAATATGAATGGCAGATTTATTGTCACAGCACAGAGGAATTGGAAGTTGGAGAGGAAGAGCTAAATCAGTCAAGAGCTGTGTCAACCAAACAAGTTCACATACTGTGGGGGTCATAGCGCGATATTTTGCTTCAGAGGAGGATCAAGAGATTGTAGCTTGCCTCTTTGATTTCTAGGACAGCGGAGAACCTCCTAGGAAAATGCAGAACCCATTAATGAATTTACGAGTCATCAAGCAAGATGCCCAATCTGAGTCACAAAAGACCTGTAGGCGAAGAGAACCATGAGCAGGGAAGAATAAACCCATACCAGGAGATTGCTTGACATACTTGACAACTTTTAGAGCAGCTTGGAGATGAGAATCCTTAGGCTGATGCATGAATTGGCTAAGGAGATTTACTGAAAAACTGATATCAGGTCTAGTCAAGCATAAGTAAAGCAATTTACCAATGAGTTTTTAATATATGGAGGGATCTTTTAATGCAGAATCTGCCTATCCAGGAAATTGCTCATCATATGCGGCTATAGTAAATTTTATATTTGGATCAAGAGGGACTAATGATGGCTTGGCAACAGCTAGCCCTGATTCGGCAATCAACTCCAAGGCATACTTCCTTTGGCATAAAGTAATGTCTTTGAAAGATCTTGCAACTTCGAATCCCAAAAAATACCTAAGAGCTCCCAAATCTTTCAACTTAAAATGTGAGTGTAGCAAGTCTTTAGTAGCTCAAATGAGTGAAGGATCACCTACTAGTAAGAACTAAATCATCAACATAAATGAGCAATAGAACAATCTAACCTTGAACTTTCTTAAAGAAAAAAAAGTGGTCTGATGGGGACTGCTCAAAACCTCCCAACAAGAGTGTAGCAGTAAGCTTGGTATTTCAAGCTCCGGAGGCTTGCTTCAAGCCATACAAAGACTTATGAAGCCCACAAACCAATGCCTTATCATGTTGTTTAGGAAAACCTTGATGTATGTTCGATAAGAACTGAAATACTACAGAGGCATTTTTGATAATTGGGTGAAAGATGTGTATAGGATATGTAGTTTTGTATAGGATATTGAACAGTGGCTGTTAGATTGGATTGAGGCAAGGTGGGAGAAACAAAATCGGTAGTCCATATGGGTGGTTTAGTTGTCCTACTAGATCTTCTAAGCTGGGCAGGAGAAGTGGGATTATCATATTCTTGAGCCATGAAGGTGTCTAGGAAAATTGGTTTGTTAAAAGGATGCCAAGTAAAAGGAAATATATGCTCATGACAGACCACATCTCGGTTAATACAAACAAATATAGAATGTAAATCATACAAGATATAACCCTTTTTTGTGGACGAATAACCAACAAAAACACAAGGTGTAGTGGAGTGAACTTATCATGAGGAACCAAATTGGTAGCATATGCCAAGCAGCCAAAAACCTTTAAATGATCCAAATTATGTTTAGTCCCAAAGAATTTCTCATATGGTGAAAGACCATCTAAGACTCTAGTAGGCAACTTATTAATGATGTATACTGCAGCCTTAACCACATAACCCCATAAGTAATTTGGGATGCTGGATTGAAATTTAAAGGCCCTAGCCATATTTAGGATATGTCTATGTTTTCCTTCTACCACTCCATTCTACTGTGGAGTGTAAACACATGTACTTTCATGTATGATACCTAAATTAGCTAGGAGTTCATGACATTGGTGATTAAAGAACTCTAGTCCATTATCAGTTCTTATGTATTTAGGTGTTTGATTAAACTAATTCCTAACCATATGAAGGAAATCTTTCAATGTTTGAAAAACATCCAATTTGTATTGCATAAGAAATAACCATGTTATCCTAGTGTAATCATGAACCATAATAAGGAAAAATCTAGCATTCCCTTGGGTAGGTGTCTTATAAGGCCCCCACACATCTAAATGTAACAATTCAAAAACATGTGAAGAACTTGTATCACTTGAGGCAAAAGACAGCCTAGTTTGTTTAGCTAATGGGCAAACATCACAATGAAAATCATGTTGCTCAGGTAAATGATTATGTATTTTCTTAAGGACTGAAAGTGGTGCATGCCCTAGTCTTTTATGCCAAATTACTATATTTTTAACATGTAATGAGGTGGACAATGCTGAGGACAAACAAGGGGTTTTTATTAATGAAGCAGTAGGTACAATTGAAGACTTACAAAGAGTTTTATTAATGCCTAAATCAAAAGAATGTCTATACGCAGCTTCTTTTATTCCTAAATCTGAAGTATGTGATTTTATTTGTGAATTAGGAACAAAATGACGTAACCCTAGGCATTGCTTACCAATCTCCCTCAGTTTGCCACTCCAAAGATCCTGTATAACACAAAAATAAGGGTAAAATGTGACTGAACAGTGACCAATTGAAGTTAATTTGGATATTGACATCAAATTGTATTTGAAATCTGGTAAGTATAAGACCTTATCAAGACCCAAATGTTCTTGCAATTTTACAGAACCAACATGTCTAATAAGTGTTTTTGTGCCATTTGGGAGACCTACATAGTTTACTATGGGTGATTGGCTAACAACAGTTGATTCAAGATTCTGAAAATTATGAGTCATATGATCTGTAGCTCTTGAATCTAATATCCAATCTTCAGTGTTTAAGCTAGAGTACAAAGAAACAGTTTTACCTGCCAAGTTTGCAGATGGTGTCAAGAGGTTCTCTCCTTCCCTAGCAATTGTAACAACTGAGCATATTGCTCTAGTGTCAACACATTTCCAAGATTGGTTCCAAATTTTGAAGTGATCGATTATGTCTATGAAGCTGATTCCTAGTTTGATTGAGCTTGATTAACCTTAGCCTTGGTCCCTGATTTCCCTCTAGTGAATGGAAAATCTGTTGGATATCCATGCAGCTTATAGCAACTTTCCTTCTTATGTCCTAAAGCATGACAATAATCACACTCTAAATAAGGTTTCTTTCCCTTATATTTTGGGTTGTGATTCTGATTCTTCTGGCCTTGTGAGTATAATGCAGTGGTGACCTCTGTGTTGTTATTAAAACCAATCAGAACCTTTTGGCTTTCATCTTGACTTACTATAGAATACACCTATTTCACCGAGGGTAGAGGAGCCATCAACAAAATTTGGCTTCATACTAAGGCATAAGAATCATTCAGACCAATCAAGAATTGTAGTAGTTTCTGTTGATTCAAGTGAGCCAAATAAGCCTTGGCTGAATCACTGTCCGGTGCTAGTAAGCTTACTAGTGAACTTAACTCATCCCAAAGAGTCTTAAATTTGTTGTAATACACCGCAATAGAACTGGTTCCTTCTACCAAATTCACAATTTCTCTGTGAATACCAGAAACTCTTATGCCATTAACCTTGTTGTATTTTTCTTGCAGATCTTGTCACATTGATGTGCGCTACTCGAATATGCAATACTATTGAATATATCTTTTGAGACCGTGTTAAAGATCCATGCTAACACCAAGGAGTTACATCTCTCCCATTGCGCATGCAAGGATTGATTGAACTTCAATTTTTCACGAGAACCACTGACAAACCCTAGCTTGTTCTTCGCCCTCAAGGACACGATCATAGCTTGACTCCATATCCTGTAATTCACTATCCTAGTGAGTTGCTCTGAAATCAAGAATGAACCAAGAGTATCCAAAGGATGGATGTAAAGAGGTGAGCTTGAATCTGTCGCCATTTCACCGACTTTGAATCGCAGCTTCTTCGAGTAATTTTCAGGTGAAAACAAGCTTAATCAAACGTTAAAGCAAAAAATTGGTAAGTTCGATTGATCTTCGAATGAAATCTAAACAATTTCTCCTTTCAATGTTGGCTAATTTCTGAAAGGAAGAAGCGATTTTGCAACTTGATGAAGAGCTCTGATACAATGTTCAATTTAGTTCAGAGAAATGTAGAAGAAGAGTGAATCTGTTTTATTCTGTAATACAACTCTTACAGAGCAAAGTTTTTACACTTACTTTTATGCAGACTTCAGTAACTATGGTTAGTCTTAACCATAGATCAATTAACTATAGTTTACTCAAACTAACTCTAACTAATCAACTACATTACACTTCACATTTGACTAACATTTAACTACTATATTATACGATATTTAATAATCCAAGAGCAAGTGGAATAAAACGAATATATAAAGAACAAATAAATTGTTTTATGTTCATACATGTAAATTCCCATTAAGGGTCATGGGCAAGAGTACTGTATGCATACTTTACAAGTTTTTTGAGTTGTTAGCAAGCAACCTTGAGCGCGGACAAAATTGAACTGGAATTATATCCACAAATTAATACTTAATAACATGGTGGCGTAACCATAGTTCATACATCACCATGTGGAATGCATCATATTTGATGGGAGGCGAATTCCAGTGGAAGTGCTTCTGGACCTGAAAACATGGCACGATAAGCATTCATTATAGATTGTAAGCCATAATTGTTGAAAAATTGATACCCGATTTAAAAAATAATAATAATAATAAATAAATTGATTTCCTTAAATATTGGTAACTGAAGTGATTATTTAAATTTATAGAATGACAGTTCACAACACGAAAATTTAACTATTTCAAGTGCAGTGAATAGCTTCTACCTTAACTAGGTTCTTATGCAGTGAAACAAATTCTTCATCTGATATGTTCTTGAGTATTTGCTTGAGCTGGTAGACATCATTTTCTTTAAGTACGACAGCAAATTTGCGCCAGTCCAGAATGTCATTGAATGGCAGGTCATAATAGTCCGATAATATTACTGAGAAAAAAAAGGGTTATGAGATGGTAATTAAAGCAAACAAAACTACATGTGAAAATAGCATCCAAGCAATAATCAAGACCTTAAAGTTAGATAACTGCACAGAAAATCTTAAATTATAGAATATTGGTTAATTAGTAAGATCAACTTTAATCATACACTCCCAGCCAATTTTGTGTTTCCTCCTACCAAAACTCCAGCACTACTCAAACAACTTCGGCATTCTGAGTGGTATAGCAAAATGTGTTCTTGTTATAGGGATTTCCAGGTTAGAGGAGTCCTAGGGCAGATTACGGGTTTGAATCAGAGTTGTTTGATCTAGGTTTCTTGGGTGTCATTCTTTGTAATCATGACTGTAATCGGTTGTTCTTTAATCAGAGTGTAGCGAACTCCCTTTCCGGAGTTCAACGTGGATGTAGCTTGCTCAAATCAGGCAAGTGAACCACGGTAAAGATCCGGTGTTTATTGTTTGTGATTTCTAGTTTCTTGTTTGTTTCAGTTTGTATTTTAGGTTGATTGCATAACAGTGGTATCAGAGCCATCGTCCTAGGGTGTAATCTAGGTTTTAGAAATCGTTCAATTTTTTGACAGATCGAAAAAATTAGGGTTTGCTCGAAAAATTAGGGTTTCTCAGATTTTAGGGGTTTCTTAATCCAATGGTTCCTAGAGCCTTAGAACTTTGATTCTTACTGAGTCTTGGGGTTATCTTTGTGAGATTAGATCACAAACACTGGTTAAGGAGAGTAATCTTGGTTAGTGCAGTGAGTCTGTACTTGCAGTGTTCTTTTTCGGTTGTCTGTCCAGTTTAAGGGTATATAGGTTGGAAACCAGTGACCACCTTAAAAACTGCTTGGCAGTATTTGGCAACTTTTGGTGTAACAACGCCACGTACGCCTTAGATTGTACTTGTAGTGTTCTCTTTCGGTTGTTTGTCCAGTTTAAGGGTATATAGGCTGGAAACCAGTGACCAGCTTAAAAACTGCTTGGCAGTATTTGGCAACTTTTGGTGTAACAACGCCACGTACGCCTTAGATTGTACTTGTAGTGTTCTCTTTCGGTTGTTTGTCCAGTTTAAGGGTATATAGGCTGGAAACCAGTGACCAGCTTAAAAACTGCTTGGCAGTATTTGGCAACTTCTGGTGTAACAATGCCACTTACACCTTAGACTGTATCACACTGTCTATATAATACCATGAGCATTACACGGATGGAGATCTCCCAATACGATGGGAAGATCGATTTCGGGAGTTGGAAGAAGAAAATGAAGGCTCTGCTTTCGCATAATAAAGTCGGCCTTGCACTGGAGAAGGATCAAAATAAATGGTCCGAGGAGAAATTG
The DNA here is from genome assembly GCF_008641045.1 of Pistacia vera. Lineage (NCBI taxonomy): Eukaryota > Viridiplantae > Streptophyta > Magnoliopsida > Sapindales > Anacardiaceae > Pistacia > Pistacia vera. The sequence goes on along the minus strand of NW_022196018.1, from coordinate 557,753 downwards.
AAGGAAAAGGAGGAGATTGATGAAGCAGCCTACAATTTGATCGTGATGAACCTCTCAGACAATGTACTGAGGAAGGTTGATGGAATCGAAACCCCTCTAGGGTTATGGGGTAAACTCAAAACTTTGTATGCACTTCAATCTGCACCAAACTTAGCTTTTCTCAAGGGTGCTTTGTTTTCTTATAAAATGGATAGTAGCAAGACAATAGAGGAGAACCTAGATGAATTCCTAAAAATGACCTTAATTTTAAAGGGCACAGATCAGGAACTAGGAGAGACTAGTCTAGCCATGATATTGTTAAACTCCATTACTGAGGATTATCTTGTAGTTAAGAATGCACTTCAGTATTCCGGTACTGTCCCTAGTGTTGACTTGATTGTGGTTGGTCTTAAGGCTAGAGAACTTGAGTTAAAAGTCCAAAAACAAAGTGGGAGTAACCTGTTTGTTAGGGGAAAACCAGATACCTTTCAATCTAGTAAAGGCAGTCAACCTAGCCAAGGGTCTAAAAACAAGAAACGAGGTAAATGGAACAATAAGCATTAGGCAAAGTCTAGAAAATGTTTTTTCTGTAATAAAACTGGTCATCTGAAAAAGAATTGCTTTGAATGGCTTAAGAAACAAAAGCAGGGAAACACAGAGAGTAACCTAGCCTCATCCAAACACTTAGCTGAAGAAACAGAGGTGCTTACTGTCTCTGTTTCTAACAATACAAGAGAGTGGGTGTTAGATTCTGGGTGCTCTTTTCACATGAGCCCCAATAGGGACTGGTTTCATGACTTTGAGGAATATGATAAGGAGACTGTGTTCATGGGGAACAACAATGCCTGTAGGATCAAAGGTAAAGGCAGTATAATCCTTGGACTCTGTAGTGGGAAACTAATAAAACTTACTCATGTTAGGTACATTCCAGAACTTAAAAGGAACCTCATATCCTTAGGAACCTTAGATGAAGAAGGATGCTGTCACAGAGCTGAAAATGGGTGGCTGAATGTGTATAGAAACCAGAATCTAATTCTGAAAGGAGAAAAAAAGAATGGGTTATACATCCTATGTGGAGAATATTATTCTGATTGCCTAAGTTCTTCTCTTGTCACCCCAAATATGTCAGTAACAGAAAAATGGCACCTTAGGATAGGACATATGAGTCAGAGGGGACTAGATATCCTAAGTAACCAAGGCATGTTAGGAAAGGACACTGCTGCAACCTTAGAATTTTGTGAGAACTGCATTTTAGGAAAACAGCACAGAGTCAGTTTCCCAAAAGGCATACACCTGGCCAAAGGTTATTTAGAGTACATACACTCAGACTTATGGGGACCTGAGAGAGTGAGGTCTCATGGGGGCAGTAGTTACTTTATGTCCATTGTAGATGATTTTAGCAGAAAAGTGTGGATTTACACCCTTAGAACTAAGGACCAGGCACTGTCTAAATTTCAAGAGTGGAAAGCCCTAGTGGAAAACCAACTAGACAAAAAGGTAAAAACTCTAAGGACTGACAATGGATTAGAGTACTGTAACACTGAATTTGATAAGTTTTGTAGTGAGCAAGGAATCCTAAGACATAGAACTGTGAGAAGAACCCCTCAGCAGAATGGGGTAGCTGAGAGGATGAATAGGACACTCCTGGAAAAAGTCAGATGCTTGTTGTTCACTTCAGGGTTACCTAATACCTTCTGGGGAGAGGCCTTGTCCACTGCAGCCTATCTGATAAATAGGAGCCCCTCAACTGCCATAAATTTCAAATGTCCTGAAGAAGTTTGGTCAGGAAGAAAGCCTGGTTTAAGCCATTTGAGAATCTTTGGGTGTACAGCCTATGCACATACAGTGGGAGGAAAGTTAGAGCCTAGATCCACCAAGTGTGTGTTCCTAGGATATCAAGATGGTACCAAGGGGTATAGACTCTGGGACAGAAAGTCACCAGGGGTAAAAATCATCATTTCCAGGGATGTGGTCTTTAATGAAGGGGAGTTCCCTTGTAAAACCAATGAACTGAACACTGGTACAAGCACCCCAACTGAACCTACCAAGGATACAACTGAGAGTACAACCATTGAGGTGGAGCCTGTGGGTCAGCAGGCTGAACCACCTCAACCCAATGAGGAACATGCACCTGAAAACCAACCAGGATCAGAGGATCCTGGATCTGATAGTGAAGAAAATGAAGCAGATGCCTCAGAGCCCCAACATGCACACTTAGAACACTATCAACTTGCCAGAGACAGAATAAGGAGGGAGGTAAGACCCCCTGCCAGGTTTTCTTATGCTGAACTAATATACACTGCTTTGCTTGCAGGAACAGGGATTCAAAGAACAGAACCAGACTCATATGAAGAAGCCATGAACTCTAAGGAAAGGGAAAAATGGAGGCAAGCAATGGAAGAGGAAATGAGGTCACTTGAGGTAAACAGAACCTGGTCCTTGGTTCCCAAACCCAAGGATCAAAAGCTAATCAAATGCAGATGGCTGTACAAGATTAAAGAGGGAATCTCAGCTACTGACCCCCTTAGGTACAAGGCCAGGTTAGTAGCTAAGGGTTACACCCAACGTGAAGGAATAGACTTCAATGAAGTCTTTTCCCCTGTAGTCAAGTATAAAACCATTAGGTTAATGCTCTCCATTGTTGCCCATTATAACCTAGAGTTAGAACAGATGGATGTTACCACTGCCTTTCTGCATGGTAACTTAGAAGAGGAGATTTACATGAGCCAACCCCTAGGTTTTATTGATCCCAAGAAACCTAACCATGTGTGCATTCTGCACAAATCACTGTATGGACTGAAACAGTCCCCGAGACAGTGGTATAAGAGGTTTGACAATTTCATTGTAAGTATAGGATACACTAGGAGTAGATATGATAACTGTTTCTATTTTAATTTGAATCATAATCTGCCTGTATATCTTTTACTGTATGTGGATGATATGTTACTTGTGAGTGAGTCTAAGTCTAAAATTCATGAGTTAAAGGGTCAGCTTAGATCAGAATTTGACATGAAGGACCTAGGAAATGCCAAAAGAATCCTAGGAATGGACATTATCAGGAACAGGGGCAAACATGAATTAATCATTAGGCAGAAATCATACTTAGAAAAACTAGTGTCTAAATTTGGTATGGCTGACTCAAAACCAGTGTCTATGCCTCTTGCAAACCATGTTGTGTTAAACAAGAGCCAATGCCCCACAACTGAGTCTGGAATAATCAAAATGGAATCTGTCCCCTATGCTAATGTTGTTGGATCTGTGATGTATGGAATGATCAGTACCAGACCAGACTTGTCCTATTCTATTTCCTTACTGAGCAGATTCATGGCAAATCCAGGCAGTGAGCACTGGACTGCCTTAAAGGGAGTATTAAGGTACATTAATGGTACCTTGAATATTGGTCTAAACTTCTGTAAAAGGCATAATACACTTGACTTGGTGGGTTTTGTAGACTCTGATTTTGCAGGTGACAAAGACACAAGGAAATCCACCACCTCTTATTACTTTACCCTTGGAGGAAATTGCATTAGCTGGAAGTCACAACTTCAGCCCATTGTTGCTCTCTCAACAACTGAAGCAGAGTATATTGCTATTGCTGATGTGTTTAAGGAAGCTGTGTGGCTGCAAGGTTTGTTAGCCGAAGTAAAACTGACTGATGGCAAGGCTACTGTATTCTCAGATAGTCAGAGTGCAATCCATCTCAGTAAGAATCCAGTTTACCATGAGCGGACCAAGCATGTGGATGTCCGCTTCCACTTCGTCAGAGACTTAGTAACACAGGGGGTAATTGATCTTGTAAAGGTATCCACTGAAGATAATCCTGCCGATATGGGAACCAAGGTTGTTTCACCTACAAAGTTCAAGCACTGCTTGAACCTGCTACATGTAAGATAACCTGTGAAGACCAGAACAATGATGGAACTATTTGGGTTTGCTGCACTGTGAATGTTTAGCATTCAAGGTGGAGATTGTTGTGAGTGAATGCTGAAACGGCGTCGTACTGAATTAATGGAACGATGTCGTTTTGAGACAGCTCCTGGATGATCCTGACTGCTGATTCAGAGGAAAAACCAACGGCTGAGATCAAGCCTCCAGTCAACACTATAAAAGGATTAGGGTTTCTTATTGTAACAATAGATCAAACATAAAAAGGTCGAGAGCCGTTTTCGTTTTCTTTTGGTAAAACTAGGGTTCTTTCTTTGGGTCTGATTTCAGTGTAATCTGTGGGTTTCTTGAGTGGTTTGGGTTAATCAATCAAGGGAAGAACTACTGTGTTCTTGTTATAGGGATTTACAGGTTAGAGGAGTCCTAGGGCAGATTACGAGTTTGAATCAGAGTTGTTTGATTTGGGTTTCTTGGGTGTCATTCTTTGTAATCGTGACTGTAATCGGTTGTTCTTTAATCAGAGTGCAGTGAACTCCCTTTCCGGAGTTCAACGTGGATGTAGCTTGCTCAAATCGGGCAAGTGAACCACGGTAAAGATCCGGTGTTTATTGTTTATTGTTTGTGATTTCTGGTTTCTTATTTGTTTCAGTTTGTATTTTAGGTTGATTGCATAACAAATCTGATATATAATATATTCGAGGAGTTCTACAATATAAAGTACTCCTTGAATATGAATAAATTTTCAGTTGAGATGATAATTCCAATTAAAAAGAAAAGTGAATATTTTGCGGGAATAATTAACTTAAAGGTTACAAAGAATATAGAAAAAGGAAACGGTAATATTGTATTTGTATTGGCACCTATTGAATATAGAACCGTAAGATGAGATAAGGAGTTTTTTTTTTTGATAAATAAGTAGTATCATTACAAGAGAGAAAGAATGTACAGAGGTGTCATAAAAAAACCAACCATCTTATCTCAGGACAAGCCTTGGGATAGGAACAAAAACACAAGCTTAATAGACCGAGAACCTAATCTCCTCTTGTCTGTCTAACTTAAGCACACAAAGGATAGGAGGCAAGAGGAGAGAAGTTGGGAATTCAAGTGAGGAGGGGTAGATTTTCAAAAAAATAATATAATCTATAATTTTCAACATAATGATAAATATTTTTAAAAAATTAATTTTTAATTCATTGTAATTACAATTGCTTTTTACTCGTTTTAATGTTTTGAAATCCATCATTGTCAACATTGTTAAAAAGTCAAATGAAAGAAATGAATTAACTGTGATAAAAAACCCAACAAAAATCCTAATTTCCTAAAGGTAAACTAAAGTAAAAATCATGTAGAATAGAATTCTTAAGATAATAAGTGATTTGACCTACATCGAAACCACAATTTCTTTTACATGCAATGAGTTAAATGAAATTTCTATAACATGAACCTTATTTATTTATAACCTAACTATCTTGTTTATTTTGTTTTTGGACATGATTATTGGACTTGGAGGAATAATTTAAAAAATATAGAACTATTTAGGGTGTAATTATAATTTTATAAAAATTATGGTCTTTTTTTTTTTTTTTTTTTTTTATTAAATTTTGGTGATAGCCCAGGCTCGTGGGCCAATGCTGGCTCCGCCACTCATAAAGATAATTAATGTGAAACCTAAAAGCTAGATTTGTAAAACATGGAGTTTGTCACATCTCTCGTATCAAATAATACTTTTGCGAGAATCATAAGATAAGGAGTTTGTTAAAAAGAGAGCTTGTGCTGTTGTGCACCTATCATTCATAGTATCCGGCTATATCCTGAAAAGCAGGAACCATGAGGACGGAAGAATCATCAACTTTCTCAAATCTTGTGCTTTCCCTGTGGATCTTTCTATTCATCGCTGAAATACAATCAAGAGAAGGTCAAGAAATCTGTTCTCCTTCATGTGGAAACATCAAAAACATAAGCTACCCTTTTCGCGTAAAGGGCGACCCAGCAAGATGTGGTAGTCCTTACTTTGAACTGTCTTGCAGAGCAACAAAACTATCCTGGAAATCAATTCAGCAAAGTACTATGTCAAGAGAATCTCATATGATGAACAGATTATCAGTGTTGTTGATATTAACTTAGCCGAGGGCAGCTGTTCCCTTCCGTACAAATCTCTGTCAGCACAGAATTTTCCTCCGGATATAAATTTTATAGATTATCGTTATGTTGACAATCTTGCCCACAGGAAAGACCTTCTGTCTGCCAGATTTTTGAGGTGCTCGCTTAATATCAGCGATCTGGCTTATGTAAGAGTTCCTTGTTTGAGTGGAGATGGCTCACAAGTTTATGTTACTTATCAAGGTGAATTTATATCTGATATCCCAGTGTCATGCTTGCTAATTTCAGTGGTTCCATTTCAAAACCGGTCTCATTATAGGAATGAAACATATCCTTCTTATGAAACCATCCGGAGGTTTCTGCAGTCAGGTTTCGGTCTTAAATGGTCAGCTGACTGCTTTCTTTTTCGTGCCAAAACTTCGAAAGTAAGCTTTGTCTTTTTTAAAATATAATTTATTGTTTTATTTTAAGAATTTTTGTGTATCATGAAGAAATTTATTTTTTATTTTCATGTCCTCCTCTTATGCAGATAATTCCGCTGAAAATATTGATTTCCTATCATTGCTGCGACATTCTTATAATCCTAAAACACTCCTCAAACCCGACTTATCCGACAGGATCCTAGGTATATGAATTTCTAGCTGGAATTAATTTATGTTTTTATTGCCTTGGCAATATTTTTCATTTAACTTTCTCTTTACTTGGCCAGTGGTTGCTCTTGGTTTCAGATTTATCATTTTTCCACTAGCTCTATGTCTGTATGTTATTCACAAATATAGAAAAATCTGGAAGAAAGCTGACGCGGTAGAGAATTTCTTGCACAATCAGCAAACTTGGATGCCGAAAAGGTACTCTTACGTTCAGATAACTGCCATGACAAACCACTTCAGAGACAAGCTAGGCCAAGGTGGCTGCGGATCAGTTTATAAAGGGCAACTTCATACCGGTAGATTCATTGCTGTCAAGGTACTCGAAAACTCTAAGTTCAGTGCTGAAGAGTTCATCAATGAAGTTTCCACAATTGGTAGAATTCACCATGTTAATGTTGTACGGTTGTTGGGATTCTGTTCCGAGGAATCTAAACGTGCTCTTGTTTATGAGTATATGCCTAATGGATCACTTGATAATCATATCTTCTTGAAGAAAAGTAGAGGTGTATCATTAACTTGGGAGAAACTTCATGAGATTGCTTTAAGTATAGCTCGTGGAATTGAGTATCTACATGAAGGTTGCGATGTGTGCATTCTGCATTTTGACATTAAGCCTCAAAATATCCTGTTAGACCACCATTTCACTCCAAAAATCGCAGATTTTGGCCTCGCAAAATTTTATCCAAAGGAAAATGATTTTTTGTCCATTAGTAAAGAAAGAGGAACGATAGGTTACATAGCTCCGGAATTAATTTCAAGGAATTTCGGAGTTATTTCTTGTAAGTCAGATATTTATAGCTTTGGGATGTTGATATTGGAAATGGCTGGAGGAAGAAGGAATTCTGATATGAGAGCAGCTCGATCAAGTAAAGCATACTTCCCGTCATGGGTATATGATAGGATAAAAGATGGAGAAGATTTAGAACTCCTGAATTTCACTGAAATTGACGATGTCATAGCAAGAAAACTGTGTATAATTGGGTTATGGTGCATTCAAATGAAGCCAGTAGATCGACCCTCAATGAGTAAAGTTGTGGAAATGCTAGAAGGAAGTATTGACAACTTGCAATTGCCTCCTAAGCCTTTTTTTTCTTCCTCTCAACAGAACTCGATGAGAGTAATTGAATCAGATTCTTCATCAGAGCTGCAAATATCTGAATCAATTGAGGAATAATGCTTGTATAATAATGATTGTGATGTATAGTTTTTCCAATGGAATGTATGGAATAAATAAAATTCACATTTGTGTTCTTCACCATGTGGGTTATTTATAATTAAATATATATATGCAATTAAGACTGATACTAAAATTATATAAAACATGCTTTGAATCTTACAGAACTCCAAGTTGAATCTTATCCCACTTCCCATTTGCATGTTTTTGTCCACAATCTCAGTTCACACACATCCCTATCTAATCTTGTCCATAATTTCTTGGCATGTTCTATAGCATACAAAGACTAGATGTAGCCATTCATAAGGCTTAAGGCCCCTTGGGTCCTACAAAAAATATTAATATAAATGTATACAGTTTCATCTCTAAAATCTTATTTCTTAATACAGTCACCCTTACTTGTTGAGTCTCCCATTTTGGCCCTTATTTATTAAAAATCATCTCCCAAACTCTACTTCTCTGTTCCAAGTTCTTTCTCTTTCACCATGATCCTTGGGGTGTATACAATCCTCTTCCTCCTTTTACCTTTCTCAGGAGCCAAATATTCTTCAGGTGGAAACACTGATCAAAATAAATATGAGTTCTGTAAACCAACAAGATGCTCCCAAACGGAACCAACCATTAGATTTCCCTTCAGACTCAGAAATAATCAGTCAAGGTCTTGTGGCCTTGAAGGGTTTGAATTGTCATGCTTCAATAACAAGACTCAGCTAAAACTTCCTTTCACCGGCGATTACTATGTTCAAAAAATTGACTATCTTCACAGCACTATTTCCTTTATGGATGTGCACGAGACACCACGCTCACTGCAAAATCTTCACTGTGCTAACCTCTCAAACTTCAAATTCTTTCTTTCCAACTTCAATACTTCGGATTACACTATCGTGTACTGCTCTAAAATGATCGAAGATTCACAGTATGTTGTTGGAGAGATTGATTGTAACAGAAATGAAAGTGATTTTGTTTACGCAATATCTGCCACCGAGTTAATGGATAATCTGCCTTCAAATTGCATTGTAAATCAAACAGTTAAGAGTTCCGGTTAAGCAGAATCGGCTGCATTTCAAGGACTTTGTCCTGAAGGCCTTGTCATCAAGAACTATCGTCATGGAATGGAAAGCCCTTGCTGGATGCTATCACTGCGAAAAATCAAGGAATTACTGTGGGTTCAACACCACAAGTAATTCAACAATTTGTGTCAAACAAAAACGTAAGTTACCATTAAGCATTTTTTTTATTTCTTTATCAAGTTCTGAACACTAATGAATGTCACAAGCGATTCCTCAAATTAATTTCTTTTTTAAGAAGCTTCATTGACCTTTTATCCATTTGCACATATAATTCATGCTCTTGCTTTCGGATTTGTAATTCATGATTTGCAATGTTTTCTTTCTTTCTCTAGATAATGGGTAAAGGCTAATTACATCCCCTGTCTGTGTGTCATTCCTTTTTATTCACCTAAAAGAATTCCTTATACTGTCGAGCATTACCCAAATGAATTGAACTTTATTGATCATTTCAGGGTGTTAATTTGCTGGCTTGTGACATTAAATTAGATACTTTTAGGAAAATATTGATGAGTTCTGAAAATTAGAACTTCTATCAATTTTCAATTTGAATGGTAGCAACACAAAAGTTTATTCCTCTGCGAAGCAAAGCATTGAGCGCTTAGCCTAACCGTTTTCCTTTTGAGATGCAGACTTTCAAGGTAATGGATTAATACTTGGAATTATTGGAGGAATTCTCTTCCTTGCATTCGCATTCGTGGTAATTCTAATTTACAAATACAGGAAATCTAGAAATGAAAAACAAACCCAATTGAAAGTGGAGAAGTTCCTTCGAGACTACAAGGCTGTCAATCCAACCAGATATACATTCCGTGACCTTAAGAAAATAACCAGTAAGTTTAAGTACAGACTTGGCCAAAGAGGTTTTGGAAGTGTTTTCAAAGGTAAACTCTCTAATGGAATTCCAGTTGCTGTTAAAATGCTGAAACATTCAAAGACAAATGGTGAAGAGTTCATCAATGAAGTGGCGACAATAGGTAGGATACATCATTTTAACATTGTTCACCTTCTAGGATTTTTCTCAGAAGGGGCACGACATGCTCTTATTTATGAGTTCATGCCCAATGGATCTCTTGAGAAGCTCATCTTCTCAAAAATAAACAACTCAAATCATCGACTATTGAGTTGGGAGAAGATGCTGAACATTGCAATTGGTGTTGCACATGGAATAGAGTACCTGCATCAAGGATGCGACCAAAGAATCCTTCATTTTGACATCAAGCCTCACAATATATTACTAGACCATAATTTTCAGCCAAAAATTTCAGATTTTGGGCTGGCCAAGCTATGCTCAAAGGAAAAGAGTATTATATCAGTGACAACTGCTCGAGGAACGACGGGCTATATTGCTCCAGAGCTTTTTTCTAGACACTTTGGAGAGGTGTCTTACAAGTCTGATGTATTTAGCTTTGGGATGATGTTACTAGAAATGGTTGGATGTCGAGAGAATTTTGACTTTAACATCGAAAATGCAAGCCAAGTTTATTTTCCTGAGTGGATATACAACACAATGAGCCATGGAGAAGAGCTTTGCTTAGAGATTGAGGAAGGTGGAGACGAGGAAATAGCCAAGAAGCTTGCAATTGTGGCACTTTGGTGCATTCAATGGAATCCAACAGAGAGGCCTTCTATGCCAATGGTAATACAAATGCTTGAAGGTGATTTACAGAGCTTGGAGATTCCCCCAAAGCCCTTCGTTTCTTCAGAGGATGAAATGGATGCAAATTGATATATTAAAGGGAATTGTAAGAATATTCTCGTCCAAATTGGCCAAGTATAAATAAGATCTTCTAGTTCTTGTAATCATGAGGGCATTTGAAATAAGTGCAGAACAAGTTAATATATTTTAATGGTTAGAACTTTCTGTTTTAGTTTATTCAATATGATATTTGATCCTCAATAATTGGAATTTTTGTGTCCAATCTCCTGCGATGAATCCACTATATCATAATATTATTTTGCAGATTATTATATTATATGAGCTATAGCTTGAACAACAACCAAATGCATCATTCACCTTAAATGTTTCTTTTCATTTTTAAAATCTATATTGTTGGTGGCATATTCCATTCGACATTTGTAGCACGTAAGGAGTGAAAATTAACAAATGAGAGTCCCACTTATAGCAACACTGCAACAAAGCAAATAGATATTCCAAACAAATCTACAAATATCTCTCTTTTTTTTTTTTTTTTGGGTAATCGAGATTTCTTTGTTAATTTGCTCGTACCTCAACTAATCCTCAAGATCCATTGAACACCCTATAAACCCAAAAGATCAGGTAAGATGGTCTCAAAATTTGAATCTAAGAACTCAAGAAATGAAGTAAACCTTCTTGATCAGTAGGCCAACCCCTTAGGGTTAAAATTCGGAAACCACTAATATCTCCCTACTGCTTGTTTACAAGGAATAACCAAAACTTGGAAGTAAACATATAAAAATTCCATCCACTAATGGTTTATTCTAGTTTTGGGCCTGGGCTTCATATTTATGGTACCACAAGACTCCAGCAACACAAAGGCCTGGTACCATGAAGTGGCATTTCATTAAGCAAATCTTTCTTGTAAAGAAAATTTCAGTTTTGAGCAACTCTTTCGCTCTCTTTTACTTTGTGAATCTTGTGTATTTAGCTGAAATTACAGCCAACAATTTCTGGTATTTCTTTTAGACCCTTGTCCAGACGTGTCCAATTAGTCGAAGAAGAAAACTTGAATTCATCATCTAAATGGGATCTCATAGTTTTTGAAGAATAAAAATACTCAATTTTTTTTTCTGTAATAGCATGAGGGTGGAAATGGTATTGAGATATGACCACCAGGGATTTACAATTTTTTTTTTTTTTTTTTTTTTTTTTTTTTTTTTTTTTTTTTTTTTTTTTTTTTAAAACATGAAGATATAGTAAGTCTTACCATTGCCGGAAATACTAAATCCACTAACGGCATATAAATAGTGTTAAGTTGTTGAGAATTGTCATAAAATGGGTACCTCGATTTAATATTTATCCATGTTATTACTATAAAGTTATCTTATTATAATTATAACAAGTATACTAAGTATATCTAAATTAGTATATAGAATAAGTGCATGTAGAACTAAATAAATCCCTCAGTTACTAAAATTTGTTTTTGATTTTTTAATTTTTCCATATGTTCATGTTTTTACTCTTCAATGATATTTTATGAATATAATGAGATTTAAGCAAAAAGAAGTTTTTGGAAATTTCCCTCAAGACCATAATTTTTTTGTAATAACTAGGGTTCACTTATCTCAATAGACACGTTTTAAGTGAAAAATACTTGCATCTAAGCTTAAAAGTAAATATGTACTGAGTGGTCTAGAGCGTATTATATCCACTCTGTTAAACATGGACAGTTATATTTATTTTGTGATGGATGTAGCTTATCAGTATTTGATGCTTGCCTGAAATGATAATTTCAACAATCTGTCATAAGTTAGGCTGGGAGTAAAGCATGTCAAATTTATCTCATTCACTTCATATTTGCCGCTACTTATAGGAGCTACAGGGCAATGAAAACTCCAATATATAATAACAAGCTTTATCTGATTTGCTAAATGATTATTAAGTGGCTGCAATTTTTGAATTGGTAAGATTTTATTTTCAACCATCAAAAGGTTTTAGCAGACTGAACATAAGTAGCTTCTGATTTCCGAAGAAACAGCCTAAAATCAATAGTCATGCTCCAAACCTTCTTACTCAGCTCTCACTGAAAATCCTTTTACATTATTTTGAACGTTGCATATTACATATACAATTGATGCAGCACTGGTAAGATTCAAATAACTGAATAGACCAAGAGAAAAGGGTTGTAAAAAAGTAGAATGAAGGGAGAAAGAATGTCAGCTGTTACTATCGTGGACTTTCATGAAAAAGAAAATAAGTTTTTAGATTTTTTTTCTTGTATTTGTTCTTACCTTAAGAGAATTAAAACTTTTTGTTTCTTTATGGCCTTAAGATTTGTCAAATAACTAGAAGAAGACAGCTAGAAGACATCCTAAAAATAAACGTACCTGTAAAATTCGCTATGATTTCTTGGCCGAACGATTGATAAATCAAGTCTGTTTATGCAAGTCTAATTCCTCTCCAATTTCCAAGTCTAACTGGCGCGTTTTGCCAATAACAGGGATGACTCGATTCTGTAAGTGATACAAAGATTTCCCTATAACTATAAGTCTCAATTTTAGAAGTATTACTTCTCTGGAATATTGTGTCGGGTAGAGACTCTTTATGGGTCAAATGGGTCTATACATATAGGCTGAGTGGGAGGAATTTCTGGAATATTCAAGTGCCCTTGGACGCTAGCTGGTGCTGGGACTGCTATAGGGGACGGGCAAGGTACTTCATTGTGGTTCGACAACTGGCACCCACAAGGTTCCCTGGATGGGATTATTCCCTTTAGGTTATCTTTGTTGTGTATTTTACTTGCAAGAGCGCAATTTTCGTCTTTTCAAAAACAAAAGGAGTAGTGATAACCTGGAAATTCAGATTTTTTGGGATGTAAGACTCCAACTCGATTCTTAAAATTTAAAGATAATATGAGTGCGTACAGTTGTGGATGAATGGGAACTCCCTAGAGACTGCATCGTTATGAAAGATCATAGAGCCTGATAATCCTTTTTTATGTTGATGATTTTTTTGAAAATGCTGTGTGGATTGCTGGATGATTTTCATAATTTTACGGTGAGCAGGTTTGTGTTTGTTGAGGTATGTAGAATGGGAGGTGGGCTGATTGTATGGGCAGGATGTGCAGATGCATGGGCCGCCGTTTGGGTTATGCAGAGTTTCTTTTTTGGGCTATGTAGCCTTGTACAGATAATTTGTTTTTGTTTTCTGCTAAGGCCTGTTTTTGATTGGGCCTTTATGTAGAGGATTATACATACTTTTGGTCTTCGGCGTCTTTTTGTTGGCTTCGCCTTGGACTTGTCCATGGCAAAAGCATGCAGGACAGTTCCCTCTCCTTCTATTTTTTATTCTTTTTTCAATGTAATTACCGGGCTTACCCAAAATGTCTCTTATTTTGTTGTGTCCATTGTTATCTGTCATCTTTTACCTCTATCCTTGGCCCAAGAAGAAGAGAGATTCAGAGCAAGATGTCCATCTTTCAGTTGTGGTTTACTAGTAAAAAAAAATGTAATGGCTAGAACTATATATTACTGATTTATATAAGCTGCCTGAATTTTAATTGTAACTTGTATTGCAGGAAATGGAAACTTGAGATTGAAGCTAGCCATAGGACTTGATAATATATATACCTCTCTAACCAACAAGTATTTTATTGAATATTGATTGTTTGGCCCCTACTCCTAGTTTATTAGGAAGCTTAAAGTTACCTAGATTGGTAAAATCCATGACTTATCATTCTGATCATTTCCATCTTTATGTTTTGATAACACCTTTCTTTGATTTGCAGGCATAACAGCAATTGGAATTGGCATACTGAAACTTACAATCTTTTGCTTTAGAAAATTTCATTTTTATGGTATAATTCCAGAGTGTTCTGGTGGAAGAAAACTATTAGAGCAGTCCAACATCAGCTCGTCTCATGCAAACGCAACAGCTCGTGGCGAACTGGTTGCCACGAGCAGCTCATCTCATGCAAATGCAGCAGCTCGTGGCATCCTCAAAGATGTTGATATGCAGCCACATTCTATATCACATGGACACACCTCACATGATTATTGTTGAGGAAAATTACCAACTAGTCTTATTCATAGCTGAGGTGTCCTTGTACCATTATGTAAATTTACAGTTTGTTATGCTAGTTGTACAGGAATCTTCTGGTTTGTTTCATTTTGTATCGTGTATAAAGCAGTGGCATCATGTACAGTTTAATTCAATTCAATACAATCAATGCAATAGCATTTTCAACAACACTACTCTGTCCTTTTGTTATTTTTCTTATTACTCTGACATGGTATTAGAGCAAGGTTCAGAGTAAAACCTTCTTTTTCAATGGCTGATGCTGCTTCAAAAAACAATGATGCTGCTTCCAAAAATGATGATGCTTCCACAAACCTTTTCCTGGACTTTTCCAATCCCATCAATCCTTACAGACTCGATCATGGAGATAATCCATCGCTTCCCTTACTCCATGACCTGCTCACTTCCGAAAACTATACTACTTGGTCAAGAGCCATGTGCAGGGCCCTTCGTGCCAAAAACAAACTCGGTTTTATTAATGGCAACTTGTCTAAACCGAAATCAACCTCTGATCCTCTCTTTGATGCCTGGGAGCGCTGTAACGATCTGGTAGTTTCCTGGTTACATAACTCCATTAATCCCTCTCTCAAATCCAGCATTGTTTTGGTTGATGATGCTACTCAAGTCTGGAAGGAACTTAAAGAACGATTCACTCAATCAAATGGTCACCGGATTTTTCAACTTAAAAAGGCATTAACAGGTTTGACTCAAGACAATGATTCTGTTTCTGTTTATTTTGGTAAACTTAAGACTCTATGGGATGAGCTCCTTATGTATGATCCGTTACCTGACTGCTCTTGTGGCAAACTGGTTGTTCTTCTTGACCAATATCAAAGGGATTGTGTAATCCAATTTCTTATGGGCCTTAATGATTCATTCAATGCCACTCGTGATCAGATTATGATCTTGGACCCCTTACCACCCATAAACAAATTTTTTTCAATGGTTCAACAATAAGAACTGCAACATCTCATGGTTCCTAATCTCCCTTCTACTGAGTCTATGACGCTCGCTGCTAACCGACCTTACTTACCATACAGATCCTTACCTCAATCTTCCCAATCATCTAAACGAGACAAACCATTTTGCACCCATTGGAAGATTCAAGGCCACACTCTTGATGCTTGTTTCAAAGCTGGCAATGCTCAACCACCAACCTGCACCCACTGTCATATGACAAGACATATAGCTGCAAAGTGCTATAAACTACACAGGTATCCACCAGGCCACAAGCTTCATGGAAAAACCAAGCAGTACAACCCATATGCTAACATGTCCTCTCTCGACCCTGGAGCAGAAATTTATGATATCAAGATGACCTTTACTAAGGATCAATACCAGAAATTGTTGGCTCTAGTGCAACCAACGGAGGCCTCCACTGCTACGCATGCAGTCAATAATGTCCAGGTAGATTGTTCCTTCTCAGCCACCATGAATGGTATTTCCTCCTCCTCACACACATATACTCCTTGGTTAATTGACACAGGCGCTATAGATCATATGATCTGTAGTACCTCATTCTTTTCTTCAATAACCTCTTCTGTTTCCTTTATTGTTAAGCTACCCAATGGCCAAACAGCGCCTGTTTCCCATATCGGCACAGTCCATATCAACCCAAAATTAACTTTGCACAATGTTTCATGTGTGCCTTCTTTTCACTTTAATTTGATTTCTGTCAAACAACTAATCAACTCTTTCTCTTGTTGTGTTCTTTTTCTTTCACAATTTTGTTTTATTCAGGACCTTTTGACGTGGACCATGATTGGCATGGGTGAGATGAAAGCTGGACTTTACAATCTGATTCCTGCTCAAGTTCCTCATACATCACTTTTTGACCACTTTTCCATTTCATTACACAAAAATATTTCTGTTTCAGCCATTTTCAAGGATGTGAATCTAATTTCCAATCTCTGGCATTGTAGATTGGGTCACACTCCCACTTCCAAAATTCATGTAATCAAAGATCCTTGTATTCAAAATCATGTTTTTACTGTTTCTGATAAAAATCCCTGTCTTGTTTGTCCTCTTGCAAAGCATCATCATCTATCTTTTCCTGATAGTACTCATCAAAGTAAAGCCATTTTTGAACTCATGCACTGTGATATATGGGGACCCCATTCCCTCACAGCATATGATGGCACAAAATATTTTTTAACAATCATTGATGACTATTCTCGAAGTACTTGGATATATTTGCTTAAAGCTAAATCAGATACCAGAAAATGTATCAAGGCTTTTTGTAATCTGGTCAACACTCAATTTCATACCAACGTTCAAATCCTTCGTAGTAATAATGGTCTTGAATTTCAAATGACTGAATTCTTCAACAACCGAGGCATTATTCATCAACGAACGTGTGTGGAAACTCCACAACAAAATGGAAAAGTTGAGTGTAAACACAACATTTATTAAATATTGCCCGAGCCTTACAAATTCAGTCCAACATTCCTCTACTGTATTAGACAGATTGCATACTTACAGCTGCTTACATTATTAATCGCATTCCTAGTCCATTACTTTCAAATAAAACACCCTTTGAGCTCTTGTTTAAAAGGCCTCCCACATACTCTCACATGAGAATATTGGGGTGCCTTTGCTTTACTTCCACCCTCTCCCAAAATCGCCAAAAATTTGATCCAAGAGGTCGTCATTGTGTTTTTCTTGGCTATCTTTTTGGTATAAAAGGTTACAAACTGCTTGATCTCAACCAAGACTGTTTTCCTCTCTCGGGATGTAACATTCCATGAACACATTTTTCCATTTCATCAACAAACCACCACTACGTCTCCTTCCCTTCCCCTACCTTTGCCATCTCTTTATCCCATGCAATCTGTCCCTTCACGAACTTCATCCTCTCCTTTTTCCCCACCTCTTTCACCCATATCCTCTCCTCTTTCTTTCCCCATCCCAACCTTACTACTACAGCACCATTTCCTGCACATACATCTCCACCAGATTCCTCTTCCTTATCTTCTCCTGCCATACCAATTCAACCTTTCCTTCGCAGATCAACCCGTGCACGAACAGCTCCTAACTATTTGTAGGATTTTCATTGTCAACAAGTCAGCTCACTCTTATCCAACCAATCCGTGGACACGGCATTAGCTCCTTCAGGTATTCCTTTTCCTCTGTCCTCTTCGATTTCCTATACACGTTTATCACCTTTATTTGCTTTATTTTCTTCTACCATTTCTTCACAACAAGACCCATAAACTTTTAAACAAGCTGCCAAGGACCTTGATTGGTGCAAAGCAATGGAAGCTGATCTTGCTGCTCTAGAACTAAACAAGACCTGGATCCTTACAGATTTACCTCCTGGAAAATCTCCAATTGATTGCAAATTTGTGTATAAAACCAAATACCATTCTAATGGTACAGTTGAACAAAAGAAAGCACGTTTAGTTACTCGTGGTTTTACTCAGCAAAAGGGAGTCAATTATCATGAAACATTCTCCCCCGTTGCAAAGATTGTTACAGTCCGAACACTGCTTGCCTTAGCTACCTTTAAAGGATGGCATTTACAACAGTTTGACGTTAATAATGCATTTCTTCATGGATATTTACATGAAGATATCTATATGAAGAAGCCCCCCGGATATACTAAAGGTCAACCTGGACAAGTCTATAAATTGCTCAAAAGTCTCTATGGCCTCAAGCAGGCCTCACGGCAGTGGTATGATAAGTTCTCTCAATCTTTGATCAGTTTTGGTTTCAAGCAATCCAAGGCTGATTACAGCCTTTTTACATGTATCACTGCCACTGATTTTACAGCACTACTTGTCTATGTCAATGACATAGTAATTGCTAGCAGCTCTCTTACCTCCATCTCTATTCTCCGAAATTTTTTAAACACCCATTTTCGCATTAAAGATCTTGGTTCCCTGAGGTATTTCTTAGGCATTGAAGTGGCTCGTTCTCCAACAGGAATTCATCTCTGCCAGAGAAAATACACACTAGATATCTTGGCTGATACTAGTAATCTTGCTTCCAAACCACTCAAAATACCCATGGATCAGAACCACAAATTATCTAAAGCATCTGGCACCCTCTTGTCTGATCCCACCCCTTACTGCCAGCTAATTGGTAGACTTCTTTATCTTACTCTTACCAGACCTGACATAAGATATCTCATTCAAGTCTTGAGTCAATACATGGATTGCCCTACCACTACTCATCTTGCTACAGCTCATAAAGTGCTACGTTATCTCAAGAAT
Source organism: Pistacia vera (assembly GCF_008641045.1). NCBI lineage: Eukaryota > Viridiplantae > Streptophyta > Magnoliopsida > Sapindales > Anacardiaceae > Pistacia > Pistacia vera. Next base: position 538,965 of record NW_022196018.1, on the reverse strand, counting down.
GCTCCTGGCCAAGGCATCCTCTTGTCTGCTTCTTCTTCATTATAGCTCATTGGATACTTTGATTCGGACTAGGCATCCTGTCCTGATACTCGCAGGTCTTTAACTGGTTTTTGTGTTTTCTTGGGCCACTCTCTCATTTCTTGGAGGTCAAAGAAACAGACTATGGTATCTCGGTCCTCTGCTGAGGCCGAATACCGAGCCATGGCTTCTACATCTACTGAACTCACTTTGCTGCGGCAATTGTTGACTGATCTTGCCATTTCTCATCCTTAGTCAGCTGAGCTATTTTGTGACAATCAAGTCGCCTTGCATATCGCATCTAATCCGATGTTTCATGAACGGACAAAACACATTGAAGTGGATTGTCATCTTATAAGGGATAAAATACAAGAAGGCACACTTCAGACTACTCATGTTACTACACAACTGTAGCTTGCTGATATGTTTACCAAGTCCTTGCCCTCTCATTTACTCTTCTCACATTTGTCCAAGATAGGAGTAGCTAATATCTACTCTCCATCTTACAGGGGGGTATTAGAGCAGTCCAACATCAGCTCATCTCATGCAAACGCAGCAGCTCGTGGTGAACTGGTTGCCACGAGCAGTTCGTCTCATGCAAATGCAGTAGCTCGTGGCGAAGTATTAGAGCAGTCCAACATCAGCTCGTCTCATGCAAACGCAGCAGCTCATGGCGAACTGGTTGCCACGAGCAGCTTGTCTCATGTAAATGCAGAAGCTTGTGGCGAACTGGTTGCCACGAGCAACTCATCTCATGCAAATGCAGTAGCTCATGGCATCCTCAAAGACGTTGATATGTAGCCACATTCTATATCAGATGGACACGCCTCACATGATTATTGTTGAGGAAAATTACCAACTGGTCTTATTCATAGCTGAGGTGTCCTTGTACCATTATGTAAATTTACAGTTTGTTATGCTAGCTGTACAGAAGTTGTTATGCTAGCTATACAGGAATCTTCTGGTTTATTTCATTTTGTATCGTGTATAAAGCAATGGCATCATGTACAGTTTAATTCAATTCAATACAATCAATGCAATAGCATTTTCAACAACACTGCTCTGTCCTTTTGTTATTTTTCTTGTTACTCTAACAAAAAACTGGAGAATTTTTATAACATTAAGGCATTTTTAAGGAATTATGGATCCCCTACTCCAAAAAGATACAAGTTATTCATTTTTATGGTATAAATTATTATTATTATTATTATTATTTTTTTTTTTTGTTTGTAATTTAAGAAGAATATATTGAGATGTCAATTGAAGTTAATCTCTGACAGATTTGTTACTGATATTTGATGATTGCCTCAAATAAATGAATAATAATTTCAACAGTCTTGTCGTCATTTTAGCTGGGAAAGAATTCATGTCAAGTTGTCAACTTTATCTTATTTTCTTGTGTGGGCATGCAAGATTCCAAGGAAGTAAACTGCAGAAGTTCAATTATCAAATGTATTTTCGTAACCCGTGTGCTTATTTGTTTGATGTGCCACATAAGAGAAGCAAAACAAGTGTAGTGACTAGAAACAGACTTCCAATATATAAATATTCTGTAGACATGAAGCTGGCCTGATATATGTCAAAGGCCAATGCTTCTTCAGCTTCTATTGTTAGTGGGGTAAGGCTATGGCTATTTGCCTCAATAATTCATGAGAGAGAGAAACTGGTAGCTGAAAATTCAATAAGGAACCACAAGTTACATAAACAATATATGTATACAAACTGAAATTGCATATTATGATTGGATGAGTAAAAATTAAAACAAGGAAAAAAAAAAAAAAAGTTAAACTTACAGGTTAAAGTGGATAATGTGACAATTAGACTATCTACTTGCATTAGTTTGAAAATATAAAATAACTATGTTAGGATCCCACATTGAGAGGGAAAATGAGTAGGCATGTGGTTTATAAGGGTTTGGACACCCTCCTTGGCAAGCCAGTTTTCCAAGGAGAGCTCTACCCAAACCCACAAAAGAACCACTACCTAACCTAATTCCTATCAAAGGCCCACTATTCAGTCCAATTCTTATCAATTTGGAAGTGGGTTCTTATCAAATGGTATCAAAGTCAAACCCTGCCCGAGCCTATGTTCCAGAAGGGGCGACCTGGGAAAGTAGGCCACCTAGAGTGAAGCCATCCATAGTAGGCCAACATGGACGTTGGGTCTCAAAGCGTGTGAGAATGTTAGAATCTCACATTAAGAGAAAAAAAGGGTGGGCATGTGGTTTATAAGGGCTTAGACATCTTCTCTTGGCAACTGCTCGTGGGATCGAGTATCTGCATGGGGGATGTGATGTGTGCATTCTTCATTTTGACATTAAGCCACACAATATCTTGTTGGACCAAAATTTCATCCCATAAGTCTTTGATTTTGGACTTGCAAAATTTTATCCAAAGGCAAATGATTTTGTGACCGTTAGTGCTACAAGAGGAACAATAGGATACATAGCTCCTGAATTGATTTCAAGGAATTTTGGAACAGTTTCTAGCAAGTCAGATGTTTATAGCTTAGGAATGGTATTGTTGGAAATGGTTGGAGGTAGAAGAAATTCTGATATGAAGGCAGTTGGTTCAGGCAAAGCATACTTCCCCTCATGGGTATATGACCAAATAAATATTGGAGGAGATTTAGAGCTCCAAGATGTCACTGAGCATGAAGTCGTGATTGCAAAAAAACTTTGTCTAATTGGGTTATGGTGCATACAAGTGAAGCCTTCAGATCGTCCCTCAATTACAAAAGTTATTGAAATGTTAGAAGGGAGCATTGACGACTTGCAATTGCCTGCTAAGCCTTTCTTTTCTTCTTCCGAGGATGTCTCTATAAGAATGATTCAATCAAACTTTTCAACCGAGTGGTTATTATCTGAATCAATGGAAGTGTTATGCCTGGGAAATCAAGGGCTGACGTGGGAAATCACGTGATGGAGCGTGACCTGCTCCCGTCAGAACGGTAAGTGCACGTCAGGCCTGCCAGACGCTGTGGAGCTCCCACGTGTCCATTCCTTGCTCCAAATCGCGTGAAATCGGCTTGGAAGGTGGGCAATGTGACGTAAAGCCAGATTTTGTCCTGACATTCACACCAACCCATGGATTTAATGATGATTATTTGCACTCATCTCACTATAAAAAGAAGAAGACCCCTTCATTGAGGGGATTCGACCATTTTACACTCTGAACTAGCTTTCTCTCTCTCTCTTGTACCTTTGTATTTACTTTTCCCTAATCATTTGTAAGTCAGTCCGCTGTTACGACCTGACCCACAATACTAATACAACTATCAGTAGACGTAGGACTTGCTATCTTAGCATCCGAACCACTTTAAAAAGCTCTCATCATTGCATTTACTCTACGTACTACCCATAATCACGTGTGTCTCTTGGTCAACACAACGTTACGCACGTGTCGATTAGTTGGTGTCAAAATCACGTATCAACAGTTTGGCGCTAGAAGGAGGGGTCGATTTAGTGTTCATCCTTCATCAGGAGAATCTCTAACCTATTGGTCCTACAGCAACAAATGGCCCGCCAATCTGAACCTGAGTAAGCCAACCAGCGCGCTGAGGGAGTTCCCCTAACCCAAGGGGATACCTCTTCCAGAATACCTCCAGCTCTACAAATTGCTGCGGTGGATATCCCAACAGCTTCGTAGCTTGACCCCGCCATCAGAAGCTACCTGGAGAGGTTCGACAATACTCTCCAGACGGTCAACCAAAGGCTGGACCGTTTGGACCAAGGCGTGCCATCTAGAACAGCTGGGGCGATGCAACCGCCAAAAACGCCTGCAGGTCGCACGAAAGCGCGGCAAAGGAAAATAGCCCGTGCCGCGAGCACTGCAACTCATAGACGTAAGGGTAAGCAAGTGGCAAAAAGCAAGCCTACGAGCTCCAAAAAGCCAGCGAACACAAACCGTGTCCCGAGCAGGGTGCCAGCAAAGCTGAGACTCGACAAAAAAGTAAATCCCGAGCTGTCCCATGCCACGTCGCAGGTGAACCCAAGCAAAAGTGCTGGGCGGGGCGATTCTTATCACCGCCAGCAGAACGATCCTGATCGCTATCATGCGGGTGGTTCCCACACCTCGCGGGGCAGTTCATACCACCGCGAGGGTCGTGAAAATACCCCGCACCATCCATCGCCTTCACACGCCTCTAGCCAGCATGTGTCAAGAGCGGCTGAAAGTGCTAGCCGAGGCGAAGAGGAGTCCGACCTCTGGACTTTTCTGAACCGTAATCACGAGGGCCGGACTCGCATTGGTGAAAGCAATCCCCAACTGGCTCCGTTACCACAAATTGAGGAGCTGCAGCGAGCTCTGGACAGGCTGAGAGAGCGACAAAACGAGCAGGCCCAGGTCGTCTCTGCATCCCCCTTCTCTCCCGAAGTGTTAGTTGTTCCACTCCCACCGGGGTTCAGAATGCACGACATGCGGCTGTTTGATGGGAATCATGACCCGCAAGATCATTTGTATGAGTCCAACGACCTGATGGAGCTCCACCAGGTTTCGGATCTTGCAAAATGCCGTTGTTTGGCCGTGACTCTAACTTCTTATGCCAAACGGTGGTTAAGGTCGCTCCCATCGGGATCGATCAGTTCGTGGCCTTAGATGAGCACAATGTTCCTACGGCATTTCCAAGCAAATCGAAAGTTTTCGATGCCTCTGAGCTATCTCAGCAACATAAGGCAAGAAAGGGACGAATCCCTACAATTTTATATCGATCGTTTCCACAGGGAACTCAACAAGGTGGCTTATGCCCCCGAAGAGTCCATCTGAACACTTATAATAGCTGGAGTTCGCCCGCAAATCGATCTGTGGAAAGAATTACAGGCTGAGGACGATGTTTCCCTCACCAGATTTTATAACCTCGCAGAAAAGTATCTCCGTATAGAAAATTCATTGGCAACACTCCATCGTCGCGTTCACGGCGCTTCGAGCAGTATGTCTGGTCGGGGAGAAAGTAGGAGAGTTGATCGTCAAGGAGACATTGACGATCAGCGAAAAGGGAAGAAACCCCGCTACGAGCGCAAAAAGTCCTATGCTCCCGTTCCTCGTCGTGACCGCGACAGGCCCCAATATACTCCACTGAACGCCTCTGTATCTGCCATTCTTGATAAATCCAAAGAAGTCAGTCTGCTCGAGGAGCCCGAACCCATGAAAACCCCTGCGACAGCCAGAAATAATAAAAAGTATTGTCACTATCATCGGGACAATGGGCACCATACTGATGAGTGTCGAGCTCTAAAGCAAGCAATCGAAGAACTTATCAAGAAGGGGCATTTCAAGGAATACATCGATGACTCTGCTCCCTCGAAAGAGAAAGATCGGGGGGAGCCGAATAAGAAGCACCGCGATCAGAAAGGGGTGTTCAGTCTCAACTTGATTTTCGGGGGACCGCACTTCGCTGGAAATTCGCGAGGTGTCCAAGAAAGGTATGCTCGCGAGCACATCACGACCCCATTAGAGTGATAAGCGTGGATTGACGACCACAAAAGGTTCGCAGGGAGGTGGAAATCTCCTTCTCCGAGCAGAATGCGGCCAGGTTGCACCATCCCCACGACGACGCCCTTGTAATCACTCCCCTGATAGGGCGCTATAACACCCAGAGAATGTTAGTGGATAACGAAAGTGCTGTGAACATCCTGTTCGCATCCACTTTCGAAAGGATGAACCTGGACGAGGCCGACCTGAAGCCTACCTCATTCCCGTTATACGGATTCACGGGAGACCATCTACTCCCCAAGGGAACAATCTCACTCCCAATCACGCTGGGCGATCTTGACGAAGTGACCAAGGTAATTGAGTTCTTAGTGGTAGACTGCCCGTCAACCTTCAATGGGATCCTTGGGCGACCTCTGCTAAGACAGTTCAAGGCGATCACTTCAATTTACCATCTGAAGATGAAGTTCCCCACCCTGATAGGGATCGGGGAAGTCAGCGGGTCTTAGCGTGCATCGCGTGATTGCTATGTAAAAGCAATCCAGATGGCGTACAAAGGAAAGGGCACCACGCGCGGTAATCACAGGCAGGCCATGGCGATCAGTAGGATCGATCCACGACCTGGCCCGACCGAGGACAACCTAGACTCTCGCATTTAAGATTGCCCCTCCAGTAGGCCAGTTGAGGACCTGACTGAAGTGCTGGTCGACCCGAAAGAGCCGAGCAGGGTGTTAAAAGTCAGTCAAAATCTCAATCCCTAGCTCGCTAGCGAACTGACAGGCTTTCTCAGGGAAAACATCGATGTGTTCACATGGTCGCATGTAGATATGATCGGGATCAGCCCGGACATTATTGACCATGCGTTAAACGTTGATAGCGAGGCCAAGCCAGTTCGCCAAAAGAGAAGAGCAATGGATCCGGAGCGGTATGCTGCATTAAAATCAGAAGTGGAAAACCTTCTCCGAAATGGGTCCATCCGAGAGGCACTCTACCCGACCTGGGTTGCCAACCTGGTCCTGGTAAAGAAGCCAAATGGAAAGTGGTGGACCTGTATTGATTTTAGCGACCTTAACAAGGCCTGCCCGAAAGACAGCTTCCCTCTGCCAAGAATCGACCAGCTCGTGGATGCCACCCTGGGGCACGAGCTGCTAAGTTTCATGGATGCATACTCGGGATACAATCAGATCCCGATGCATGGCCTAGACGAGGAGCATACGTCCTTCATTACAGATCGGGGGTTGTATTGTTACAAAGTTATGCCTTTCGGCTTCAAGAATGCTAGTGCAACCTACCAGCGGCTGGTTAACCGAATGTTCTTCGACCAGATCGGAAAAACAATGGAGGTCTATGTGGACGACATGCTGGTCAAATCTCAAGTCGCCTCAGAACACATTGCACATCTCGCTGAGATGTTTGACATCCTCCGGCTGTACAGAATAAAGTTGAATCCTCTCAAGTGTTTATTTAGAGTATCGTCAGGAAAGTTCCTGGGGTACATGGTTAATCAGCGAGGGATAGAAATAAACCCCGAGAAGATTCAAGCTCTGCTTGATATGGAGAGCCCGACCAGCAAAAAACAGGTCATGAGCCTAAATGGGCGAATAACAGCACTTAGTCGTTTCATATCAAGGCTAACAGATCGCTGCTTGCCATTTTTCAATGTTCTGAAGGCTGATAAGAAATTCGAATGGACTCCCGAATGCGAACAGGCATTCTAGAGTATAAAAGAACACCTCGGGAAGCCACATCTACTCTCTAAGCCTCTTCCGCAAGAGATTTTGCCCCTGTACCTGTCCGTCTCGCAATCTGCGGTTAGTGCAGCCCTAGTTCGAGAAGAGGAAAAAGTTCAATGGCCTGTGTACTACACGAGCAAGCGCCTGTCGGATGCCGAGATGCGGTATCCAGAAATGGAACGATTAGCCTATACTCTGCTGATCGCTTCCAGAAAGCTGCGACCTTACTTCCACGCCCATACGATCCATGTGATGACTAATTACCCCCTCAGGCAAGTCTTCCAGAAGCTGGAAGCCTTGGGTAAACTGCTTAAATGGGCCATGGAATTAAGCTAGTTCGACCTGAAGTACAAACCCAGGTCGACTATCAAAGGGCAAGCTGTCGCTGACTTCATTTCAGAATTCTCCTATCTCCCGAATGAGTCAGAGCAACAGCCCAGTGAAGTCATCCAAGAGACCATTCAGAACCTATCGACCTAGAACCTCTATGTCGATGGATCATCGACCAGGAAAAGGGCAGAAGCAGGTCTCCTCCTCTTGAGTCCCGAAGGGGCTCGCATTCACGGCATTCTGCGGTTCGGATTCAAGGCGACCAACAACGAAGCTAAGTACGAAGCTCTGCTCGCCGGATTACGATTGACCAGAGAAATGGGCGCAACCGCAATCAGCGTCCACAGCGACTCTATGCTGGTCGTCAACCAAATCCTAGGAGAATACCAAGCTAAGGAAGAAAACATGATCCGTTATCTAAAAAAAGCTAAGGCCGTGCTCAAGCCGTTCAAGCATTTCACGATCACCCAGATCCCCAAAGATAGCAACTCTGTGGCGGACGCCTTGGCAAAGATAGCCTCATCGTTGGACTCAGAGGCACCTAATAGCGTTTCTGTTTGGTTCATTGAGGCCCCGAGCATCAGCCCGACCAAGCAGGATGTGAATGTAACGCAATCAGACTCCTAGATGACGCCCATTTACAGGTATCTTAAGGATGGGATCTTGCCCGACGACAAGGTCGAGGCACGGGTCCTGCGAACAAGATCTGCTCATTACACACTCATCGGGGACCAGCTGTACAGGAGAGGATTCAGTGCCCCTCTCCTTCGATATGTAACCAGTGAAGAGGCAGATTATATATGAGAGAAATCCATGAAGGGATATGCGGTAATCACACTGCCACAAGATCTCTCACGAACAAGGTTGTTCGCCAAGGGTATTATTGGCCCCGGATCCAAGAAGATACCCACAATTTTGTCAAGAGGTGTGACAAGTGTCAGCGGTTTGCGAACATTCTGCGAGCTCCCTCTCACGAGCTGGTAATGATGTCTAGCCCCTGGCCATTTTCCATGTGGGGGATCGACCTTATCGGTCCCATGCCAGTCGGAAAAGGGGGAGTTAAGTATGTCGTGGTCGCAGTAGACTATTTCACAAAATGGGTGGAAGCTGAACCACAGGCCGCGATCACGACCAGAAAGCTGAAAGACTTCGTTTTCAAGAACATAGTGTGTCGCTACGGAATTCGTCACACCCTTATTTCGGATAATGGAAAGCAGTTCGACAACGAGGAGTTCAAGCATTTCTGCGACGAGTTGGGCATCCATAAAAAATTTGCTTCAGTCGCCAGATCGCAAGCAAATGGCCAAGTTAAAGCTGTCAACAAGACCATCAAGCACACTCTAAAGGCCAAACTTGGGGCAGCCAAGGGAAATTGGGTCGACGATCTCCCCAAAGTCCTATGGGCATACAGGACAACTCCGAGAACTTCCACCTCAAAAACACCTTTTTCGCTAGCCTATGGCTGCGAAGAAATGATTCCTGTGGAGGTAGGAACCGGTTCTCTTCGGAGGGACTCGTACGATGAGGTTAAAAACGAAGCACTTATGAGAGCGAGTCTAGATCTTATTGAAGAACACTGCAGCAAGGCTTCGCTAAGGATAGCAGCCTACCAGCAATGTGCGAAGAGGTTCTTCGATTCAAAGGTCAGGCAAAGAGACTTCCAAGTTGGTGACCTTGTGTTAAAAGAATTTCTCCTCGGAACCAGGGAGCCAAGTGTGAGGGTACTAGGACCCAACTGGGAAGGTCCGTACCTAATCAACAAGGTGATCAGACCGGGGACTTAACCATCTCAAAAGGCTGAACGATTCCAAAGTACCCCGAGCTTGGAATGCCGAACACCTCCAGCCATACTATCAGTAATCCCAAACTCAGCTCTCATTGTAAATTAGTTCTTGATTTTGTTAGTTCCCTTTTTATTGTAAAGTATTATTCTGTTCGCTTGCAACAATTCACATTTATTCTGTTCGCTTGTAACAATTCGCGTGTAATATTGCCTATGTAAACAAACTGAATTGTAAACTGCACTCATGTGTGATCAAGCGAACAGCAATTGAAAGCAAAATATATTCCATTTATGTACAACAAAAACTGTTAGACCCTATTAATTCCTAGAGTCAGTCTCATCGCATTATGCCTGGTCGGTGGGATGATTCTTTGGGGCAGAATCCGAGCCCCCTGCCTGGTCGGATCCTCAAGCTATCGCTGCTGCTTAATCATCTTCCATCGCCAAAGTTTGCAAGGCTTCCTGCCACTCCGTCGGGAGGTCAGACATATCCAGATCTGGGTTCTTTGGTCGCAGGGCATAGATGGACCCGATCGCCCAGTCGACGGCCTTATCCTCGACCTCCTCTGACTGGATCCGCATTTCTTCAGTCAGGGAAGCAACTTTTCCCCGACTCTCCTGGAGTTCAGCCTCAAGATCCAGCCTTCCCTTTTCGGAGGCCTCCCTTTCTTGTTCTGCTCGCTGAGCCCGTATTAAGGTCGTTCGGAGCTCCTGGTCCTTCTCTTCGACCTCCTTGGAGAGTCTAGCGGTTGTCCTCTGAAGCTCTTTTATTTCCTCAGCGCGTCGCTCAAGCTCCGTCTTTTGAAAGTCGACTGTACACATAGCGACCGACTTTTGGTTCAGGTATCTATTCGCTACCTCAGCAGATAGCGCTCTTTCCGCATCGACGTCCTCCAGGCTCTATTTGAGCTTCGCGATCTCCTCTTTCAGATCATTTACCCTTTTCGCGGCTCCCAACCGAGCCTTCTCCAGGGACATTCTCATGGCGAGCAGAGCCTGCGAGCAAAAAAGAGTTAAAACGAAAATGGCAGACATTCTTCAAGGACAGTTCGTTTACCTTGCTTAAATGCTGAAACGACGTAGTCATCAGGTCAACATCGCCCGTATCGGCGAACTGATCGTATGACTCCAATAGCCCACACTCAAATAGAGAGTAGACTATCAGCTGCAGGTATTCAGGCAGGTTCCCCAGCGCGTCCAACACTGGTGCGTCCTTCGCCTTGTCGACAACCACCGTCTCGTCTGCAGGTTCCTTGCCCGACCTTCTTCCGACGTCCCGTCGCGACCTCAGGGGTTCATCCTCAGATTCGGTCTCTGACTTGTCGACCTGAATCTGCTTCCTCTTCTTCGACCGCTGAGCCATTGTCTTCCGCCTCGGGCGTGCAGGCGATGGCTGAGCGATCTGTTCTGTCCTAGTCGTTTCTTCCTCAGGACGGGGCTGGGGAGGCAGGACAGTTAGCACCAGTTGCGCCACTGTGGGGGGAGCAGCTTTGGCTGCCCTGGCCCTCCTCGATCGAGGGAAGTTAAATGGCGCTCGCCGGGGCTGCTCGGATTCTTTCAGAGGCATGGTCGCTGCATGCAAGTAAGTTAGTAACTAAACAAAAATTATTCTACGACCAGAAGGGAATCAGTGTAACTTACATTCTGGGGACTCTAAAGACGCGTTGTCACTAAAAAAATCATACTTTCGTAAGTTCGCGATCATCACGAGCTTCCTCACGCCCCAGCTTTCCTCGGGGAGGACCCCAAAAGACACGAGCCTGTCTGGGTCGGTGAGTAGGTCTTGGCTGGTCGTCTTGTTAACTGCAAAAGAATGCAGGTTGTTAGAAAAAGGAAGCGCATAATTAATGAATCTAGCGAAGAAGAACTTACTTGGTTTCTGAAAGCGTAGTGGCCGTCGTAGCAGAAGAAGAAGAACTTCGTCTCATAAGCCCCCGCGTTGCTGGGATAGCTATGTATCCCTTCGGCGATGGTAGGTCACTGGGACAAGTAATAAGAGTCCTTGTCCTTACTCTTTTTTAGGAAATACGCGACGCCGAGCTCCACAGCAGTTAGCTCGCCTAAGCCGCTCTTGCGGCACGCGATGTACATCGCAACAGCAATGACATACGCGTTTGGCGTCAACTGCATTGGTGCGATCCCAAAGTGATCCAGGACCGACCTAATAAAAGGGTGGAAAGGAATCATCCCCCCACCCTTGAAGATCTCTTCGGAGATCGCAGCTAGGCCATCGAAAGGATGCCGCGGCGATCGGGTGGCGTCGAGGAACACCTCCGCGCGGATGTCGAACTGTCTCTTTATCCTCTCGAACTCTTCTCGGGTGAGAACCGAGAAGACATCAAGGGATGCATCCGCGAGAACATCCCGCGAAGACGAACGGCTCCTTCCTCGGATCTGGACGCTGAAGGTTCCATTCCACAGTCTGCAACACCGACAGATAGAAGGTCATTTTAGCCATTGTACGTTGCCCCGTACGGCGGCATGAAACAAATTCCCTAGATTCTAACAGTGCCTTGAGCCGCCATACACGGCTCGAACCCGACTCCAGCGTCACATCTCTGATGAAACACCAAGAGACCCAACGCCATTGCACCCCCAAAAAAAAAGAAAAAAAAGAAAAGAAAAAGAGAAACCTTACCTTCTGGGGGGCGTGACCGAGGACGGTTCTTGTTTCAGATATCGGAGAGATGCCAATCGGAAAAGAAGAACTTTCAGTTTGCAAAGATTTTTCGCTCGAGGCAAAAGGGATTCTGGTGGCATCATCTGAAAAATTTGGGCTTTTGTATGGACTATGAACTGACGTTTACCACCCTTCGGAATCGAAACGACGCCTTTCTCTCTCTCCGCATTAAATGCGCCCCACGCTGCATTTAATGTTGTGATGAAGGTTGTTGTTTCGAGTGTGTCGTGCAATTAATGCTCTGTCAAAACAACAATGCATCAGCACACAGCGCATTTAATGCGCCTAACAGACGCTTAACACGCGCGGAGTACCTGTCAGCGCAGAAACGGCTTCATTGAATCTCTAACCCTAAGGCATGGTAAGGAACGCCCGATGAAGTCAGGTCGCTTGGGTGATGGCTGTCAGGTCATTTGGGCGAGGTTTGTGCGAGGTCGCGTTCGCAAAAGGCCATATCCCGAGCTTCTTCCATTCAGGTCGGAATTATCAGAACCTCCAATCGCGGCATGACTTAGTTTCCAAGGTTCGATCCTCAAACCTTAAAAACTAGGGGACTTCTGTTATGCCTGGGAAATCAAGGGTTGACGTGGGAAATCATGTGATGGAGCATGACCTGCTCCCATCAGAACGGTAAGCGCACGTCAGGCCTGCCAGACGCTGTGGAGCTCCCACGTGTTCATTCCCTGCTCAAAATTGCGTGAAATCAGCTTGGAAGGTGGGCAATGTGACGTAAAGCCGGATTTTGTCCTGACATTCACACCAACCCATGGATTTAATGATGATTATTTGCACTCATCTCACTATAAAAAGAAGAAAGAAGACCCCTTCATTGAGGGGATTCGGCCATTTTACACTCTGAACTAGCTTTCTCTCTCTCTCTTATACCTTTGTATTTACTTTTCCCTAATCATTTGTAAGTCAGTCTGCTGTTGCGACCTGACCCACAATACTAATACAACTATCAGTGGACGTAGGACTTGCTACCTTAGCATCCGAACTACTTTAAAAAGCTCTCATCATTGCATTTACTCTACGTACTACCCATAATCACGTGTGTCTCTTGGTCAACACAACGTTACGCACGTGTCGATTAGTTGGTGTCAAAATCACGCATCAACAGGAAGAATATTCATACAACAATACTGACTCATAATAAGTTTCTTTTTGACAAATGTAATTGTATAGAAGTGAGTATATATTCACCGATACTCAATAATTGTAATTATGTGAAAAGTAATTGCTTATGAGCTATGAAATGATCAAAATGTTTTGGTTGACTATCCATAGTCCTTGATAACAAATATTGTATTCTAACACGATCCATTATTGGCCTCATCGCTGTCACTGAGGTTAGAGCTTGCCTCATTGCAGGCAACGCGAGGTGAGATCTAATTATAACAGAAATTGTGGGCATGAGAAAAAGGAGGAAGAAGAGGTGAGATCCAATACTTTTTATTATAAAAATATGGAAATATAAATAATAGAAGCTAAGGTCAAATTTGGCTTCCCGTACCCCGCACCAGCTGGTGGTCTTTGTCATTCCAAAAGAGACTGCTATTATTTTGTAGTTGGTGGTCTAAACCATATTTTTAAAATGGCCATTGGAGACTGCTTTTATTAAACCAAGACAAGACAGCCAAGCACTCTACTTTCTCTGTTTCCCTTCATGTCTCTTGTTCCGTTTATTATATTCTTCCTTCTCTTGCCTTACTCAATAGCCTAAAACACTTCAGTTGTAAGCAGTGATGAAAATATATATCAATTCTGTCAGCCAACAAATTGCAGCGAAAACGGCCCACAAATCAGATTTCCCTTTAGGCTCAAAACTCAACCAATCTCTTGCGGTCTTGAAGGGTTTGAAGTGTCATGCTCAAGTAACAAGACAATGTTGCATCTTCCCTTTTCCAGCGGTTACTATGTGGAAGACATTTCTTATCTGGACAGAAGTATAACCATTATGGATAGAATAATATTACACATACATCATTTTCATACAACATTTCTCATACAACATTATGTGACAAGATGTGATTGGGTGAAAGTTTAATTTTAACTTTAAATTAGCCAATCATATCTTGCCACATAATGTTGTATGAAAAATGTTGTATGAAAATGTTGTATTATGGATATGAATGACACCACATGCCGAATACAGAGTCTTCTCTCTCTTAACCTCACAGACTCCAAATTCTCCCTCCTTTATAGTTACTACAATCAGATGTACGCTTTGTGGAATTGTTCTACGAAGATTATATGGAATTCTGCACTAGGACCATTTGATTGCATCAGTGATGAACAAGGTTTTGTTTATGGCATGACATATGACCGGTCAGTCGACTCGAGGCCCCCAGTTTGCAGTATGTATAAAACTGTTAACATTTCGATTGAGTTTTGGTATCAAAATAATCAAACTAAAAAGATAGTTATAGAATGGGAAGCCCTTGATGGATGCTACGACTGCGAAAAATCAGGGAACTACTGTGGCTTCAACACTACAAGCAATTCAACGATCTGTGTCATAAACCAACGTAAGTCACCATTTAGCTTTCTGAAAGTAAAATGAAATTACTTAATTCTTTCCAAATTTTTGTCTCTCTGCTTTTGATTATTTACAGTATGTTTTCCGGCGCACTTGATTGTATTTGTAGGTAGCTTACTGATAAGTTTTAAAGTCGTTTCTGTAGCTGATTAATTAGGATAAATATTTGTTGTCAGTAAAGAAAATTCCGGGGCTCTTGATTGTACATTAGACTCCTGAGGAAATTTCTGAGAAAATTTTCTTTTCTGTTCATCTTCTAGCTGTACATTAAGGATGTGAATCCTGCTTGCGTCAAGCCCCCTCCATATTTTGGTTTGAAATTTGGGATGTATCTAATTGATCTTATTGCTCAACCAAGTTAAGAATTTTTCTTTGGTCATGCAGATTATCATGGTCATGGTCGTCTAGTTAAAATTGCAGTGTCTACAGCCACGAGTGTTGGAGGCATTGTCTTCTTTGCATTGGTAATACTTCTTCTTTACAGATCTAGGAGATCTGAAAAGGAAGGAGAAACTCAACTGAAAATAGAGAAGTTCCTCGAAGACTATAGGACCCTCACCCCGACCAGATATACTTACAGTGACCTGAAGAAAATAACTGGTAGATTTAGGCACAGGCTAGGCCAAGGAGGTTATGGATGTGTCTTCAAAGGAGAACTCGCCAATGGAATTCCAGTTGCTGTTAAGATGTTGGAACATTCAACAGGAAATGGTGAAGAATTTATCAATGAAGTTGCTACTATAGGTAGGATTCACGATTTTAACATTGATCGTCTTTTGGGATTTTATTCAGAAGGGGTTCGGTGTGCTCTTATTTACGAGTTTATGTCTAATGGATCACTTGAGAAGTTCATATTCTCAAGTATAAACAATTCAAGTCAACGTCAATTGAATTGGGAAAAGTTGTGAGAGATTGCAATTGGTGTTGCTTGGGGAATAGAGTACTTGCACCAAGGATGCAACCAAAGGATCCTTCACTTCGACATCAAGCCTGACAATATATTACTTGACCATAATTTTCAGCCAAAGATTTCAGATTTTGGGCTGGCCAAACTATGCTCAAAGGAACAAAGTGTAATATCAATGACAGCTGCTCGAGGAACTACTGGTTATATTGCTCCCGAGCTCTTCTCTAGGAACTTTGGAGAGGTTTCCTATAAGTCTGATGTTTTTAGCTACGAAATGGTGTTATTAGAGATGGTTGGATGCCAAAAGAATATTGATCATTCAATTGAAAATCAAAGCCAAATTTACTTCCCTGAGTGGATATATAATAAAATGAGCCAAGGAAACGAGGTTGCTTTAGAAATTGAGGTAGATGGAGACGAGAAAATTGTCAAGCAGCTTGCAATTGTCGGACTCTGGTGCATCCAGTGGAACCCAGCAGAGAGGCCTTCCATGTCAATGGTATTACAAATGCTAGAAGGTGAGTTCAAGAGCTTGGAGATTCCTCCAAAGCCCTTCGTTTCTTCAGATGAGGAAATGGATGGAAATTGATCTTGTATAATGACATAACATTTGTAATGTTTAATTAATTTGTTTCAAATACTTCCCAAGCATAAATAAATTCATTCTCCTTATAACACTGCTAAAATTTTTACTCTTTTAGAAAGCAAATGTGGGACTCTGTTGCCAAGGGGACATTCTTGTTTTTAGAAATTAAGGTAGATGGATATGAGGAAATTAAATTTTTAATCAAGTTTTCTTTAATTTTTAATAATTTCATGCAGGCATCAGAAAAACAAACCTCATAATAACAAAAATTTAAGAGTAAAGAAATGAAGATACCTATGTTTAGCATACATAGGACTCGGGAACTGAAATATTCAATAACAACCTCACGTACATTTCGTCAGTGAATTGAAAGTTTTGATTTATTTAACTTAAATTGGAAAACAATAAAACAATATAAATAGGCAGTAGTAGTACTTGTGCTTATATAAAAAGTTAGCTCCCAATAATCTTTAACCATTATCAAATAGAAAGAAGATGTCGAACTTGAAGAGGGTGGTGATCATCATGCTTTGCGTTCTTCTAACTTGGTCATTCTTGGTGAGAGATACGGAGGGAAACAATATCGGGTATCTACCCATTAATAAAGGGGATACTGTTCCTTGTGGCCCAAAATCTCCCCAAGGATGTAAAGAAACACCTGCTAATCGATACCAAAGAGGATGCAATCCAGCAACCAAGTGTCGAGGGGATGCACTACCGGTACTTGATCCGAAGCATAACAAAAGGATGACCGCTCCTCCCAAAAAAGATTAATTCTTAGACTGAGTGGCTTACAATTTAATCTTATAAACTCTCTCTTACAACTCTAGCGTAATAGTTCATAATTAGTTATACGAGAAAATTCAGTAGAAACTAATAACAAGTTACCACATCAGATTTGTTAAACAAAGTTTGTAAAACTGAGTTGTAAGTGTAGTACTACCTATTCAAATGAAGTGCTTCCATTCATTTTTCTTTTATGTTAATTTTATCATTCATTTTTTCCTTGTTTTTACTAATAAATTTATAAAATTTTATTTACAATTTTATTTCACCTAATGTATGTGGAAATAACTTTAATATTAGGATTATTATTATCCTAGTTTATTAAGAAATAAAAAAAAAAAAAAAACCTAGTTTTTAAACTTATTTTCCTTGAACTTTCAAAGAGCAAAAAGCAAAAGCCCCAAATCTTAAGTATTTAAGTTATTAAATTAAAAGTTGATTTAGTATATGGAAGGAATTGTATTCACAAATTGAAATTTGAAATGTAAAAAATTAAAATTCATGCAAAGTTATGCAAATTCGGGTCATAAACCAGGTATATGGTTTTTGACCCGAATATTCAGGTACCCGAAAAATCAGGTACCTTTACAAGTGGTTTGGTTTGCGGGTACCCTTTTATTCGGGTACCTGGTTTTTCAGACAAAACCGATTCGGATACCCGATTTTGCACAGCCCTAGTATTTATGCCTCGTTCTTTTTATGATAAATAAAAATTCTAGTGGCTTAAACTTGACGTTTCCAAGTCAAATCTTCCAGGACATAGTCTTGGTTTTGACAGGATATGGGGAGACAGAATCCACAGAGTATTATATATGGAAAGCTACTGCTGCACTTGGACAAATTATTTGAAACAGATATAAATTGACAAATTCTAAATTTAGAAATTATCTTTGCTACACAAATTGTGATATATCACCAAACGGGTTAAACAAAGCACAAGGTGATTATACCTTCCTACACAAAAACTTCCACAGATTAAATAATAGGTTACAACAAAATTTCTCTAGAGAAACTAGAGGCATACCATCAACAAAATTCTTCACTCAAAAGTGAGTAATAACAAATTGCATCAAACTAGAAAGTTTGAATACCCTCACAAGAAATGACGATCCAAATCGTTTGATACATAGCTTAGATCATCATCAACAACATACTAAAATTTCATTGAATTCAAAGGAAGTTTCATCGTTGGATTGTGAACAGTGAACTCCTTAAGCCAAGAAAAAACTATTTTCCCTCCTTATGTCCACATTTTCCTACACCTTTTGTTTCATACCTATTTTGTGTCCAAACCCACATATGAGTGGACAGCCCAACACCCTGACATTGTGGCAATAGTTATACACTATTACTTCGTTAAAATAAATAACAACAAAACATGATGTTAAACAAATAGCTACATTCCTTATAACAACTAAGACAGCATAAAAACATGCACAATGATCACCGATGCTTTCAGCAAACAGAGCCCGGAAAATTGAAAAAGCTATCTACTTCATCAAGTTCATACAAGATAACATCACTTACCAAAAACTATTCATGCACCATTAACAAACAGCTTAATAAATCAGTAAAAATTAAAACCACAAAGCAGACTCAATTGAATAGAACTAAAGTAATTTGTCATTGTAATATATGAAATTTTATGATATCAAGAAACTAATTTGTCAATGTGGACTATATGTACATCAAACCGGCATAACACTACCTACGATTCCTTCTGGGACCTTCAAAGAATGAAGACAGACCAGTTTAATACCTACAATTCCTACTGAGACCTTCAAAGAATGAAGGCTACAAAAAGTGCCTGCTTATCACAAAGCCTTCAGCAACAATGATAACCGCTAAAATCAATCTCCCCGTGCAGGACCCAGCAGAACCTATCTTCAACATCAATTTGAAAAAAAAGAAAAAAAAAAAAAAAAAAAAGATATCATCAGAGGATGACCAATGTCCAAAGAGATAATAATGATCATCGGAAAATGATCAATCTCACTGCAGGGCCCAATCTAGTTTGTCCAGTTTCTGGCTACTGCTGTCTCCGAAATATAGTTGCTGAGAAAATAAGAGTAATCACCGCAATGACATTAATGTGCGAACTCTTTTCTCCCTCTCAGCTTTCCTAGCACTTGGGGTCCTCTTCAGTTTATTCAATTCCTCCATTACAACTTTCTCAACTTTGTCAATTGAGTTCAAAAGTTTCTTCTGAGGTGTGAGAGACTCTAACTCTCCACCAGCCTGATTTGTGATATCAAGCAAAATCTTAGGCACCTTACCAACAGAGAGCGAACAATGCTTCTTATGCAACGTTGGATTTGGGGACAGAACTGTAGTATTGTGACAATGGCTTAGGGGAATCAACTACTCTTTGATCCCGAGACATTGGACTCTCCATCTGTAGGCCTTCAACTTCTCCCAAGCGAGCTCTTCTCCTTTCAATCGCCTGATAAAAGCCAGAGTTAGAAATCTCTATATATGGACTTAGAAAGCCCCAAAAGGAAAGGAGAATTATAACACTGAACTGCAAAAAGAATTTACTTTGACTCAAGTTAAGGCCAATGATATCTATGACTCGAGCATTTATGAATAAACACAATGACTCTATGGCACTTCAAACAGATTGCCAGCAGGGTTTCATTGGTTGAATGCATAGATTAAACAATGCAGAACATCAAACAGGAATGCATTTCAATTGAATGCACAGGACACCGTGAAGATTCTCATGGCCAAACGGTGGCCTGAAGGGAATGCTCTGACAGCCTCCAAAGAATTAACCGAGCAACATCCATACAACTCAAATTTAGAAATGAAACTATAAGAGCAAAGTTCGGATTCTTGTACTGTTGTTGATAATAATGAATAAGCACAAGCAGTCAACTTCACTGTGGCAAAAAAATGAACCGAAAATAATCAGCTTTGTCAAATGAATTTTAACATGTACAGAATTTATGAGGCAAGAACTCAGCATGTCATTTAATTCACTACCAAGAACACATGATTAAGAGAACAAGTCTCTTCAAAACAATGATAACACGTCATCAGAAGGATAAATATCTTTAACACAAATAAAAAAAATGCTCAAAATAATACAAAACTGTCTAAATAGCAATTAATTAATCAACAACTCTGGGACAAATCAAGGGTAGATGCACCATAGAAATCTTCCCCTAGATTTACAAGCATCATAAACCAAAATAATTATCAAATGAAAAAGAAAAGATTAACATATCCCATTAAAATCCAAAACACACAAATTGAATCAGATGCAGACAAGAGCAAATGGAAAAAGAAAAACCCTAATTCACCAAGCTTTAAGGAATATTACCAAAATCCGTCATAAGAAAAATGATCAAATGTCCAAAAACTTAAACACTAAAAGTCAAGATTCGGTTCAAATCACAGCAACATAACCAAGATTGACAAACATACCAACTAACACTATAGGAAATGAAATTAAACGTCCAAGTAAATAAAGATAATAAGAAAATTACCCTCACAACAGCAGTAATATCCCTCAGAGGCGTCCTCGGGTACCAAGCAGGCAACACAAAAGATCCTCTCCGAGCACTGCCTATCGGCGTATTCTCTCTTCCCATTGGTCCACGTCTCGCCGATGTAAGTCCGTACACATTTCTTCTTCCACGGCCGAACGCGCTTCTCGGGGTCCCAACCCACCACCTCTTCCTCCACCTACCGATTGTCCACGCGCCGCCGTCGTATTAGCCACTCGAGTGACTGGAGATCCCAAGTGATTTGAACTCTGTTCTGGTTCGTCTCTGAGGATTCCGAGAGTTTCGGACCTTCTCTGAGCGAAGACGGTCGCAATGTCATCTGGCCTCACAAGTCTGTCACGTGACTCCGGCATTTTTCCTTCGGTTTCTTGATTTCTTCTGAAAAAAATATATTCACTATTAGGATTCCAAACATTATTCTTGCAACAGATAATAAAATTTTTCTGAATTCTCAAAAAAAAAAAAAAAAATCACATTTTTCCGTAAATAAAAATTTTCTCGAGAAAATGAGAATTTTCTAGGGAGCCAAAGAGTGCCATTTTACCTTGGAGGAGAGAACAAATGAAAGAGATAGAACTGAATGATAGCGCTTTTAATTACAACTTCAGCACGTGCCAATATCTTTTAAATTTCAAATTTTGTGTAAGAGCGGGCGTTTTAGGAAGGCAGGGTTCTAGCAGATGTTATGACTTCTTTACCCCTTACGGCATGATTTTTATTTTAATTAAAATCATTTTAATAAAATTTTATTCCAAAAATACCAGTTCTCTTAGGCTTCGTTTGGTTCCCAAAAGTTTTCCCAAAAACAGTTAATTTTGTTTCACCTATTTTCAATATACAATTCTAAATTATTCAATTTCTTTTAAACTCCCTAAATTTGTTAATTTAACTAAACAACCCCCAAAAAAGATTTTAAAAATTGACAAAAACACCCCAACAACCCAAATTTACCAGATCCACTGTGGATCTAGCCTTTTCCAGCCAGATCCACGGTGGATTTGGCCAGATCTTTGGCTGTTGACAGTCGTCAACGACAACCAAGATAGGGTCGTCGTTGACCATCAATGACGGCCGTATATTTGGCCGTCATTGATGACCAAATGTGACTAGATTTGGCCGTCAATAGATCAGCTAGATCTGACCTTTTCCGGCCAGATCCACGGTGGATCTGATCGGAAAAGGCCATATCGACGTATGACTGGCCAGATCCAGCCGGTCATGCACCGATACGGCTACTCCAGCCACCCTCCGGCGGTGGTGGCCGGCTGTCCGTATTTAATGAGTGGGTTGGAGGTGTTTTTGTTAACTTTGAATATTTTATTATAGGGGTGTTTAGTAAATAAATAAACATATGGGGTATTTTTATTAATTTTTAAAATTCTACATCGTAATACCCACCCAATTTAACTTTTTTCAAAATATTACTCTAAAAACTACCCAAAAATGAACCAAACGGAGCCTTACTTTTCTCACTATTAATAAAATTCTTAATAATACTAGATTTATAATAAATAAATAAATAAATTGTCCCAAATCAAATTAAAATTTTATTGATGGATGGGTTAAACATTTCAATGTCATTAATTAATTAATTGAGCCACTATTTAATTAATCTATATTTTTTGGATTGCCAATATCATTATTTTTTGGAAACAAATAAACCAAAGGAAAATTAAGAAACTATTATTTTAGATCGACTGAGTTGCATGAATTAAAAAGGAAATCTGAGTATGTTATTGATGGTGATCTAAGCTTCATACTTTACGGTTTGGATTGTTATTTATTCTCTTGTTTTGCTCCATCGGTTAGTATACCCAAATTTTATACTTTACGTATTTGTGAGGGAAGAATTTTGTTGATTTTATGCCCCTAGTTTCATATCTTTGCGATGTGAGTGACTAAAACTGAAACCTCAAGCGAGGTGTGGGATAAAAATCCTAATATTAAAGTTATTTCTATGTACATTTGGTGAAATAAAATTGTAAACAAGAATATATAGTTTTACTTATGAAAACAAGGAAAAATGAATGATAAAACAAACTAACATAAAAGAAAAATGAATGAAAACACTTCATTTTCCTTTTTTATTTTTATAGATAATACTATAGTTACAATCCAATCTCACAAGCTTTCTTATAGATAATACTACAATTACAACTTTCTCTCACAAGCCCGATGTGACAGTTCATTATTGGTTTCTAATAAATTTTCTCGCATAACCAATTGCGAGTTAACCAATTGCAAGCTATCACATCAGGGTTGTAAGAGAGAGTTTGTGAGATTGGATTGTAAGCCAATCTTTATTATATTTTTATTTTTTAAACAACTGAGGTTTAGAGTTATTCTTTTTTGGGAAGAGCGATTTCTTTGTTAAGTGTAGGTGGTACTTCCCGTTGGCACCTGGTTACTGGGTTGAATCCTCTTTGGTATGGATTAGCAGGTATTTCTTTACATGCTTCGAGAAATAATGGGCCACAAGGAACAGGATCCCCTTGATCAATGGCTCCACACCCGATATTGGTTCCCTCTGTATCTCGCACCAAGAATGACCAAGTTAGAAGAATCCAAAGCATAATGATCACCACCCTTTTCGAGTTCGATATCTGCAGGTATTTATATTTCGATGAATGCAAAGCATAATGATCACCACTTCTTATTTGAAAAATTATCTGATGCCTCCCTCTCATTGGCCTTAATTGATAGATTTTTTACCTTTGGACTCCTTATTAACCCCTTACGAGATCAATTGATAATTGTATACGCTAAACATTAGAACTTTATCTTCGTTTCTTTACCCTTAATTTTTTGTTGTGAGGTTTGTTGTTCTGATACGTGCATGAAATTTATTTTGACTTAACAACAACACTCAATCAATGTAAGAATTTAAGCATTGTAGGTGGGTTCCCAGAGCCCAAAGGTATTGTCCGCTTTGGGCCAACTGTTGATGTATGTAGGATCCAGACACATGGTAAGTGGGTTCCTAGAGGTATTATCTGCACTGCTTTGGGCCTGCGACCCCCACAATTTTATATTGAAACTGCACCTTTGAGCGCCAACTGTTGATGTATGTTGGATCCAACCATATAGTAGGTGGGTTCCTAGAGGTATTGTTTGCTTTGGGCATCAAGGCCTACACAGTTTTTTCCTAAAAATGCGTCTATGGGTGGTGAGGGTGTTCTTGTGCTATACAAGTGACCAAGGCCTTTGTCTCCTAACCGATGTGGGACTTTGGCACCAACATAGCCCAATTTTGTCCTGAAAAGGCATCTCTAAGCGATGATGATGTCTTTGTACTATATAAGCGACCAAGGCCCTCGTTTCCTAACCGATGTGGGACTTTGGCACCAACATAGCCCTTCAAGGGGTGAGGGGCTTGGGAGTGGCCTAGGCCCTCCTTTTAGGGCCAACTATTGATGTATGTCGAATCCAGACACATGGTAGAGATTCCCAAAGGTATTGTCTGCTTTGAGCCCACACAGTTTTGTCTTGAAAAGATGCCTCTTAGTGGTAAGGGTGTCCTTATGCTATATAAGCGACCAAGACCCTCGTCTCCTAATCGATGTGGGACTTTGACATCAACAATCATAGGCCGACATTTAAAATTTCAGTGTCCATAAATCCAATGGAATCCAGCATAGAGGCCTTCAATGTCAATTGTATTACAAATGCTAAAAGGTGACTTCAAGAGCTTCGTGATTCCTCCAAAGCCTTTTGTTTCTTCAGATGATGAAATGGATGCAAATTGATCATGTATAAAGAAATAAAATTGTGGTATTTAATTTAGGAACTTCTTTCAAGTGCTTCCATTCATAAATAAATTAATTCTCCTTGTGATAACACAACTGAAACAGAGTGTATTGAGTTTTTGGGGTTGGTTTTTATGCATAAATAAATTTCTCAACTTACTATGATTATCTTTAATAAACTAAGTAGAGGCTTTTATTTTGCAAACTTAAGGCCAATTAGTCAATCGAAGTCCCATAGACTCGTCTGCAAATTATAAGTCTATACATAAGATGCATTTCAAAGAAAGAAAGACCCTGACTGGCTACAGCAACTGAAATTGCATAAAATTTGCCATTTGCTTTCCTATAAAAGGATATAGAATATGTAGAACATCTTATTGGCCTCGATGGACATTGGAATCCTAAAAACAGTTTAAAGGACAAAACCTAAAAATTGTAAAGTGCTGGTCCGCAAAGCCTTTATGAGAAAACAAACTTCGTCTGTTATGGGCTTTAGAGGACAACTATCATATATAACAAATTGAACATTATAGCTGTGAGTATTGTTTTTGAATTAGTTAAAAGATTCTCCTAGCGTAAAAAGCTTTTATAAAATTTTCTTTTTAATTCTATGACGAGTTTCTTTATTATTAGGAAAACAATTATTGGTAGGGAAAACAAAAAAAAAAAAAAAAAAAAAAAAAAAAAAAAACCTCAAAATAGAAGAAGTTATACAAAGCATAAACTCATCCACAACCCAAGTAGATTATAACTTTCAAGTTCAAGTGCATATCTGAATAATTCAACTGTCTCCAGCACTGTGTTTGAGAGACATGTAGAAAACAGATCAATGGTTGAGATATACAACTTACAAAGATAATAGTATTTTTCTTTACAAGACTCAAACACTGTTTAATACTAGGTATAGTTAACGTTCTATAGCAGTTGATAATATATGAGAATGTTACTGAAATATTTGTACAAAACAGCCTACAATACCTCAAGTCCTTTTCCACTCTATTTTAGAGACATGTACAAAACAAATCAATGGTTGGTATATAAAACTTAATAATGGGCTATATTATGGTATTTTTCGTTGCAACACTCCAATAGGATTTAAGACTATGTAACGAATTTTTGGTAACATACGGTATAAAGATTTAACATTCGAGACCGATTGATAATATATGAGAATGTTAATAGTAATGTTATACTTTACTAAAATATGATCATTGTAGGCTATTGATTGATAATTTTGGGCCACCATAGCAACTGTCCCAATTAATTATTAATTTTGGTTCAAAGAGTTAAAGAAAGTTTTATTTGAACATGAAATCTCATCCATCCCTACTATTACTTGTCAATAATTTTGGTCTCAATTATTGGACATGACATCTTTTCATCTAGACTATAAGTTCCTCTTGCTACCCTATCAAGACTACTCGGCCACCATGGCAACTATCCTCATTAATTTACTTTAAGAATTTGTCAAGAAAGCTACAGAAATTGATATATGGTTAGATGTCATGTTCAAATGCACATGAACAGTTATAGTCACCCATGCACGACAAAACATAACTGACAAAGGCTGCCACATTTAATGCGACATGACTACATGGAAATTACATTTTTGCCCTAAATTTTCATGTTCTTAGTTTGGCAGGTATCACGGGAAGTGAACAGGTGTGAAGTACATCGACCGGACATGAGGTCGACCTTGAGAGCTCGATCGAACTTGCATTTGAAGACTTGTTGGTGATGCCGAGCTTGGCATCAAATTGAGTAATAGCAATTTGCAATGTTGAATAAGCTCCCCGAATTTTCTCCAAATCTTATTACAAACTGAACCATGTCCTACACTTATAAGAGCTTGAATGTTTATATTTTGTTAGTAATTTAGTAGGTTTATTTATGGAAAAATGTGTTTAAAGTGTGGAATTTGGATTATTTCTTTCATAAATACCATTTATGGGATCATGGGTGCATGTTGAGTGTTTTCAGGCTCAAACAGGTTGTTGAAGGAAAAAGAATGATGTCGATAGGATTCACGACACGTAGGAACAAACGGCATAAGAATCAGGGTCGAAATGAGGGAGTTGTGGTATGTCGAAGATGTTATAGAAAATCTGGCAATTCTTCATCATGAGTATGCCTCGATGTTTCTGTCATAACTTGAGTTGTAAAAGTTAGAATTTGACGATTTTGGTGGTGTTGGAAAGCTTATTCAGAGAGCTACAATGTTTGTGGTGATGACTTTATCTAATTCTGAAGTTTATGGATGCTTTGGACAGAAGGAACTATCACCGCAGTGACCATTCTTACCGCCGCGGCGATGTGTTAATTCATTAACCTAATTCGAATCTGAATGGGTTAAGTTTTCTAGTCTTTTTCCTAAGCGCGACCAAGAACCACAGGGATATAAAAGAGAGTTTTTAAGAAATTATAAAGGACTTTTGAAGGAGGAAGAAGACGGCTATCAAGTTGGAGATCGGGATCCTGAGAGCTCTCGTTCATCGATTAGAGAAGTTTTTATCTTTTTCTTTCTTGAACTGATGTCATTGAACAGAATGATGGATTTTGTTATTTTCATTATGAACTAATTCTCTTTTCTAGGGCTACAAATGTAGCCGAATTTATGAAAATGTGTTGACAGTATTATATTGATTTTATATTGAGCATGATTTCTAAGTTTTATTATCGTGTGTAATGCTTTCAAGTCTCAAGGGCCCGAGAGTTGAATGATATCATGGGTTAGGTTGAGATCGAGAGATGAAACCTAATTTGTCTTAGGTAATAAAACCATAAATTGAGCGAACGCTAGAGTTAGGTTACAGCGATCTGTGAGGCTCCTATAGATTCCATAGAACTTAACGATCTTTTAGCACCTAAATCCAACTTAGAGATATCTTGGGTTGTTGCTTTAAGGTTAATTTGCTAATTGCTCGAGAGAGAGTTAGTGGAATATTAGCTCGGGGATTTGGCCTTTAGAATGTGCTTGATTAGGTTAGCAATAATTGTCAATGCATAGGATTAAATTGGTATGAAATCTATGCCCTAGGTTTAGTCATATTGATCTTTACATCAAAGCTTTAACAAATTCTGCATTTATTTAGGTTTTAGTTTGTTACGTTGTCATTAAAGTTTCTCTTAAAATTTTGTTTTATCAAATAGCAATAGGATATAATAGTTTGGTACTTGGTAGGTAGTTCCCTTGGAATTCGACACTCGTTTACTCGAGTTTTATTACTTGCACGATTTCATATACTTGTGAACAGCCTGTCAAGTTTTTGGCGCCGTTGCCGGGGAACTGTTTTGTTTTACCAATATCAATACGAAATATTTAGTTGCTAATTTGATTTGTTTTATTTCTATTTACTAATTAATTTTTATTTTTGTTTGTTTTGTTTGTGATTTCCAGCTAGAATCTGTAGAGTTTACGTTCCAGAGGTCGTGGTCATCTTAATCCACTAGATTTTGAGGTCGAGAGAACCGCGAAGCAGTTGAGGAAAGAAAAGAGGCTAGCTATTTCTGAAAGATCAATGGCAAACACAGGAGTTGTCAATCCTAATATGCAAAATCAAGAGAATGAGAATGAGGATAATTTAGGAGGAAATGCAATGGGTGGTGCAGCAATGGTTCAGAGAGCATTGAAGGACTACTCTAGTCCTACTATTGATGGGTGTTATTCAAGCATCAAGAGACCACCCGTTCAAGCGAACAATTTCGAGATTAAGCTAGCAATTATCGGAATGATTCAGCAGTCAATCCAATTCGCTGGGTTACCGAATGATGATCCCAACCTGCATATCGCAAATTTCCTCGAGTTGTGCGACACATTCAAGCATAATGGGGTATCCGAGGATGCAATCAGACTAAGGCTTTTCCCATTCTCTCTACGAGATAAAGCTAAGGCCTGGTTGATTTCATTGCCATCTAGGAGCATCACGACATGGAATGAGTTGGTTCAATCATTCCTCACTAAGTACTTTCAACGTGCCAAGTCGGCCAAACTGAGGAGTGAGATTACCAACTTTTACCAACAAGATTCAGAGGTATTGTATGAAGCATGGGAAAGGTTCAAGGATCTCTTACGGAGGTGCCCACACCATGGTATACCAATCTGGTCACAAGTGCAAACGTTCTACCAAGGTTTGCTACCAACCATTCAAGCCATGATTGATGCTGCAAGTGGGGGAGCCTTGAACAATAAAACGCCAAAGGAAGCATACAATCTGATCGAGGTGATGGCGAACAACAACTATATGAGGACTCCAGAAAGAAATTCAACAAGGAGATCAGCGGGAGTGCACGAAGTCAATAGTTACACTGTATTGGCTGCTCAACTTACGAACATCCAGAAGCAATTAGGTAATGTGTTGAAAATAAATGCAATTGAATCTTCTTCTCTAACGTGTGACCTTTGTGTAGGAAATCATGCCTCGAACGATTACCAAGAAGGAAACCAGTTTGCTCAGCATGAACAAGCCAACTACGTCAACAATTTCCAAAGAGGGCAAGGGAATCAATATTCCAATAAATATAATATAGCATGGAGGAAACACCCAAATTTTTCATGGAGCAACAACAATGAGCAAAAACAAGCTCCTGCCTTTCAACATCAAGAACAAAAATCAAGTTTGGAAAATGCATTGACCAAGTTCATTGAGGAGACAAGGAAGAGGTTTGAGAAGACCGACGTCCTAGTTCAAAATCAATCTGCATCTATTAGGAACCTTGAGACTCAGATTGGGCAGATTCACAACATATTAGCGGGAAGAGGTTAAGGGGTTTTACCGAGTGATACAGAGAAAAATCCCAAGGAACAGGCACATGCAATCACCTTGAGGAGTGGAAGAAGTTTGGAAAATTCGGAGAGTGAAAAACAGAGGATAGTACAAAACCTGAAGGCTGACTAGAAAGACGATCGTCGCGGCGATGAAGATGGTGGCCGCGGCGAGTGTGAGAAGGAAGAAAATTTCATCAGAAGGAAGGACGATCGCCCCAACGATGAAACTGGTCACCACGGCTATCATGAAGTTGCTTTGAATTCATCAGGCTTATTAGACGATCGCTGCGGCGATGAATCTGGTGGCCATGGCGAGCGAACATTTGAGCAGAAACCCCCGTCGAGCCAGGCAACTCTGCCATACCCACAACGGTTAAATCATAAGCTCGACAAGCAATTCGGTAAGTTCATTGACATGTTTAGAAGTTTACATATTAATATTCCTTTTGTTGATATGTTAGAACAGATGCCGAAGTATGTGAAGTTTCTGAAGGAGATCCTCACCCACAAGAGAAAATTCGAGGAACACGAGAAAGTTATGCTCACGGAGGAATGCAGCGCGCTGATTCGAAAGAAACTACCACCTAAACTACAAGATCCAGGGAGTTTTACTATCCTTTGTATTATTGGTAGTTGTTATTTTGATAAAGTATTATGTGCTTTAGGGGCTAGTATTAACTTAATGCCTTTTTCCATCTACAAGAAGCTTGGATTGGAAGAAATGAAGCTGACCACCGTGTCTCTCCAATTAGCTGATCGATCGATCACATATCCTAGGGGGGTAGTCGAAGATGTCCTGATTAAGGTAGACAAACTGATTTTCCCAGTAGATTTCATAGTGCTAGACATGGAAAAAGATAGGGAAATACCTTTAATTTTAGGACGACCTTTTCTGGTCACAGGTAGAACATTGATAGATGTCCACCAAGGGAAGTTGATCTTAAGGGTAGAAGATGAGTAAGTAGAATTTGATGTTTTCAAGTCTATGAAGCGTCCATCTGAATTAGATTCATGTTTTAAGATTGATGTTCTCGACACCATGGTGGAGCAGAATTTTGAAGAGAACTACCCAATTCTGCCTTTAGAGAACTGTTTGATGAATTCTAGAGACCAGGAGGTAGAAGTTTATAGTGAAGAGATAAGGGAGTGTCTAAGATACTTAAGTGCTTTACCACCCTTAGGTCATCCCGAGGCTAAATTGATCAGAGAAATTGGAGCCGTGGAGTCTTAGTCAACCTTACAAATCACAAAAGCGCCTACACTTGAGCTCAAGCAACTACCATCTCATCTAAGGTATGCATTTTTAGAAGAGGGTAAATTTTTTCCAGTCATTATTAATGCTTCTTTGAGTGTTGTAGAGGAAGAAAAGTTGATGCACATTTTGAGAAAATACAAGAAGGCCATTGGATTGACAATTGCGGATACCAAAGGTATCAGTCCTTCAATCTGCACACACAAGATCTTAATGGAGGAAAGTTACAAGCCTACTGTCCAACCATAGAGAAGATTGAATCCGTCAACGCAAGAAGTGGTCAAGAAGAAGGTGTTGAAGCTTTTAGATGCAGGAATAATATATCCCATTTTGGATAGTGCATGGGTGAGTCCAATCCAAGTGGTGCCAAAGAAAGGAGGAATTACAGTGGTCCGTAATGATAATAATGAGCTGATTCCAACACGAACGGTCACGAGATGGAGAGTATGTATTGACTACCACAAACTGAATTTCGCGACTCGTAAGGATCATTTTCCATTGCTATTCATCGATCAAATGTTGGAGTGGTTAGCGGGCCATGAGTTCTACTGTTTCCTTGATGGATATTCAGGCTACAACCAAATTGCCATAGCGTCGGAAGATCAAGAGAAGACTACTTTCACGTGCCTATATGGAACATTCGCCTATCGAAGAATGCCTTTTGGTTTGTGCAATGCTCCTGCAACTTTTCAACGTTGCATGATCTCAATTTTTTCCGATATGATTGAGAAGTCCATTGAAGTTTTTATGGATGATTTTTCTGTTTTTGGAAATTCTTTTGATGAGTGTTTAACTAACTTGTCTAATGTTTTGCAGAGATGTGTTGACACTAACTTGGTGCTCAATTGGGAAAAATGCCATTAATCATGGTACGAGATGGGATCGTGTTAGGTCATCGGATATCAGCGAACGGCATTGAGGTGGATCAAGCGAAGATTGAAGTCATTGAGAAACTACCACCTCCAAATTCAGTGAAGGCTGTCAGAAGCTTCCTTGGGCATGTGGGCTTTTATAGGAGATTCATACAGGATTTTTGTAAAATCTCTAAACCTCTTTGTGATTTATTAGCTAAGGATGTTCCTTTTAATTTCAGTCAAGAGTGTTTAGAAGCATTTAAGTGTTTAAAAGAAAAATTAATTTCTGCTCCTATTATTGTTGCGCCCGATTGGGAATTACCTTTTGAACTCATGTGTGATGCGAGTGATTATGCTTTAGGGGCTGTTTTAGGACAACAAAAAGGTAAGGTCTTGCATGTGATTTATTATGCCAGTAAGACTTTAACAGGACCTCAGCTGAATTATGCCACTACTGAGAAAGAATTTTTAGCAGTAGTGTTTTCTATTGATAAGTTTCATTCTTATTTGCTAGGTACCAAGGTCATCGTGTACACCAACCATGCTGCATTGAAGTACCTCCTAGCAAAATTAGGACTCTAAGCCAAGATTATTGCGATCGGTATTGCTTCTACAGGATTTCGACTTGGAGATCAAGGACAAGAAAGGAATGGAAAATCAAGTGGCTAACCATTTATCCCGGTTGGAGTCCAGTGAAGAAGTTCGAGAGGAAGAAAAGCCAATCAACGAATACTTCCTGGATGAGCAATTGTTTGCTATTCAAGAAGGACCATGGTTTGCGGACATTGCTAATTATTTGGCGCGAAAGGTTATGCCCCCTGGAATGAACTCCCAGAGACGAAAGAAATTTTTTGCAAATTTAAAGTACTACTTCTGGGAGGATCCATTTTTGTACAAGCATTACGCCAATCAGATGATAAGACGATGTGTGCCAGAGGAAGAGATGACGAATATACTTCGTCACTGTCATTCAATGGAAGTTGGTGGTCATTTTGATTCGACAAAGACCGTCGCAAAAGTTCTTCAATCAAGATTTTTCTGGCCTACTCTTTTTAAAGATGCTTTTCGTTTTGTTATGAGTTGTGATGAGTGTCAACGGGTTGGGAATATTTCTAGGAGAAATGCCATGCCTTTAAATAATATCCTAGAAGTAGAATTGTTTGATGTTTGGGGGATAGATTTTATGGGACCTTTTTCTTCTTTGTTTTCTAACCGTTTCATTTTGGTTGTTGTAGATTATGTGTCGAAGTGGGTGAAAGCTGCTACATTGCCAACAAACGATGCTCGTGTCGTTATCAAGTTTATAAAGAAGAATATCTTTTTAAGGTTTGGCACGCCAAGAGCCTTATCAGTGATGGTGGTTCTCACTTCTACAATCGTCAATTCGTAACATTGTTGGGCAAGTATGGGGTTACACATCGAGTTGCAACCCCATATCACCCACAAACTAGTGGCCAAGTCGAAGTATCGAATAGGGAGCTGAAACGAATCTTGGAAAAGACAGTGAACACCTCTCGAAAGGATTGGGCAACTAAACTTAATGATGCACTATGGGCGTATAGGACGGCATTCAAAACACTAATAGGAATGTCGCTCTATAGGATGGTTTACGGAAAAGCTTGTCACTTGCCGGTGGAGTTAGAGCACATGTCGTATTGGGCAGTAAAGTTTCTGAATTTTGATCTACAAGTTGCTGGAGCAAAATGTTTACTGCAACTCAATGAGATGGAAGAGTTTCGCAATGATGCATAAGAGAATGCCCGGATTTACAAAGAAAAGACTAAGCAGTGGCATGACAAACACATTGTGAACAAGGAATTCAAGGAGGGTGACAAAGTGTTGTTGTTCAACTCGAGACTGCGACTTTTTCCAAGAAAATTGCGCTCAAGGTGGTCTGGCCCGTTCATCATTCATCACGTGTTTCTGCATAGGGCGATAGGGCTTAACAACCCGACGAAGGGAACATTCAAAGTCAATGGGCAAAGATTGAAACCCTATATTGAGAATGGAAATGACAACGAGAGGGTTTCAATTCTTCTTCAGAATCTTAGTTGACGACCGAAAAGGAGTCAAGCTTAAGACTTTAAACAAGCGCTTGTTGAGAGGCAACCCAATATTTTGATTCCGTTTGTCTTTATTTTTTTTTTTTTATGTTTTTAATTTTTGGAATATTTTCAGGTGATTGTCAAAACGCACGCAAGGACAAATTAGATGACCCATTACTCTCGCCGTAGTGGTACACTTTATCGCTGCAGCGAGCGCGAATGACGCACACAATTAACCCAATTGTGATTGATCACGCTCCCCGCAGCAACGCATTTCATCGCTGCAGCGAGCGTGAATCCAGAGTGCTGTTGCGACGAAAAGCACGATCGCCATGGCGACGCATAAGATCGTTGCAGCGATCGCACCAGGCCACGCGATTTCACGTTTAAATCAGCCTGTGTCTTTTTTTTTTTCTTAAAAACTTTTCACATTATAGACTCCTCTTCCACAAGTGCTCTTCACCAAATTTTTTTCATTTCCTCACAATTTCTTCAACCCATTTTCAATTTGCACTCCATTGCTTACTAACACATTCACATTCCCATCACATTACCCAGATTAAGGAAGCAAGAGGAGAATTTGCGAAAAATCAAGGTTAGGCTTTCGAAAAGCAAATTGGGGGTTTTCGAAATTTCATCAAATTCATGTCAATTCAAGGCATATTTGGACAGTACAAGGTTCAAGTAAGTGTTTCTCACCCATTTTGCATTCTAATTTGGAAAAGTGGAATCCCTTAATTTGAGTTTTGTGGGTATGGGTTGATCTTTGTTGATTGTCGAAAATTGGGAGAGATTGATGTGAATTTTGTGAAATTGTTGTAGTTGTTTTGATGATTGTTGCTTGATTGAAGAAGGGCAGTTGTCGTTTGTGGGTATGGGTTGATTATTGTTGATTGTTGTTGAGTGTTCGTGATTGAATCTGTGCGTAGTGTTGCTTAATTGACGAAGGGTAGTTGTTGTTTGTGGGAGTGTGGTGATTTTTCGTTGAGGATTGAAAAATAGATTAAATTGGTGTGATTAAAATATTTGGATTAAGAGTGAAATTGTGATAATCGCACCCAAAAGAAACCAGGAAGTGATAGGAGTGACAAAGGAAAAAGGCAGGCCTCTAGTGATACCCGGTTTGTTAGTCCAGCTGCCTAGGAAAGATATGAGAATTTTGTAAAGAAACTGGGTGGATTTATTGAAGAGAGAGGGTTGGTATTTGCAGAAGCTTTTGAGGGAATAACTGATGTGATTCATGCTCTGGGTTGGGAGAAATTTTGTAAAGAACTCCCAGCGCATGATGTTGCCTCTATGGTAAAGGAGTTCTATGCCAACGTTTTTGATAGCGTTGACGGGAGGACAATGGTAAGAGGTAAAGAGATAATATTCAATGCAGCTGCTATTAATCAGTTTTATGGGCTGCCGCAAGTTGAGCTAGATGATGACGCCTATGCCGCATTCAAGCACCAAGTGGATTTTGACGCAGCAATTAATTCTTTGACAGACGGGAAAGCTACATGGTTTATTGTGGCTTGGGAACACATCCGTTTTGACAGTAAGTTCTTGAACTCAACTTCACGCATGTGGCTGCATTTTGTATGCGCTCGATTGATGCCATCCAAGCACATGAGCACTGTTAGTAAAGCCAGGGCGATTCTTATATATGCAATTCAGCAGAAGATGAGAATGAATATGGGTGAGATTATCTTTCAAGAGATCACCCATTCAGCAAAGTGTACCAAGACTGGCTTTTACTTTCCTCACCTGATCACTGCATTGTGTAAGCAAGCTGAAGTGCCATTGAATGTTGAAGAGGTTTTTATTCCGCAAGGCGTGTGTCTTACCATGCAATTTTTGCAAAATTTAACCAGTGGGGGCAGAATAGAAGTATCCAGGGCCAAAGCATCTTCATCAACGAAGCTTTCCCAAAGAGATCAATTGTCGAAGCTCTATAAAGACATCAAACAATTGAAAACGCAACAGAATCGCCAAGAAGCCTGGATGACGTGGATGAGTGGGCAAATGAAGGTGCAACATGAGATGCAGAGATTGCAACTTGCCCATGCTAGGATAGCAGCACCAGGGTGTGAATGGACTGATTTTGTGTACCCAGCGGATGAGGAACAAGGCGATGATCCTGATGAGGACTCTGAGGAGCGATGATCTTGATGAGGACTCTGAGGAAAGCATGGAGGAGTAGTTTGAGAGTTCAGTGTGCTTGAGTTACTGTTGTCAATGTAGTTTGTTTTGGTCGTTTTTATTTTTCTTTTTTGATGTACTTGCATTTTGTCTACTGTTCATGCTTTTTTTATCCATTCTTGTATTTTGCATAACTCTGATGGCCAACAAGGTCTATTTAGTGGTTTTTCTGTTTTGATAGAACGACTGGTGTATATGACTGGATGGCTTTATTATGTTGAGGAATGTGGTAACGTTTTCTCTCTTTTATTCTTACGCTTAACATTGGGGACAATGTTGATTTTATTGATTGGGGGTAGGAATTTAAGAAAACTTAAATTGAGCAGAATTGTTTTTTTTTTTTTTTTTTTTTTTTTTTGTTTTCTTTATGTTTTAGGTTGTGACTTTTATTTTTGTCTCTTGGATGTAATCAACTGTCTATGATAGGAATGTGTTGCAATAACATAGAACTAATAGAGGACATTAATTTTTACCTTTGCTTTCGGATGAGTGTGAATATTAATGACATTGAGTTGAGACCCTAGTGAACTATGGATTAAAAGTGGTTCAGTCACTTACTTAGAGACATGTTATGTATGAAGTTTTCATGAATTTTATTGTGATCTCAACAAACTCTAGAACTCATTTGATAATCACTCAAGGCGAAATCCTAGAATTCACATCACTTAGGAAATGATTTAGGCTGTTTTTGGACCGATTGAGCCTTTCAAGCTAACCCTTGTTATTGTTGTCACTAGTTAGCCCTTTGGGCCTTTTAAACACAATTTAGCCTTGTTTTTCTTTCCTTTGAACTTAATTTTTACCTTATCCTGATTATGAGCCTAAAATACAATCCTACCTATGTTAACCTTAAGAGACTTTATTGTTCTTCAAGCTTATTACGAGTTTTGGTAAGGAAGTGTGGTTGTCACAACCCACGTGTGCGAAGAACTTGGTTGGGGGTTGTGAGGTATTTGTAAGATAAGTGGGGATGTGCATATTTCTGCCTTCTTATTTTATAAATTTAAAAAAAAAAAAAAAAACTTAGGCATTGAAAAAGCATTGTGAAGATTGGGAATTATGAAATTGAGTGGTTATCACTGTCAAAAAGAAAGAGCTCAATAAGGACTGGGAAGCGACCAACTGAAAAAGAGTAGTGTTATGTAATAAGAGTGAATGAAAATTTAGTTCTTAATGTAATTGTTGTTAATTTCTCTTTCCGTTCTTTGATGAACTCATACCCCAGCCTAACGTTACAACCTTTACAAAGACCTATTGATCCAAGGTGATGTAAAATTCTACATTAGTGGAGAGTGATGTGAAAAGTGAGCCTATGGAGTTTGATTCCATGATTCGCATATAAGTCATAACCCGAATACTGAGATAAAAAATTTTGTTCATGAATGTTGTGCATAACACCATCCGAGTTTGTAGACTAATGGTTTGTGGATGTATGGATGTTCTAGGGTTGATAACGAAAATGAAATTGATGTTTGCATTGTCTGTGAGTTTAGGTGATTTTTAATTAATCTATTTGTTTCGTGTATATGCAATTTTTGAGACGTCTTTATGAATTGTTCCAAGACTTTCTTTTGTTAATGTGTTTGTTTTTATGGTTATGTTTTTGTTACTTTTGGAGTTTAGGATACATTTAGTATGGATGTTTGTGGGTATCACGCTGGAAACCCTCACGAGACTACAACTCGTCCAACTAGGGCCACTTAGGGGTTTAAAGACTTGTTGCATACGCTAAATGCAATCGTGTCAATCTACGAAAGTGATTTAGGATAGTTTAGATTTAGGTTTTTAATTAGTTGTTTTCTTGTCAAGCTTAGAGACTTATTTTATCACTTGTTTTGCTAGGGACTAGCAAAAAGCTGGTCGAGGGTTGTGATAAGAGCTTGAATGTTTATATTTTGTTAGTGATTTAATTGGTTTATTTATGGAAAAATGTGTTTAAAGATGGAATTTTTGGATTATTTCTTTCATAAATACCATTTATGGGATCATGGGTGCATGTTGAGTGTTTTCAGGCTCAAACAGGTTGTTGAAGGGAATGATGTCGATAGGATTCACGACACGTAGGAACAAACGGCACAAGAATCAGGGTCAAAATGAGGGAGTTGTGGTACGTCGAAGATGTTACGGAAAATCTGGCAATTCTTCATCATGAGTATGCCTCGATGTTTCTATCATAACTTGAGCTGTAGAAGTCAGAATTTGATGATTCTGGTGGCCTTGGAAAGCTTATTTAGATAGCTACAGTGTTTTTGTTGATGACTTCATCTAATTCTGAAGTTTACATATGCTTTGGACAGAAGGAACGATCACTGCAGTGACCATTCTTACCGCCGCGGATATAGGTCACGAGTTTGTGTTAATTCATTACCCTAATCCGAATCTGAATGGGTTAAGTTTTCTAGTATTTTTCCTAAGTACGACCAAGAACCCCAGGGATATAAAAGAGAGTTTTTAAGAAATTAAAGAGGACTTTTGGAGGAGGAAGAAGACAGNAAAAAAAAAAAAAAATTAGGCATTGAAAAAGCATTGTGAAGATTGGGAATTATGAAATTGAGTGGTTATCACTGTCAAAAAGAAAGAGCTCAATAAGGACTGGGAAGCTACCGAGTGAAAAAGAGAAGTGTTGTGTATGAGAGTAATAAGAGTGAATGAAAATTTAGTCTCTTAATGTAATTGTTGTTAATTTCTCTTTCCGTTCTTTCATGAACTCATACCCCAGCCTAATGTTACAACCTTTACAAAGACCTATTGATCCAAGGTGATGTGAAATTCTACATTAGTGGAGAGTGATGTGAAAAGTGAGCCTATGGAGTTTGATTCCATGATTCGCATATAAGTCATAACCCGAATACTAAGACCAAAAATTTTGTTCATGAATGTTGTGCATAACACCATCCGAGTTTGTAGACTAATGGTTTGTGGATGTATGGATGTTCTAGGGTTGATAACGAAAATGAAATTGATGTTTGCATTGTCTGTGAGTTTAGGTGATTTTTAATTAATATATTTGTTTTGTGTATATGCAATTTTTGAGACGTCTTTATGAATTGATCCAAGACTTTTTGTTAATGTGTTTTTTTTTTTTTTTTTTTTAATGGTTATGTTTTTGTTACTTTTGGAGTTTAGGATACGTTTAGTGTGGATGTTTGTGGGTAACATCGCTGGAAACCCTCACGAGACTACAATTCGTCCAACTAGGGCCACCTAGGGGTTTAAAGGCTTGTTGCATGCGCTAAATGCAATCGTGTCAATCTACGAAAGTGATTTAGGATAGTTTAGATTTAGGTTTTTAATTAGTTATTTTCTTGTCGAGCTTAGAGACTTATTTTATCGCTTATTTTGCTAGGGACTAGCAAAAAGCTGGTTGAGGGTTGTGGTAAGTAGGGGTGTTCAAAAGCGGTTAACCGAACCGGTTAACCGCTTTTTTGAACCGAACCGGTTTTTCGGTTTGGGAAAATTCCCAAACCGAAACCGAACCGGTTTAGAGGGAAAACCGGTTTTTCGGTTAACCGAAAAACCGGTTAACCACTTTTTTTAAAGCGGTTAACCGGTTTTGAACCGGTTTTCCTTTTTTTTTATAAAACTTATTTTTTTTATTTTTTCTTAAATTAAATTGTAAATATAAATAATACATATCCAAATAAAAATTAGACATTCATATATATTCATTGACTACTACTAACGATACATTAAAAATATTATTATTTTTTATTTTTATTTAATATATAATATATAATATTATTATTTTTTATTTAATATATAATATTTATTTTTATTTAATATATATATATTTTGTAAAACCGGTTCAAAAAACCGGTTTCGGTTAACCGCTTTGTATTTTTTCTCGAACCGTTAACCAAACCGGAAATTCGGTTTTTTGAATTTTTCGAACCGTAACCGAACCGTTTTTTCGGTTAACCGGTTTTTCGGTTCGGTTCGGTTTTTGCATTTTTTTGAACACCCCTAGTGGTAAGAGCTTGAATGTTCATATTTTGTTAGTGATTTAATTGGTTTATTTATGGAAAAATGTGTTTAAAGTGTTGAATTTGGATTATTTCTTTCATAAATACCATTTATGGGATCACAGGTGCATGTTGAGTGTTTTCAAGCTCAAACAGGTTGTTGAAGGGAAAAGAATGATGTCGATAGGATTCACAACGCTTAGGAACAAACGGCACAAGAATCAGGGTCGAAATGAGGGAGTTGTGGCACGTCGAAGATGTTACGAAAAATCTGAAAATTCTTCATCATGAGTATGCCTTGATATTTCTGTCATAACTTGAGCTGTAGAAGTCAGAATTTGACGATTCTGGTGGCGTTGGAAAGCTTATTTAGAGAGCTACAATGTTTGTGTTGAAGACTTCATCTAATGCTGAAGTTTACAGATGCTTTGGACAGAAAGAACGATCGCCGCGGTGACCATTCTTACCGCCGCTGCGATGGGTCATGAGTTTGTGTTAATTCATTACCCTAATACGAATCTGAATGGGCTAAGTTTTCTAATCTGTTTCCTAAGCACGACCAAGAACCCCAAGGATATAAAAGAGAGTTTTTAAGAAATTAAAGAGGACTTTTGGAGGAGGAAGAAGACGGCTATCAAGTTAGAGATCGGGATCCTGAGAGCTCTCGTTCACCGATTAGAGAAGTTTTTATCTTTTTCTTTCTTGAACTGATGTCATTGAACAGAATGATGGATTTTGTTATTTTCATTATGGACTAATTCTCTTTTCTAGGGCTACAGATGTAGCCCAATTTATGAACATGTGTTGACATTATTATTGATCTAATATTGAGCATGATTTCTAAGTTTTATTATCGTGTGTAATGCTTTCAAGTCTTAAGGGCCCAAGAGTTGAATGATATCATGGGTTGGGTTGAGATCGAGAGATGAAACCTAATTTATCTTAGGTAATAAAACCATAGCTTTAGCGAACGCTAGAGATAGGTTACCGCGATCTGTGAGGCTTCGGTAAATTCCACAGAACTTAATGATCTTTTAGCACCTAAATCCAACTTAGAGATATCTTGGGTTGTTGCTTAAATGTTAATTTGCTAATTGCTCGAGAGAGAGTTAGTGGAATATTAGGGGATTTGGCCTTTAGAATACGCTTAATTAGGTTAACATCAAATGTCAATGCATAGGAGTAAATTGGTGCGAAATCTATGCCCTAGGTTTAGTCATATTGATCTTTACATCAAAGCTTTAACAAATTATGCATTTATTTAGTTTTTAGTTTATTACGTTGTCATTAACGCTTCTCTTAAAATTTTGTTTTATCAAATAGCAATAGGATATAATAGTTTGGTACTTGGTAGGTAGTTCCCTTGGGATTCGACATTCGTTTACTCGAGCTTTATTACTTGCACGATTTCGTATACTTACAAATAGCCTGTCACTAGGTTGTATGTATGGTTCCCAGAGTGGTAAATTTGAGTACATTGCTGCATTATTTAACTAAACAACACAATTAATTCTGAGACGGATCGACATAATCGTAATCATAATTCACTAGCTACTAGCTAGCTACCATACTAGCAAAGTCAGGGACGGTTCGGCCATCGCGGAATCTTCCAGTCGGATATTCGAAAAAACTCTCTCCATATGGTGTAAAATTTGCCTTGGCTTCAATGCTAACATAGGGATAGTTATTGTTTCCTGGATCAAAAAGCGAATCTCCAAACACAAAGACAGCAACATGTTTGTTATTAACTTGCCTAGACTCATCGCACTGAGAGCTTGCTGGAGCAATAAGAAGGCTAGAGTACAACAGAAACACTATGTAGAGAAGACTCCGTATAGATCAAGCTGCCGCCGATTCCATTTTCCTTTAAGAATTCTATTCCACGAAAGTTAGCTTTTAACCTTTTTTTTTTATTATTTTTTTTTATCTTGGAAATATTATCAACTAATTAACAAAATTTGTATGCATATAGTTGCCCACAACTAAAAATCTTGAAAGTTGGGAAGGACATGCGTCAATTTTCTACCTTGAGAAGGAGATAGCAAGGTACAATTATACACCATGTAAATGTGTGCCACATTTTGTATAAATTGTTTTATGAATACATCTATCTTTTCTGTAGAGGTCAGCATTAGATCTAGATGAAGTCCATATAAACAGTCATCAAACTTTTTTCTTATTGAAAATTAGAAAAATTCTGACCTACATGAGAATTTTCTTGAATTGTCAAAGGTCCGCATCTAAGAGATTTTTTTTTTTTTGTACCAAACTTCACAACAAAAGAGTTTTCAGTCTATTCTATAGTGGGGAATTAATATATCATTATATTGTAATACCTCGTATTTTATGGGATTTTATTAAAGTCTATTTTATTGATTTTGGGCGGTGATTTGTAAGAAATTGAAACTTTCCAGGGTGTTTTGGTAAGGATATAAGAATCAGTAGGACTGCTAAGTGATTTGGCAAGAGGACTTGAGTGCAAAGAAGGTGTAGAATTTCCAAGGGGCAAGTTGAGAAGTATCAAAGATGAGGAACTTTTCAGAAATTTGCCAGCAGGGACTTTGGCCTCAAGTGAACTTCCCGGGCACTATATAAAACCATTTTAGTTCTTTTTTTTTTTTTTTTTTTTTTTTTTTTTTTTTTTACAAAAAATGAAAGATGAACCACTTGAGTGGTTGAGGGAATGAGCCGAGAAGAAGAATTTGGAGAATTGGTTTTCATGCATACATTTCTATCCTAAACTTTCGAACATCCTATATATGTTTTGGGTTTGCAATTGAAGCTAAATTTCAGATATTTTGTTTTAGACTTCTTGAGGATTGTTTGAAAATTTATTTCACCCAAAAATTCGAAGTATTGAATTTTTTATGAATTTTTGAAGTCTGCCATGTAATCCTGGAATTTATGTTTTCTGCAGAGCATGCATTTTCATGAACTGATTTAATATACTTATACTCATCCAAAATGAGTGATTTTAAATTCTGATAAATTCTTATGGTGTCTTGTTTGTTTCTGGAAAGTTTCAGGATTTTTCAAGTTAAGGGTGAATTAATATGAATTTTAAATTTCAGCAACCTCAATTCTGGAAAACAGTTTGACAGTTTTGAGAGGTTAAAAGAAAATCTAAGTAGTTTTTTATTCTGAAATGGCTTACTGGATCAACATATATGTGTCTAAGATACCCCATTAAAATTATAGCTTGATTTGGTGAGTGGAATGTTAGAAATTTGCATAAAATCATGTTTTTAGTGAAATGTGATTTCTATAATTGTGCATAAATGCCTTAACTTCGAATTTATTTCAGCTTTGATATACTTATATTCATCTTCTGGAAACTGTCTTTGGTATGCATGATATGGTTATAGTAGAAATTTACATAAAATCATGCCGCGGCGGAGAATTTTCTATGCATTTTATGGGGTGTAAATGGAGATTTACATGTTATGTACTTTATCACGTTACGAGCATTACTCTCGATAGAATTAATTAACAATGCTTCAAAATATGGTATGTCATATATAATTAGCCAATATAAAAATTGAACGTCCTAATTAGTACAAGTAACATTTGTGAATTAAAGTGTCAGAATTCAGAAGATAAGGGCTTAGCGAACATTTAGCTAAGTAAAAACAAAAAAACACTGTCGTTTTTTGTTACTCTCTTAAAGAGAACGAATGTCTCTGTATTTTCACTTTCCTTTTTCACACTCTCTCAGCTACTGACTTACTTAAGTAGCAAACCCTTACTGTATTATTCACTCATTAAATCAAATACACAAATTGAAGCTTTAATTTCTTTTAATTTTCTCTGAATTTAGTTTTTGTTTTGGAGGCAATTCGTTTTGAGTATGTGGATTAAAATTCTAGGATTTGGAAACCTGGACTAGGGAGTTAGATTTGAGTGGGCATGTGGATTAAAGTGTCAGAATTCAGAAGATAAGGGCTTAGCTAGTATTTAGCTAAGTAAAAACAAAAAAACGCTGTCGTTTTTGTTGCTCTCTTAAAGAGAACGAATGTCTCTGTATTTTCACTTTCCTTTTTCTCTTCACACTCTCTCAGCTACGTACTGACTTACTTAAGTAGCGAACCCTTACTGTATTATTCACTCATTCAATCAAATACACAAATTGAAGCTTTAATTTCTTTTAATTTTCTCTCAATTTACGTCTTTCACTACATTTACTGAACTAATTAATTTTTTATGACCATGTCAGGAAAGTTTTAAAGCAGGGACTAAAGCATGTTGTGGCAGTGGACAATTCAATGGACCAG
Organism: Pistacia vera; assembly: GCF_008641045.1. Lineage (NCBI taxonomy): Eukaryota > Viridiplantae > Streptophyta > Magnoliopsida > Sapindales > Anacardiaceae > Pistacia > Pistacia vera. The sequence continues at coordinate 495,586 of NW_022196018.1, read as the reverse complement.
TTTGTGGAGGAGGATTCAGTGGAAAAAATACTTATACTCTCTACTCAAACCGTAGTATGTTTTCTTCAATGGTGGCCACACTACACAACAGACGAACAGCCAATAAGCCGAGCTGATTTTGAGCTGAGTAGCAAATGTAACAGGGCCTTACAATGTGAAGCAATTGTTTGAGCTTCCATAATTCTTTTTACAGCTTGTAACCCACTTAGATTATTTCTGCATATGATCATTACAATGATCTGTTTAGTTGATCTAGCTACTAAATAAATCCTATAGGAATATAATAAATCATCTAATTTTGATATGTATCATACGGTACTCTTAACTTATATCTTTTAAATTCATATCTTTCTCATGTTAATCTTAATCAATGTTTTAATAACCAATCCGGGGTGAAACCCGACTACGTTGTCAGGTCCCGGGTTGACCAATTAATAGGTTTGACTAGCCAGTCAAACTAGGTGACAAAAATTTTAAAATTCAGCAAATACACCCCTAAAAATTAAGTTCATTTCATACAGATTTGAAATTTAGCAAACACACCCTGAATACAATTGGCGGTTGAATGGTTGGTGGCGGCGATACATCAAATGCAATCTCAATCATCTCTTGAGCCCATTCTCCATAAAATCTACCCAAGATCTGGTCAAAATCAGTTCGATTTCGACCAGATCTTACCAACGCCAACGTCGACCTTCTAGGCCAGATCTCACCACCGTTGGCATCGACAATCGTTCCCATCACCACGAAAAAACTCCCCTTAGCCTCCTAATGAAAACCCACCTCACCCCACCCCCATTAACCTCGCTAGCAATAGTCAGTTGTTGCTGCCGCCTTTTATTTCGATTTCCAATCGATTCACTTACCAGAAATTAACTTTGTTGCCACCATTGAACTCACCACCACTTTCTCTCCAAAAGCCCCAATATCTCAGCTTTCAATTGTTCGCCAATCATCATCTAAATTTCTAGGGTTTTCAGTAAATAGTGAAATGGGTAATTCGGCCTGGTGAAAGCCCCGAGTCTAGGTTGAACCGGTCAGGCCGGGCCGGGTTTTGAAACACTGCTCTGAATTCTAAAACTCTTCTTTAACTGTAGTTTTTATTTTACTATGCGATCGCAGATCCATTACAATTAAAGAAAGTAATTAACCTATGAACTATCTTAATGATTTAAAATAGACAACTGAAAGTATATCTAATATATTTAATTTATTATAACTTAAAATATATCTTAGAATCTTAAACACCCTAATTAGATACTCATTAGATATTATATAAAAAGTTAGTCTACGTTGTTTAGTAGGTTTGACCTTCAATTATCTAGTTGGAAGTGACAATACATATATCAAGGGATATTTATGCCCACAAGTTGCCAGCTAACAATCCCACATAGTAATGGAGTTAGCACCATAAACTTACAGAATCTATAGGCCATAAATTGAATGTGTACTTTCTTATCTCTCTAAAAAATATCCCTTGATATAAATTATAGTAAATTATTGACTAAGCATAAGATACGTGGCTGCAGTCTACCCAATTTAACTTGATGGGTTACATGGAAAACAAAAGTTTATCTTCAGATAAAATCTCAATGGGAATGGTGGAATTGAGTTCATAAAGTTGCTTCATGCTAATAGGCCATGTAAAATCTGATCCTCCATTCCACAAGAAGTTGGATAATATAGAATTAGCATGTTCAGATTGATGGCCTCCATCGAAAAACACATACTCATTAGGACCACTACACAGTTCATATTGTTTTACTCTTCCACATTCGAAACCCCGGCGTGAACCGATGCCACAACATGCAATTTCTGACACATTGAAACCTACAATAGACATGTTTTACAGCAAAAGTTAAGAGTAAGAGCTAGATTACGTTTGAGCATTTAAAAGAAAAAAAAAATAATGACCTATATATAACATACCATATTTTGTAGGATAATTTATCATATCCTTAAGTGAATTGAAGAAATCAAAAATTACGTAATCGAATCCTGATAATTGGCTTTGCAACTTCGTAGTGACATTAGACAGAAGACTATTGTGAAGACTAGCGATTTCTTGGAGCACTTCTACACAAGCACCACCACTAAGATCGTACTCTTGTTTCATTCGTAGTGTGCATCCCAAAGGTCCCACATTCTGAAATGCAAATTTCCTCCCTCCCATTTCATATATTTCCTTCATAAAAAATAGAAAAATAAATATAAAGAAGATTAACATGGGAAAACCTCAATAATAGAAGTTTGCTGAACAGAATTTTACCTTAATCACATCTGTAAAATTTCCAATCACCTTGTTTACATGTTCCCGTTGTTGTAATTCGGTAGGATTAGAAATACTTCTGATGAAAGTCATGTAATCAACGCCTCCAAAGCTAGACAAATAGATTGCATCGGCTAGTATCTTTTTGGCCTCTGCATCACAGAGTTGCTGCTTCAGTAAATTGGCCACCTCATTAAAATACTTTAGCTGTTTTTGGCTGTAAAGCTATAAAAATTGAAAGCATTGTCAAGATAAATTTTGCCTCAATAATAGTAATTCATTTGACTAGAATGCTGTACATACCCTATCTGGACTACTTTCTTCAAGAACACCAGCTCCAGCACTTGCAAAATTAGCTCCCTTGCTAAAATTATGACTTCCAGGTTGTAAGTATGGTTCCCAAAGCGGTAAATTTAAGTACGTTGCTGCATTATTTAATGAAACAACACAATTTGAGATGGATCGACATAATCGTAATTCACTAGCTAGCAACCATACCAGCAAAGTCAGGGACGGTACGGCCATCGCAGAATCTTCCAGTCGGATATTCGAACAAACTCTCTCCATATGGTGTAAAATTCGCCTTGCCTTCAATGCTAACATAGAGATAGTTATTGTTTCCTGGATCGAAGAGCGAATCTCCAAACACAAAGACAGCAACATGTTTGTTATTAGCTTGCCTGGACTCATCACCCTGAGAGGTTGCTGTAGCAATAAGAAGGCTAGAGTACAACAGAAGCATTATGTAGAGAAGACTCCGTATAGATGAAGTTGCCGCCGGTTCCATTTTCCTTGAAGAATTCCAGGAAAGTTTGCTTTAGACTTTTTTTTTTTAATCTTGGAAGTTTATAGTAACGAAATAGATTTAGTACTACGTTTAACAAAATTTGTTTAGTAGGTTTGACCTTCAACTAAATATCAACATCAACTACATTTTTCTTGTGAAAAGTAAAAACTAGAAATTGAGAAAGTTCCCATTTAGTTAATGCTGTTCCACGTTATGCATGATGAAGGCAGTGGACCCATGACTTGAAAGCAGTGGACTGCATGGATGAAAACTGTTATGCCCAAAAAACCAGGGTTGACTTGAGCTTAAATCAGTAAGGACTAATCAGAATTCAAGAAGGTTTTTTGTCGTCTTGATGCAGCCACGTCCCGCAAGGACAAAAGGGGTAAGGCTATTGTCAGTGAGGCAAGTAAACGTCAGACTTATGAGTGGTTAGAAATTGTCCACCTGTTGAAGCCCCATTCGATTTAAGGATATCTCTTGTGCATACACCAATGGGAAGCGGATTAGAAATTGTATCACACCTACCTGCACGCAGAGTCATGATTACCAGCTTGAATCCTCCAACTATAAATAGAGGGCTCTCCTCTATTTTACGAGGTTGGTTCATCCACCGCCAAAAACATATACTCTCTCTCTCTCTCTCTCTCTACATTTATTCTCTCTATTGTAATCCAACTCACTGAGTGCGACCTGATTGTAATCGCCCATTAATATAATTACAGTGGACGTAGGATTCTCCTCAAAGCATCTGAACCACTTAAAAAAGTGCTAACCGTTCAATATCTTTTTTTATACTTCCATACCACGTGTGATTTCTAAGTCCGCATAGCACTTCATACGTGTGAGTAGTTGGTGTCAAAATCAAGCATCAACGGTTTGACGCTAGAAGGAGAGCCTGATTTAGTATCCACTTTTCATCAAAAACCTCTGACCAATCCTATCCACCAACAAATGGCTCGTGGTTTCGAAACGAAGCGAACTGATGTCGACAATGAGAAAATCCCCCAGGTACAGAATGACACTTCTCCTAAAGTGTCGTCAGTCTAGCAGAGTATCATGGAGGATATTCCTTCCAGCTCACAACTCGACCCGGCCATGATGAATTACCTGGAGAGGTTCAACAATACTCTCCAAACGGTTAGCCAGAGGTTAGACCGTTTGGACCGAGTCGTACCACCGGAGTCTAACGAGGCGATGTCGCTGCCAAAGACGCCTGCAGGTTGCGCGAAAGCGCAGAAAATGGCAAAGGCTCGTATCGCACGCACTGTAGCACATAAGAGTAAGAGGAAACAAGTGGTGAGCAGTGGGCCAAAGGGCTCCAAGGGACTAGCGAACACCGGTCTCGCAACGGGTAGAATACCCGTGGTATTGCAACTTTGTGACATGTTGCAGCATGAGCCATCCCACGCCATGTCATATGGGCACACCCATAAAAGTGCAAGGAGGGGAGATTCCCAGCCTCATCAAAATAATGGTCCCGACCATTGCCGTTGAGGTAACCCCCACCATCCGTGGGTCGGTTCTGACCACCGCGGAGGTTGGGAAAACTCCCGGAGCCTTTTGCTACCCTCACACGGCTCTAGCCAGCATGTGTTAAGGTATGCTGAAGCCTCCGACCAAGCAAAGGAAGGGCCCGACCTTTGGTCTTTCCTCAATCACAACCGTGAGAGTCGAACCCATGTTGCGGAAAGTAACCCCTCGATAACTTCACTATCTCGGATTGAAGAGTTGCGGCAAAATTAGATCAGCTCAAGGCTCAGCAAAATGAACAGGGGAAGGTTACTGAGGCGTCTCCCTTTTCTCCAATAATACTAGTTGCTCTTCACCCATCGAGATTCAGGACGCCCGAATGCAGGCATTCGATGGGAATTCTGATCCGCAGGACCACCTCTACAAGTTCAATGACCTTATGGAACTCTACCAAGTCTCTGACTTGGCCAAATGCCGCTGCTTAGCAGTGACACTAACCGCCCATGTCAAGCACTGATTCAGGTCGCTCTCCGTGGGATCAATAAGCTCATGGCAATAAATGAGCTCGTTATTCTTGAGGCACTTTCAGGCAAACAGGAAGTTCTTAATGCCATTAAGCTATCTGAGCAATATACGACAAGAGAGGAATGAGTCCCTCCAATCTTATATAGATAGATTTCACCGGGAACTCCAAAAAGAAGCTTACACTCCTAAAGAGTCCGTTAGGACTCTCATTATCGTAGGAGTACGCTCGCAGACTGACTTATGGAAAGAGTTACAATCTGAGGATGACATTTCCCTCACTCGCTTCTATGACCTCACCGAGAAGTATCTCCGAATAGAAAATTCTATGGTTGCTCTCAATCGCCATAACCCCGGTCCTTTAACTAGTGTTCCCAACTGGGGGGAGAACAGTAGAAGGGATGATCGCAGTTAGGCTAATGACGATTAGTGGAAAGGAAAGAAGTAGTAATTTGAGCCCAAAAAGTCTTATGCCCCAGTTCCTCGCCGCGATCGCGACAAAAATCAATACACTCATTTGAATGCCTTAGTATCGGCAATTCTGGATAAATCAGAGGAGGCCAGTCTGCTTGGAGAACCAGAGCCCATGAAGAATCCCCCCTCAGCCAGGAATAGCAAAAAGTACTACTGCTATCATCGGGACAATGGGCATCACACTGATGAGTGTCGGGCTCTCAAGCAAGCAATTGAATACCTCATCAAACAGGGGCACTTCAAGGAGTATGTTGATAGTCTGACTCCTGTTTGAGAAAAGGATCAAGAGGAACAAAGGAAGAAGCGTCATGGTCGCAAGGGGCTCCACTGCATAGGGATCATTTTCGGGGGGCCACACCTCGAGGGGAACTCTCGAGGTGCCTAGGAAACGTATGCTCAAGAAGCTCGCCAAGACCCTTTAAGTGTAATGAGCACAGTGCCGCGACCCGCTAAGATCCGCAAGGAAGAAGAAATTACCTCCTTTGAAACAAGATGCAGTATGATTACATCACCCCCACGATGATGCACTCGTCATCGCGCCTGAAATAGGCCGATGTGAAGTCCACAGAATGTTGGTGGACAATGGAAGCGCCGTGAATATCCTGTTTCAGCAAGCCTTCGAAAGAATGCAATTGGACGAGGCAGACCTAAAGCCTGCCTCCTTCCCCCTCTATGGTTTTACCGGGGATCATCTAATTCCTAAGGGAATGATTGCACTCCCCGTCATGTTGGGTGAAACCAACGAAATGATCAAGATGATGGAGTTCTTGGTGGTAGATTATCCGTCCCTCTTCAATGGCATCCTGGGACGACATCTGCTACGGAATTTCAAGGTTGTCACCTCTATCTACCGTCTGAAGATGAAATTCCCCACCTTCACGTGGATCGAGAAAGTATAAGGATCCCAACATGAATCTCACGATTGCTACATAAGGGCAGTCCAGATGGTGTGTGAGGGAAAGGGAAAACTATTGGGCATCCCCAAGCAGACCATGGCAATAAGAAGAATCGAGCCACAGCCTAGACTAGTAGAGGACAACGTGGATTCTCGCATCCAGGAGTGCCCTTACAGTGGGCCAGTTGAGGACCTATCAAAGGTATCAATCAATGAAAACGAGCCGACCAAAGTATTAAGAATAAGGAGTGATCTCAACCCCTAGCTCTCCGAAAGCCTAACGAGCTTCCTTAATAAGAATGTCGATATTTTTGCATGGACTCACGCCGATATGGTTAGGATCAGCCCGAACGTAATATGTCATGCACTAAACATTGACAGTGCGGTTAAGCCGGTTCGCCAGAAAAGAAAAGCAATAGACCTTGAACTCTATGCTGCCCTAAAAATTGAGGTGGATAAGCTCCTCTTGAATGGGTCTATTCAAGAGGCACTTCACCCGAGCTAGGTTACTGTTGAACTAGTCGTCACAGTTACAAAATTAAACCTAAATACCATAGTTAGCGGTAAGCAGGGTCGAATCCATAGAGAGCAAGACTAATGACCTAATGTATATTTGAGTTAACGAAAGAGAAATTGGTAAAATGATTTATGAAACTAAATAGACTAAATGCAAATAATGAAAAAGTGAAATTAAAACGAATACAGACTTTATAATAAAAATGTTGCTGTTACGGTTTTGGTTCGACACGAGACCGACTCACACAATTCTTCTCCACCCTCTACGATCCCCTAAACCTACAAGGCAAGGTAAATCAATGAAATGGCTTCCCGACACTCTAGGTATAATCTATCCTGTCTCACCCGATCACTCAAGTTCGATTGGTTAAAGACTATCATTGAACGCCGATAAACGCTACAATGCAAAACCACTAGTTGGTACGTGATTAACAAATACAATTTGTCAACACGTATAATCCAATCAACCAACTTCACAATAAACGCAACAATAGTAGAAATTAAATTAAATCCGAACACAACTCAATTACAATCGATGCGAAGTAATGAAAAGCAATATTAATCACTTAATTATTTCAAACCAACGTTTATCATTCAGCAAGTTCTATGAAAACATTAAATCATAATGGACAACAATATTCATCACAAGTTATGTCCAAATCATATTAAAGTATCGAAATCAAACATGAAACGAAAACAAATATAATCCGAAGCATAATACTACCAAATGTCCTATAATCGGGCTCATCATACTAGTCGAGAGCTGATGAGGAGAGTCGTGGAGTGAATCTCGATCTAGCCTATGCCGTAACAGACAACCGGGAACTTAGCCGCTCATGGTGGTGATGACGGAGGCTGAAACAGTGGAAACGAAACTGACCATGGCGGAGAGGAGGTAACCGACAGTGATATGATGCAAAGAAGGGGCAAAAATGACCAACGGACAGCCCAGAATACGAACAGCCACACTCGCCGAAAAACGTTAATTTTCCAGTGGGTCTTCCAAAAAACGGTGGCGGAAATGGGATCCGAAGGTACCGATGGTACCGATGGAAAGCTCTGGTGATGGGGAGTTCAGATCAACTCCTGGGGAGGTGAGAAGTTGCCGGAAATGAGTAGGATCTGGGCTAGATGGCGGATTCCGGTAGTTTTCGTGGCAGCTGAAGCTTGGGAAGTGTAGATCCGGCCGTGGGGAAGGGAGATCAGGTCTTGGGGAGCCGAAACGTCGTCGAAAAACAGTGAAATCTTGCCTGGAAGAAAAAAAGTCACGGTGGTTAGAAGATGAAATGTCATGGCAGCCCTTGGTTCTCACTGGTGGCTTGCGGTGGAGTTGACGGAAAGCTGAAGCTCAGTGCACGAGGAAGATGAAGAGTCTTCGGAGGTCGTCGGAAATGGAAGACGAAGAGTTGCCAGAAAATGGATGAACAGCGCCTCCTATTCAAGCGAGCTTTCGTTTTCTTTTATAGAACAAATTGTAAAATATCACTTTGGTCCCTACATAATTGAAAAGTGACAAACTCAACCCTTCTATTATGACAGTTTACCCCCTAAATAGCATAATTGAGACAAAATCACCCCTAATCCATAAACTACAATCTAATATCAACTCATATTCTTTCCAAAATCATTCCAAACACGTTAAATTCATAAGAAAAATATTAGGAAGTGATTTTCGCGAATAAATTCATAAATTCTTTAATTGTCTCAATATACTTCAATTTAATCACACATGGGGTATTTTTATCACCAAACTAGAGTCACTTTCATGACTCTAACACACTCCCCAACTTACTCTTTGCTCATCCTCGAGTAAAGTTAAAATAACTCTTTCAACATTCTCACAAAATCATACACAACCATATTCATCGACAACCAAGATATTCATAAAAAGGTAAAGTGAAGAATTTGAACACAACAAGCAAACAACACAATCCTAAATAAAGAACTAAAGTTTCTGTCAAGATTTGCCTATCTCCATTCAAGCTTCTCAAACACGCATTTTATATTCATATCACAAAGTTAAAATGTCATGCAAAGCTCCCCAACTTATGTACATGCAAAATAATGCTCATTTTCCATACAAGATTTTGACATATAATTTCTTTTCATTCATCACTTGTATTTTTTTTTTTTTTTTTTTATCTTAACTTCTTAAGCTTTCTGGAAGGTCCATGTAATGGGCTTTAGGTCAATGACTCCCAAACCAGATGGCTATAGGGCACTAAGTGTAGAACACTCCTCGAACTTATTCACCTGAACCAACTAGGCTACAAGTCAAGACTTTATTTCTTTATTTATTTATAAAGTTCGTGATCTATGTAATGACTTCTTAAGGTTTCTAGAGGACCCATGTAATGAGCTTTAGGCCAACCACTCCTAAGCTAGATAGCTTTAGGGGATTAGGTGTCAAACACCCCTCGGGCGTACTCACTCGAGTCAACTAAGCTACAAATCAAAACCAAATCATCAAGCAACATTTAAGCACTTTTAACACACGCAAGATAATAAATGAAACTTTGCTCCATTGGCATGTAAAGTATGTGGGAGACTTGCATAAACACTAAAACACATGACATTTACACAAAACAGTGTCTAACCACAATTATGGACAAACCTAGCACAAAATAGAACCAATAGTTCAATGTTTAAAACCATGTTGCACAAAAAATTTTCAAAAACCTCACAAAACCTTTCAACTAGCACTTTAATTGCTTCTAAAATGGTGATTATGCATGAATTCATGAAATTTTTTAAAACTAACTCACTCTAGTTCACTTTAACCACTTTTGGACTTACAAGAATAAGATTCAACATATTCTCAACAAAAACATCATCATGCCGCAAAAATTTAAGCACAATCTCCACAGAAGTCTCATCAACAACACTTCATAAAGCNATGTCGAACCAAAACCGTAACGACAACATTTTTATTATAAAGTCTTTATTTGCTTTAATTTCACTATTTTATTATTTGCATTTAGTCTATTTAGTTTCATTAATCAATTGCCAATTTCATTTCCGCTACTTAAAATACATTAGGTTGTTAGTCTTGCTCCCTGTGGATTCGACCCTGCTTACCGCTAACTACGGTATTTAGGTTTAATTTTGTCACTGTGACGACTGGTTCAACAAAATTTTGACCATGTTGCACAACAAAATTTCAAAAACCTCACAAAACCTTTCAACTAGCAATTTAATTGCTTCTAAAATGGTCATTATGCATGAATTCATGAAAAATTTTAAAAATAACTCACTTTAGTTCACTTTAACCACTTTTGGACTTACAAGAATAAGATTCAACATATTTTCAACAAAAACAACATCATGCCACAAAAATTTAAGCACAATCTCCACAAAAGTCTCATCAACAACACTTCACAAAGCTATCACAATCTCCACAAAAGCATCATCAACAACACTTCAAAAAAATATCAAATCAAATGAACACTCCCCAACTTAAAATGTCATTGTCCTCAATGATCCACAACTACAAATATCCTCCCCAACTTAGCATCAAATGATCTCAAATGGCAATATGATCAATAACATTAAAATCGTCCAACATATTTGAGAAACAAGAAATCTAACAATAATAGCATGCAAGGTGGAGAGATACAACCTAAGGAACAATGGTGGGGCTGTCATCAACAGAGTTTGTGGAGCATGCATAAGCATAGCCTTGGACTAGTTAATGAGTTTCCAAACATGACAATCCTGCGAAGACAAAAAGAACAAAAACATAAAAGCAGTAAAAACATCTTTACAAAGGTGGGTTGCCTCCCACAAGCGCTAAGTTTAAATTCTTCAGCTAGACTTAGTGCACTGACATGGCTAATGTGGTTCTAATAAAGAACACTCCTCAATCACCTCTCCATCATTAATGCCATCGACATAAGGTTTAAGTCTTTGGCCATTCACATTAAAAACTTGTCCCCTTTTTGGGTTTCGAATTTCAACAGCTCCGTGAGAGAAAACATTAAGAACAATAAAAGGGTTATCCCATCGTGACCGAAGCTTCCCCAGAAAGAGGCGAAGCTTAGAGTTAAAGAGCCACACTTTTTGATTAGGAGAGAATGACTTTCTAACAATGTGTTTATCGTGAAAAGCTTTAGTTTTCTCTTTAAAGATGCAAGAGTTCTCATAAGCTTCGTGTCTTAGCTCATCTAACTCCGAAAGTTAGAGTTTCCTATGTTCACCGGCCGTGGTCATATCAAAGTTGAATTTCCTTGTGGCCCAATATGCTCTATGTTCAAGTTCTACAGGTAAATGACATGTTTTCCCAAAAAACTAACCGATAAGGGGACATGCCAATAGGGGTACGATATGCGGTTCGATAGGCCCAAAGTGCATCATTCAGAAGCATTCACCAATCCTTACAATTGGGCCGTACCATTTTCTCTAAGATAGTCTTAATTTCCCTATTAGCACGTGCCACTTGTCCACTAGTTTGAGGGTGATAAGGTGTGGCAACTCGATGGGTGATTGAGTACTTTTTCAATAGTGAGCCAAAGTGCCTATTGGTGAAATGTGAGCAACCATCACTAATGATGGCGCGAAGATGAACGAAATGGCTAAAGATGTGCGATTGAACAAAGTTGACGACCACCTTATGATCATTGGTCCTAGTGGCAATGGTTTCTACCCATTTAGACACATAATCTATTGCAAGCAGGATATATTCAAAGCCAAAAGATGAGGGAAATGGGCCCATGAAATCAATACCCCACACATCAAACACTTCCACAATCAAAATAGGATTCAGGGGCATCATATCTTGTCTACCAATATTCCCTACTTTTTGACATGAAGTACAAGCACGACAATAAAAGAATGCATCACGGAGGTTAAAATGCATTGGAGTTTCCTTAATAGTGATGGGTCGACTTAAAATGACGATTTTGCTTGTTTGCCAAAGCGAAGGTTGATAAACACACGTCATAGGCATAGTAGAGCAGTACATATATTGGGTGTACGTGGTGACATGTAGTGTCACTCTATCGATATTGAGAATCACGAGGAGGATGGGCATGAAGTGTCCATTGGATTGTGTGTTGGCTTGTTGGCTTTCTCACATTTGAGGTTGATAGTGGGAGCTATCAACTGGTGTGGTTAAGTTTGTTGGCCTACCTAATCAACTCATTTGGCGTTCGCCAAAGTGAAGGTTTGAATGGCAGGATGGGATCTCGGTCACTAGAAAAGTCAACGGGCTTTCCGAGTTAATGGTGAGGGCTATTAACTTGAGTAAAATAGTGGGAGCTTCATTTAAAAAAGACCATATTAAACAATAATAATGAACATGGTAATAATGGTTACTTTTTCTGCACTTGTAGATTCACTTAAATTGAGTAAAATGATCCACACATCACTGCGACAAATCATCGAACTGGGAGAGAAGAGAAATGGAGGTGAAATTCGTTGACTGGTATAGAAGTATAAATAATATACTTCAGCTCAAGCGATAGATATACACCATTGAGCAAGCCTTATCACCAGAGCTAATAGTTCTATCCATGAGACTGGGTATGTATATGTGTAGCATACACATGATGGAAAGCAGAAATGATAGATACATTGTGCTTGCATCAATGGCACCATTACTGCAGCAGCAGGGCTAGAAAATGGATTTAGCTTATATTCTTCATTTCTTCGAAGAAATGAGAAGCATATGGTGTCTCGGTCGATATTCAGATGTAGGATGGAAGAGGGTACAAAATTGGCAATCATATACTCAAGTGGAACGAGTATAGAATAAGCTTGAGATTTTGGGATGTGGACTTAATGAAGGTTTAATGAAAACCTAATATTACAATCATACCGGATTCTTATTCTCAATTTGTCTATGACTTCATTGAGGAAGATAAGAAGAATACCCTTTTCGAGTTCTGGATTTGAAGGCTACTGAGTCAGGCATGAAAATGTCAAAAACATTGACATTGGTTGAAGCCAACTCAAGTGAAAAGGAAAGGGCTCAGAAGTCATGGGAAGAACTGTTGCAGAATGGAAAGGCGTTTGTCTCACTGTGGGGAATCCAACACTGGAGGAAATATTGCAAGGCCTTCCTAGCAAAAGGGAAGAAGAATGTTACTTCTTCGTCAGGTACGTTATTGAGATTAACTCTTCTCGTAAACATCTAGTTGACATAAGATGTGGTACTCACATGATTGATGTGTAGGAACTACGGAGAGTAGATTGCTGCCGAGGGAGGATGGACATACCAGTTGGAAATGAAACACGTTCTGCTGCATTTACTGTAGGATCTTATTGTCTGTTTAGCCAATGGACTGTTTCTTGGAACTTGTGGATTATTATGGTTTTCTCAGTTTCTAGAAATTATTTCTGTGACATAGGACAAAGAGAATATTAGTTTACTAATGGATTATTGTCCTTGAGTATAAAAAATATTCTTTATGGAACTGTTTCATAATAATATGTTCTTAAGAAAGACAACAAGGATAACTCAAAATGACTACTATGCCAACTTTGGCAAGTTGAGCTAGACACCTAAAGGAGTGTGGGATAGTATCACAATCACCCCTCCTTATACACCCCAACACAAAGGGGTGTCGGAAAGGAGGAAAAGGAACTTACTTGATATGGTTAGGTCCATTAGTGATTTACTTGCATCGTTCTGGGGTTATGCCCTAGAGACTAAGGCTCACGTGTTGAACCGTGTGTCGTCAAAGTCTGTAGATAAGACTCCATATGAGCTATGGAGTGGGCGAAAGCGCAACTTGTCTTATCTAAGGATTTGGGGTTGCGAGCTTATGTTAAGAAAATGACTTTGAACAAGTGGGCCCAAAATCCTGTAAATGTATATTGGGGGGTATCCAAAGGAGACAAAGGATACTATTTCTACCACCAGAAGAGCGCAAAATTGTTGCTCGATCTGGTATTTTCTAGAAAAGGAAATTTTCTAAGAGTACTAGTGGGAGAAAAGTAGAACTCGATGAAGTTCTAGAACCACAAGATATACTAGACGAAGGATGGAATGATGTGCCACAGGAAGTGGTTGGCATCATGAGGAGGTTACTCCACAACTTGTGGATCAAAGTGAACCACCAGGTAGCACAGGAGCTACGTAGATCTAGGAGAGTACGCTATGAGCCCGAGAGATACGGTTATCTCATGATTCAACATGGTGACGTACTAGTACCAAGCGATGAACCCAGAACCTACGAAGAGTTCATATCGGATCCATATTCTGTTAAATGGCTTGAAGCCATGAAATCTGAGAGGACTCCATGACCAGAAACAAGTGTGGTGTCTGGTGGAACCACTTGAAGGGGTAAAACCCATAGGGTGTAAATGGGTCTTCAAGAAGAAGACTGACATGGATGGACACGTGCATACTTAAAAGCACAGCTGGTTGCCAAAGGTTCAAACAAATTCATGGCATTGACTATGAAGAAGCCTTTTGCCGGTTGCCATGATCAAATCCATCCGGATATGCTTGCAATGTGCATATCATGACTATGAGTTTTGGCAAATGGATATCAAAACTGCTTTCCTGAGAACGAAACTTGAGGAGGATGTGTATAGACACAACTTGATGGTTCGTCTTTGATAGTCAAGCTAATAAGGTATGCAAGTAGCAGAGATCCATTGGACTCAAGAAGCTTCAAGAAGTGGAACATTCGTTTTGATGAAGCCATAAAAGAATTCAGTTTTATAAAAACGAAGATGAGCCCTGTGTTTACAAGAAAGTGATTGGGAGCGCAATAGCATTCCCAATGGTGTGTCAATGACATACTTGATCGGGAATGATATACGAACTTGCAGTCGGTAAAGATTGGTTATCCAAGTGTTCTCCATGAAGGACTTAGGGAAGCAGCCTACATCTTGGAATAAAGATCTATCGTGATAGATCGTGTAGATTGCTCAAACTAAGTCAGAGTACATAGACAAGGTACTGAACATTCAGTATAGAAAAAATCCAAAGGGATTTCTTCTGATGGCATATGTTGTCTATCTCTGTAAGGATATGTGTCTTAACCACACAATGAAGAGAGAGAATGAAGAGAACCACATGCTTAGCAAGTGGATCCATCTTGTATGCTAAGATTGAAATCTAATGTGCATTCAGCACTGTAGTGGAATCAATCAGGCTCAAGGAGCAATAGTATGTATGATTGATGTCTTTGTGATTCAGCACTAGTAGAAGATATCAACTAAATCCAAGTGAATGACACTGGGTGAGTGTCAGTGGACATTCTTAAGTACTTGAAAAGGGCTTGATATATATTCCTGATAGGAAAGATGAACTCACTGTAGAAGAATATGTGACGCTATTTCCAAACGGGAAAAAGGATGATTATAGTTCGCAATTTCGGATTACATATTTGTCTCAATGTGACTGCAGTGAGCTAGAGAGCTCAAATCAGTTGACTGCAGCAAATTTTACAATTGATGCTAAGTGTAACGCATTATTTAATTGCCGGTGTAGGTGTTTGGATCAAGAAGTCATTACTGAACTTATGTGATTTCAAGCATTGCTACAGTAAGTTGCAGCGATAACAATGGAACCATTGTGTGGCTGAGGAATCACGGTCTCACCAGTAATCCAACCATTACTTAGTTGATTCAATCTGATCTGAAAGATCGACAAGAAAGGGAATGTGCAGATTTGTAAAATCCAAAATTATGAAGTTTCTGTTGTAGAGAAGCATGATGGGCACTTGGGTATTCAATGTTGAATGCATGAATGATTGGCTATAGTGCAGGGACTGGGTCATTCAGTGTTATGTGCATGAACGATTGGTATAGTGCAAGTTGGAGAATTGTTGGAGTAGGTGCCCTAGAGCCAATCATTATTATAGAATGACTCTTTGTAATAATGTTCATTAATCAATAAAAGGCATTTTATTCTATATCGTGTAAATCATTATTATTGCAATATGTATGATATATGTCCTTAGAATGGTAGAACTGTGAAGGGTATCAAGTGTTTCAAATCTTGATAGTGAGAACCCTATGGCACTATGGTGACGCATTCATCAGAAACGTCGTAGCCCCAGATTATCTGAAGTAAGGGCACATTAAACGGTAAGGCTACATAGTATTGAACGACCCTGTCAAAAGACAATGATGATCTCCACTTGTCAAGGTTGTTTGGTGACAACCTGGGTGCAAAACATGGGTGCTTGCTGTAGGCGATTACACCGCAGCAAGTTCACTAGACTGACCCACCAGAGGATTCCGATGGATGGTAACCCCAGTATCTATGGAACAAATCCTCTAACGAATGGTGGTGCATGTGATCCTTAGACTTGAGATCAACAAGAGGCCTTGTGCACGATTGGTTTAGTTGACACTAGCTAACGCAGGTCTTTCAGAGCTGTCAATACAGTGGGGATTGGCTGCATCAAGGAGTGTATCGAGACTATGGTGGATTGACAGAGGATTCATCACTCCCGAGTAGGGGAAAGTTATCTCACGGCGTAATTCAGTAATGGCATGACACTAAAACTGTGGCCACAGTGGGATTGAGTTGTTGCTCTATCCAGTTTATATATGGGTCATTGGTCCAAAACTGAATAAATAATACGAGAGTAACCGAAGGTTGACACTATTTCTATGCCTTCGTCTCGTCGAGATAACGTATGATGAAAGGTTGAATTGTATGGTACCATATCATTGACAGGTAGTACTTTGTGAATCGAATTCATCGGGTGACCATGATGCCTTGCTAGGGGCCAATCTTGGTCTGTGTATAGTGAGACGATAATTGGTGTTAATCGCGATACTATACACTACCGGTATGATGAGGAGCCTATGGGTCACACACATAGAAGTAATTTAAGACTCAAGAAGAAAGAAGGGCGTTTTCTTCTTTTGGGCAAAAGGATATTTTGGTAATTTCACAGTGCAATTAAATTTGCTGAGGTTGTAGCCTTTATTAATTGTTAGAAAAAAAATTAAATAAGTGAAATTCCGTTTAAATATATGTTCGCATATATTTAAATAAATTATCATTATTGTTAAATGTTAATTTATTATTAATGATTTTAATTGAGATAATGATGAATTAAATTAAAATATCTAAGGGAGTGTTTGGCAAATTGGGGGTGTTTGGGTTGGGCCCAAGCCCATTCCATAGGGAATAGGGCAACTAAAATAACACTATAAAAGAAAGATTTTAGTTGAAATGATAAGTGTTATTATATATTTCTTCTTCATTGAAAAAAAGAGAGAAACCCAGCCCAAAAAACTCTCCCACGCCACTTTTATTGTTCATGAAAATCAAATACCTCTTTTGTTTCTTCTTGATTTCTTAAGGCCAAGGAGGATCTAGCAAGTCCTTCCTTGGTTCTTGTGATTGTCTTCGTGTGGACCTCTACGGTTCGATCCTACACTTGGATCGGTAGCAAACACGTTCAGAGACAACATTGGTGGAGCCTCCAAACGTGGGTATGGTTTCTTAAACCTTGAACTGATTTTTCTGCGAAGTTGATTATTTTATAAAACTTTGATTTTTGTACCCGGATCTTGGTTTAAGAACGAACCATAGAGTTATGTTTTTGTTTTCCGCTGCGTAACTGGGTCATTACTAAACACCAAAGATAAAAGGGCGCATCCCATCATGACGCAAGGCCTGTCCCGGGAAAGGGTTCATTGAAAATCAAATACTTCTTTTGTTTTCTTCTTGATTTCTTAAGGCCAAGGAGGATCTAGCAAGTCCCTCGTTGGTTCTTATTGATTGTCTTCGTGTGGACCTCTACGGTTCAATCCTACACTTGGATTGGTAGCAAACATGTTCAAAGACAACATTGGTGGAGCCTCCAAACGTGGGTATGGTTTCTTAAACCTTGAACTGATTTTTCTGCAGATTTGATTATTTTATATAAACTGTGATTTTTGTATCCGGATCTTGGTTATAAGGAACGATCCATAGAGTTTATGTTTTTTGTTTTTCGCTACGTAACTGGGTCGTTTACTAGCAGTGGTATCAGGGCCTTGGGTATCAAATTTTACAGTTTATTGTATGATTTATAACATGTATTTGGTTGATAACATGTTGTTTTTGAAAAATCTGCAAAATCTGTTTATGGATGAATGATTCAAATGATAAACTGGTTTAAGAATGTGTTGATGGATGATATATTGGTTGGTTAATATCCTGGTTGAACGTGTGTGCATTTGATTTGACTTGGATTCGTGTTTGTACACGAAAAAACTGCAAAAACGCGAACTGTACGAATTGGCGAAGTCTGTGGCGGCAAAGTCATATAGTAAAACCTTGCCACAGCGAAGATAAAACCTTCGCCGCGACAATGTCTGTAGCTTCCTCGCCGCGGCAAGATAAAACCTTCGCCACGACAAAGTCTGTAGCTTTCCCGATTCTGTATTCTTTTGCGAAGGGTCTAATCTGTAGTTTTTAATAACCTGCAAAGCCAATATACATTCTGCACATTTAAGAGGGTAATTAATTAATAAACCCACCCAATTCAAAAATTGATTATTTTTGAAATGTATGCTTTGTACTTGTTTGTATATTGCATGGTACCCGGTACATGAGCCTTAGACCTAAGGATGAATGTTTTAAATTATTTTGGGTATGTATGGCTGTAATATTTTTAAATAGGGCCTGCGTGTCCTGCCTTCTCCCCTCTACTTGATGTACATTATTTTCTCATCTCATTCCCCTTGAATGTAAATCGAGGTTTCTAAATTTGTTGATGTAAAATTAGTTTAATATTAATTTTATTGTAAATTTAGAATGATGTTTTTGAAATGTACTTGAAGTCGGAGCAAAGGACGAGGCAACCATACTTGAGGACTCAAGATGTTTATTACAGGACCCTTAGCTGACCCACTGATTCCTCTAGGCTCGAGGAGATCGGTTTTAGTAAGGCCATGTACCGGCACGTTTAATATTTTGTTTAGAATGCATGCTAAGGTTGAATGTTTAATAACATGCCAAACAATGTCATTCTAATAAAGATAATAATATGGTGAGACATTAAATAACAAAACCCTCAATTAAAGTATATTAAGTCAAGTAAGCCTTCCATCACCATGGTTTTAATCAAACCACTATTCGTCGAAACCTTGTTCGCCAAAGCGAAGGGTACACTTCTACCAGTTGNGATATCCCCTCCTTGGAAACTACATGACCTAAGACAATTCCCTCTTGAACAATGAAATGGCTCTTTTCCCAACTAAGAACAAGATTTGTCTCTTTGCAACGTTTTAACACCAACTCAAGTTTTTCGAGACAATCATCAAAAGATGTACCAAACACAGAAAAATCATCCATGAAGACTTCAAGGAATTGACCCACCATGTCAGAAAATATCAATAGCATGCACCTTTGAAACGTTGCCGGTGCATTGCACAACCCGAAGGGCATGTGACGAAAGGCAAATGTGCCAAAAGGACATGTAAACGTGGTCTTTTCTTGGTCTTCGGGGGCAACTGGTACTTGGTTATATCTGGAATAGCCATCCAAAAAATAGTAGAAAGCTTGCCCTGCGAGTTTTTCTAGGATTTGGTCAATAAATGGGAGTGAGAAATGATCTTTCCTAGTGGCTAGGTTAAGCTTCCTATAGTCAATGCAAACTCTCCATCCAGTGGGAGTACGGGTAGGAATTCGTTCACCTTTTTCATTTTCAACAACAGTGAGGCCACTCTTCTTAGGTACAACATGGGTTGTACTCATCCATTGGCTGTCGGATATAGGGTAAATGATACCCGCATCAAGCCATTTGATCACCTCTTTCTTCACCACCTTCTTCATGTTTGGGTTTAACCTTCTTTGAGCTTCATGCACCGGTTTAGCATTCTCCTCACAAAATATGCGATGCATGCATAAAGAAGGGCTAATCCCTCGCAAATCGGCTACCGACCAACCGATTGCTTCCTTATGTGCTATCAAGACTGCCACTAATCTCTCCTCTTTCTCACTATCTAAGTTGGCGGCAATGATCACGGGTAAGGTCTTGTTGGGTCCTAGGAAAATATACTTTAGAGTATCAGGCAAGGCTTTCAACTCAAAGACTGGTGGAGACTCAATGGACCTCGGTTGTGTCATCTTAGACAAAGGTGTTAAGGTTTAATACTTGATGTTCCAAGGTCGACACTCTAGAGTGGGCGACCTAGCTATATACGCACTAACCTCCTGAATCTCAGACAAAACACTCAAGATAGATATCTCCTAAACAAATAGATTCATAAGAGTGTAAATTGCATCATCACATAACATCTGTGGGGCGTGAGCCTCCATTAGACTATCAATAGCATCAACCATGAAACACTCGTTATCGTCCTCACGCATTGGTCCTAACCCAGCATTAAACACATTAAGTCTCAATTTCCTATTCCCAAAAGACACTTCCATCTCTCCATATCTACAGTTAATGCAAGCATTTTCCGTTGCTGGAAAAGGTCTCCCTAAAATAATCGGTGGCATACTTCCACTGCTCGTATACTCCATGTCTAAGACAAGAAAATCCACCGAAAAATATAGTTCCTCAACCTTGACTAACACGTCCTCAATTAGACCCTTAGGCAATTTGACCGATCGGTCAGCTAACTGTAGTATGACTTCAGTTGATTTGAGCTCACCTAAGTTAAACTGTTCATACACGGAAGTGGGTAATAAGTTCACGCTCGCCCCTAAGTCTAAGAGTGCTCTATCAATCGTGAATTACCTATCACACAAGAAATAATTGGAGATCCAGGATCCTTTAACTTTGGGGGAATGTGGTTTGAGACAACCGCACTTACATTTTTCGGTAAATGTACAGTCTTAGGTGTGTGAGATTTCATTTTCCTTTTTTGCGTGTACAAGTCTTTGAGGAATTTGGCATAAGCAGGTACTTGCTTAATGGCATCTAAGAGTGGAATGTTAATCTGCACCTGCTTAAACAACTCAATCATTTCATCCATCCTAGCGCTTTTCCTAGTAGTGGGGACATTTGGGGGCTCTAAGCACTGAGGAAAGGGTGCTCTCAGTATGTACGATGCAGGGGATGGTTCATTCTCCCTAACTTTTTCCTTACCCGGTCTCTGAATACTTAACTCAACAAGAGGCTCACTCTCNCGGCAATGATCACGGGTAAGGTCTTGTTGGGTCCTAGGAAAATATACTTTAGAGTATCAGGCAAGGCTTTCAACTCAAAGACTGGTGGAGACTCAATGGACCTCGGTTGTGTCATCTTAGACAAAGGTGTTAAGGTTTAATACTTGATGTTCCAAGGTCGACACTCTAGAGTGGGCGACCTAGCTATATACGCACTAACCTCCTGAATCTCAGACACGACACTCAAGCTAGATATCTCCTTAACAAATAGATTCATAAGAGTGTAAATTGCATCATCACATAACATCTGTGGGGCGTGAGCCTCCATTAGACTATCAATAGCATCAACCATGAAACACTCGTTATCGTCCTCACGCATTGGTCCTAACCCAGCATTAAACACATTAAGTCTCAATTTCCTATTCCCAAAAGACACTTCCATCTCTCCATATCTACAGTTAATGCAAGCATTTTCCGTTGCTAGAAAAGGTCTCCCTAAAATAATCGGTGGCATACTTCCACTGCTCGTATACTCCATGTCTAAGACAAGAAAATCCACCGAAAAATATAGTTCCTCAACCTTGACTAACACGTCCTCAATTAGACCCTTAGGCAATTTGACCGATCGGTCAGCTAACTGTAGTATGACTTCAGTTGATTTGAGCTCACCTAAGTTAAACTGTTCATACACGGAAGTGGGTAATAAGTTCACGCTCGCCCCTAAGTCTAAGAGTGCTCTATCAATCGTGAATTACCTATCACACAAGAAATAATTGGAGATCCAGGATCCTTTAACTTTGGGGGAATGTGGTTTGAGACAACCGCACTTACATTTTTCGGTAAATGTACAGTCTTAGGTGTGTGAGATTTCATTTTCCTTTTTTGCGTGTACAAGTCTTTGAGGAATTTGGCATAAGCAGGTACTTGCTTAATGGCATCTAAGAGTGGAATGTTAATCTGAACCTGCTTAAACAACTCAATCATTTCATCCATCCTAGCGCTTTTCCTAGTAGTGGGGACATTTGGGGGCTCTAAGCACTGAGGAAAGGGTGCTCTCGGTATGTACGATGCAGGGGATGGTTCATTCTCCCAAACTTTTTCCTTACCCGGTCTCTGAACACTAAACTCAACAAGAGGCTCACTCTCACTCTCTTTGGCTTGGTCCCTACCTAGACTTGCCTCTTCTATACCCTGAACTTTTACTTCCCTCTCAGGCCTAATTAGCTCTCGGCCACTCCGAAGAGTCATCACGGCCTTAGCTTGTTCGGAAAACCCTCTCTGCTGAGAAGAACCACTAGGGTTACCAATGACTTGACTAGGCAATTGGCCTTGTTCACACCTATTGACTGCTTCGGCTATTTGACCAATCTGGGTCTCTAGCTTACTAATGGATTGGGAATGGGAATGTAGAAGTTGGGTATTCTGCTCTAAATCCTGGAACCTAGCATTCATGTCGGATTTTTGTTCCTGCATAGTTTGGAGCATTTGAGCCATCATTGATTCTAGTGAACTAGACACTGGAGTAGGCTGCTGAACGAGAGGTGGGAACCTAGGTTGGATGGGTGGTTGGATTGAAGGTTGCTCCCTATAATTGCCTTGCTGATTAGAAGGATTGTTCCTGTATGGCATACTATTAGGGACATTCTGAGGTTGTTGTGGCTTCCATGAAAAATTAGGGTTATTATGCCACCCAGGATTGTATGTGTTCGAGTACGGATCGCTCCGTCTCTGGAAGCCTTGAGCAACTTGCACTTGCTCCTCAAAAGGGTCAGGGGCAGATTCCTCAACCGGATGGTCAAGAGTGGAGTGCATGGCAAAAACATCTTGGTTTGCCTTTTGAGATGATTGTGTAGAGGGTTGCCCTTATATAGATACAAACTGGTCAAATCGGTGGGCCAACACCTCTAACTTGGAACTAATGTCATCTAACCGTGACACCTCATACACGCCACCCTTCTTGGATTGCTGCCCTGAGATAGACATTCTAGACGCAGAAATGTGGTGCATTGAATTTTCACTTAAGGTCTCGAAGAGTTGCCATAACCTTCTCGTCCTTGTCATAAATGTTCCTCCACAAGAGGCTCTACCATATTCCTATGCCTCTCGGTGTCACCGTCATAGAAACTACGAACTAATTGCCACCTAGGGACTGCATGATGGGACACTTCCTAAGCATTTCCTTCAAACGTTCCCAACTCTCATAAAATTCCTCGCCATCAAGTTGACGAAACTAGTAATGGCTCGTCGTATGCTGTTGGTTTTACCATGGGTAATACTTTTTTAGGAATCCTTCTTGCATTTGGGTCCAAGAGATAATGACCCTGCTGCCAAAGAATTGGCCACGTTTGGCTCGATCCTTAAGTGAAAATGGGAACAAAATTAAGCGCACGACATCTTCATTCACATGTTGAAGTCTAACTGTGGAGCAAACCTCTAAAATCATCTAAGTGTTGTATGGCTCCTCATTTAAATTCCCATAATAATTTGGCAACAATTGATGACCTAGTTGATCTCATAGTGGCTGTGTCTGGACATTGGGGATATGGATACATAGGCTAAGTGTATGGTGGATGCGAAATGTTGGCTAAGGAGCCACATGTGCGGGTTCATCCTGGTAAGCCATCCTACGTGCTTGTTTTCTATTCTTCTTACAAGTGCGTTCAATTTCAAGATTCAAAGGTAATAACTCTTCGTTAAAAGACCTTCTAGTTTGCATTCACCAACCAAACACACAAAAGGCTCAACAAGCAACGCAGCAACATGCCAAAGAAAATTAACTAAATGCAAAACCTAAGAAACAAATATACTACCACACAAACAAACTAAAACAAATCTAAAATCTAACGAAACTATCTCAATGAAATTTCACACAACAGAATGTTTAATCAACTAAATTTATCAATGCAACCTAAGAATTTAATACTAAGGAAAAAAATTAAATCCTAGGAATAAAAGAAAAATCAAAGGTTAGAGAATTTCACAATCAGGATGTGCAGGATCTTCAATGCTCATGACACGCTAAAGTGTTTTCCCAATTGCAATTTTCCTGCAAACAAAAACAACACAATGAAACTATTCCAATGAAAATAAAATGAAAATAAAATAGAACAAAGTAGAAATGAATTACGCAAACAACCTAAAAAGAAAATATAACTAACAATGCAAAGACAACTAAATGGGACACAAATATAACAATTCACCCAAACAAATATCACAAGAAAGAAAATAATACAAACAAAACAACAAAACAACAAAGACTAAATAAACCTAGAATAAAAACTAATAACTACCCAAACACACAAAGTCAAAAGCACGTTGCTCCCGAACGCGCCAAAATTTTGTTAGACCGATCGTCACAGTCTAAAAATTAAACCTAAATACCGTAGTAGCGGTAAGCAGATCAAATCCACAGGAGCAAGACTAACACCTAATGTATTTTAAGTAGCGAAATGAAATTGGCAATGATAATAAACTAAATAGACTAAATGCAAATATGAAATAGTGAAATTAAAAACAAATAAAGACTTATAATAAAAATGTTGCCGTTACGGTTTGGTTCGACACGAACCAACTCACACAATTCTCCTCCACCCTCTATGATCCCCTAAACCTACAAGGCAAGGTAAATCAATAAAATGGTTTCCCGACACTCTAGGTATAATCTATCCTGTCTCACCCGATCACTCAAGTTCGATTGGTTAAAGACTATCATTGAACGTTGATAAACGCTACAAGGCAATACCACTAGTTGGTACGCGATTAACAAATACAATTTGTCAACACGTAATATCCAATCAACCAACTTCACAATAAACGCAACAATAGTAGAAATTAAATTAAATCCGAACACAACTCAATTACAATCGATGGGAAGTAATGAAAAGCAATATTCATCATTTAATTATTCCAAACCAACGTTTATCATTCAGTAAGTTCTATAAAAACATTAAATCATAATGGACAACAATATTCATCACAAGTTATGCTCAAATCATATTAAAGTATCGAAATCAATCATGAAACGAAAACAAATATAATCCGAAGCACAATACTACCAAATGTCCTATAATCGGGCTCATCCAACTAGTCGAGAGCTGATGAGGAGAGTCGTCGAGTCAATCCCGATCTTGCCTATGCCGTAACAGACAATCAGGAGCTTAGCCGCTCATGGTGGTGATGACGGAGGCCGAAACGGTGGAAACGGAGTTGACCATGGCGGAGAGGAGGTAACCGACAGTGATATGATGCAAAGAAGGGGCGAAAACGACCAACGGACAGCCCGGAATACGAACAGCCGCGGTTCGCCAGAAAACGTTAATTTTACAACGGATCTAAAAAAAACGATGACAGAAATGGGATCCGAAGGTACCAATGGAAAGCTCTGGTGATGGGGAGTTCAGATCAGGTCCTGGGGAGGTGAGAAGTCGCCAGAAATGAGCAGGATCTGGCTTGGAAGATGAAGAGTCTCGGCGGCTAAATCACGAATTCCGGCGGTTTTCGCGGCGGCTGAAGCTAGGGAAGTGAAGATCCGGCTGTGGGGAAGGTGGATCGACCCTTAGGGAGCCGAATCGTCATCGGAAAATGGCCAAAACTGGCTGGGAAGACGAAACAACGCGGTGGAGGGAAGATGAAACGTCGCGGCAGCTTCCGTGTTTCGCAGTGGTGGTCTGGGACGATGGGATGACGGTGATCTGTGGTCGAGGAAGTCGAAAAGTCATTGGAGGTGGAAGACGAAGGGTCGCCGGAAAACTTTATGGATGGCAGCCTCCCTGTTCACACGATCTGCACTTTTCTTTTATAGAACATATTGTAAAATATCAGTTTGGTCCCTACACAATTGAAAAGTGACAAAATTAGCCCCTTAAAACATGACATTTTACCCCCTAAACAGCATAAATGAGACAAAATCACCCTTAATCCATAAACNGACTCACACAATTCTCCTCCACCCTCTACGATCCCCTAAACCTACAAGGCAAGGTAAATCAATGAAATGGTTTCCCGACACTCTAGGTATAATCTATCATGTCTCACCCGATCACTCAAGTTCGATTGGTTAAAGACTATCATTGAACGTCGATAAACGCTATAAGGCAATACCACTAGTTGGTACGCGATTAACAAATACAATTTGTCAATACGTAATATCCAATCAACCAACTTCACAATAAACGCAACAATAGTAGAACTTAAATTAAATCCGAACACAACTCAATTACAATCGATGGGAAGTAATGAAAAGCAATATTCATCATTTAATTATTCCAAACCAACGTTTATCATTCAGAAAGTTCTATAAAAACATTAAATCATAATGGACAATAATATTCATCACAAGTTATGCTCAAATCATATTAAAGTATCGAAATCAATCATGAAACGAAAACAAATATAATCCGAAGCATAATACTACCAAATGTCCTATAATCGGGCTCATCCAACTAGTCGAGAGCTGATGAGGAGAGTCGTAGAGTCAATCCCAATCTCGCCTATGAAATAACAGAAAAACGGGAGCTTAGCCGCTCATGGTGGTGATGACGGAGGCCGAAACGGTGGAAACGGAGCTGGCCATGGCGGAGAGGAGGTAACCGACAGTGATATGATGCAAAGAAGGGGCGAAAATGACCAACGGACAGCTCGGAATACGAACAGCCGTAGTTCGCCGGAAAAAGTTAATTTTTTGGCGGGTCTCTGGAAAACGGTGGCGGAAATGGGATCCGAAGGTACCGATGGAAAGCTCTGGTGATAGGGAGTTCAGATCAGGTCCTGGGGAGGTGAGAAGTCGTCGGAAATGAGCAGGATCTAGCCTGGAAGATGAAGAGTCTCGACGGCTAAATCACGGATTCTGGCGGTTTTCGCAGCGGCTGAAGCTAAGGAAGTGAAGATCCGACAGTGGGGAAGGTGGATCGACCCTTAGGGAGCCGAATCGTCATCGAAAAACGGCCAAAACTGGCTGGGAAGACGAAACGACACGATGGAGGGAAGATGAAACGTCGCGCCAGCTTCCGTGTTTCGCGGTGGTGGTCTGGGACGATGGGATGACGGTGATCTATGGTCGAGGAAGCCGAAGAGTCGTCGGAGGTGGAAGACGAAGGGTCGTCGAAAAACTTTATGGATGGCAGCCTCCCTGTTCACGCGATCTGCACTTTTCTTTTATAGAACATATTATAAAATATCAGTTTGGTCCCTACACAATTGAAAAGTGACAAAATCAGCCCCTTAAAACATGACATTTTACCCCCTAAACAGCATAAATGAGACAAAATCACCCTTAATCCATAAACCACAACCCAATATCAACTCATATATTTTCCAAAATCATTCCAAACACGTTAAATTCATAAGAAAAATATTAGGAAGCGATTTTCGTGAATAAATTCATAAATTATTTAATTGTCTCAATATACTTCAATTTAATCACAAATGGGGTATTTTTATCACCAAAATAGAGTCATTTTCATGACTATAACAGCCGTTTGATGTTATATATGTAACATTTGACCATTTTGACTTCTGATGCTGTCTCCTTGGATGAATGAACTGTTGTTTCTTTACTTGTAGGTGCACTACGTCGTGTATGTTATTTTAGAGTGGCCTAGTGGCGAAGGCATGTGGGCCTTCTGTTGGGCTGGATTAGTGTTTTGCTTGTCACTGGTGTGAAGACCATTCATTCGGTCTGGTCAACCGAGTGTACATTTTTGTGGATGAAAGAAGTCAAACTGGAGTTGATTTCTTAGGTCGGATCAGGCCGGCTGGGTGGTGTGAATCATAAGTCGTGCTGAGTTTCGTAGATCGAATGGCACCAATACGAAGGTGCAACTCGCGAATCGGGAAGGGTCGATCCGAGGATGTCATTGTAAATCATGAGCATGGGTCGATTCGAAGGTGTACGTACATTTATCGAGCAGGGCCGATTTGAAGGTGTCAATGCGTTTATCGGGTAAGGCCAATTTGAAGGTGTCAGTACGTTTATCAGGCAGGCCGATTTGAAGGTGTCCGTACGTTTATCG
Organism: Pistacia vera; assembly: GCF_008641045.1. Lineage (NCBI taxonomy): Eukaryota > Viridiplantae > Streptophyta > Magnoliopsida > Sapindales > Anacardiaceae > Pistacia > Pistacia vera. Next base: position 467,620 of record NW_022196018.1, on the reverse strand, counting down.
GGCAGGCTAATTTGAAGGTGTCCGTACGTTTATCGGGCAGGCTAATTTGAAGGTGTCCGTACGTTTATTAGGTAGGCTGATTTGAAGGTGTCCATACGTTTATCGGGCCAGTCGATTTGAAGATGTCTGTACGTTTATCGGGCAGGCCGATTTAAAGGTGTCTGTACGTTTATAGGGCAGGCCGATTTGAAGGTGTCCGTATGTTTATCGGACAGGCCGATTTGAAGGTGTCCGTAATTCATCGACTAGGGTAGGTTTGGAGACGAAAACTTCTAAATAGTACTTTATTAAATATTTGGCCATGAATCTGACTGTCTAAGAGAAGGTGGACAGGCCCACTCATCCCTTTAAAAGAAAAACAAAGTTCACCTAATGGTAGTAGCGTTTGAGGTGAATGGCATTCCAACTGTTGTTGATGTCTTTGCCCTCGGGGGTCTGGAGTTTGTAGGCACCCTTCCCTGCTGCTTTGATTATCTTTTAGGGACCTTCCCAGGTGGGACCGAGTTTGCCAGAGTTGATCTCCTTGGTGTTTTGGAAGGCCCTGCGGAGGACCCAGTCGCCTATCTTGAAAGTACGGATCCTCACATTGCGGTTATAATGTTAGGCGGCCTGTTGCTGGTAAACTGCGTTACAGATGCTCGCCCGTTCCCGTAGCTCGTCCATAGTGTCTAGGTTCTAGCAAAGGTTGTGACTGTTTGATTCCTCGTCCGCCCATTGGAGCCTGGTGGACGGAACTGATACTTCAACTAGAATGACTACTTCGGAACCATATGTCAGGGAGAACGGGGTTTCACCAGTTGATGATCGAGTCGTGGTTCGGTATGACCAGAGGACTCTGGGTAGCTCGTCTGCCCATGCACCCTTAGCTTTCTCCAATCGCTTCTTCAATGTCTGTATGATGGTCTTGTTTGATTACCCAGCCTGGCTGTTAGACTAGGGGTTGCAGGGTGTTGAGAAGCTCAACTTTATTCCCCACATGTCACAGAAATCCCTGAAGCCTGAACTAATGAACTGGGATCTATTATCGGTGACAATCTCCTTCGGTATTTCGAACCTACAGATTACATTCTTCTAGATGAAGGCTTTTACCTCTAGGTCTCTGACTTGTGCGAATGCTTCGGCTTCGATCCACTTGGTGAAGTAGTCTGTCACAGCCAACATGAAGACTCGTTGCCCCGGTGCAGTAGGTAGCTTTCCCACGATGTCCATTCCCCACTTCATGAATGGCCAAGGTGTGAGAATGGAATGGAGTCGTTCTGGTGGGAGGTGTGAGACGTGGGCAAACCTTTGATAGCTATCGTACTTCTTCGCATAAGCGATCAAATTGGTGCATATGGTCGGCCAGTAGTATCCAGCAGTGATCACCCGGTGTGCAAGACTGCTCCCCCCTACGTGGTTGCCGCATTCGCCTTCATGGAGTTCAACTAGAACACTTTTGGCTTCTTCTAGGCTTATGCATTTGAGATAAGGGCCCGAGAATGACTTTCTGAGGAGTTGGCCCTCATGTATGGTGAATCTGGCGGCTCTTGCTTTCAATCGGCATGCTTCGTTCTTGTCAGCCGGGAGCTCATCGTCTTCCAGGTATCTTATTATTGGGGTCATCTAGTAGTCGGTTTGTTCAACGCCCATGGCTTCTACGGGAGACTTGTTCGATGGTGGTTCCTTCCAATTGGCTGGCCACTGCATGAATAAGAGGGGAATGGATGACTGGGAAGAACATGGGAGTGTTGAGCCAAGGTTGGCGAGGGCGTCGGCATGGTAGTTCTCAGCTCTGGTCATATGCTTAATCCAAAGTTGAACTGAATTGAATATCCGGTTCGGTCATCCGGTTAACCGGTTTTCTAATTCAACTCTATATTCTGCATTTTTTACATTCAAGTCCCAAAATTCATATATAATTAATTTCTTGCTATAATTTTTTTTTTTTTTTTTTTTTTTGGGGTATTGTTGTTGTATTCTTTGTGTGAAAAACACATTAAATTATCTATTTCCAAATGCTAAATCTAGATTATGAAATAAAAAGATAAAGTATTCAATTATACATTACTCATTAATAAAAGCATTGGCATAAAAATTGAAAACATTTGCAAATTGCAATTGAATCTCTCAAATAAAAAAAGTCTTCTTCAACCATCTTAAAATGCCCCTACATCAAAATTCAGATCTCAAGACTTCTTCAACCTGCTGCTGAATAAGGAGCAAAAGCAAAATAATAATCCACAATTCAGATCTTAAGACTTCTTCAACCAACTTTTAATAGCTAGCAGGGAGTTCATCAACTTAACCTAAAAATGTCAAACACATTGGGTTGTCTCTAAGATGAAACTGAAAGACACTGTGGATCCAACTAATTAACCATGTCAGGCACACACTTAAAACATTCAACACCCATAATTTCATCCATCTTCATATTTGAAGTTGCAATACTAACTCATTATTTTACTTTTTAGTAGGAGAGACTGTTGTTAAATGGAAGTTTATAAAGAAACTTGATAAATTTAAACCATTCAAAACATTACAGATAGGATATAATATATAGGATGGATTCAGTGATCACTAAACGCCTTGTGCAAGTATTTTGCAGTCAAGACTCTTAGTGGGCTACTAAATTAAGGGGATTATTGTTGAATTCTCTACCTGAATGCGAATTAAGGGATTATGCATGAAACCTTTTTCATGCATATAATTAATTATTTAACATCATTTTTACAGGCAGTGTAGACCTTCCACTTCTAAAAGGAATCTAGACACTTGGTCAACCAATTCTTCTGGTGCCTAGAAAAAACCAGTAGCGAAAAAAAACATTTGGGCTTTTTATCAAACATCTTCTATGCTTTTTCAAACTCTCATCTTGCAACAACTTTCTACCTTTTTCATACCCACACAACACAACATCATAACAAATGACACATTTCGCATGATCACCGCAACCATACTCACACAAATTTTAAAAAAAAAAAAAAATACACCGATGGTCATCAGAAGTTCAGAACCAACAAAACAAAACCTCTATTTTAATTAACACGATCAGCTCAAATGAATCTCAATAAGTTGACAACAACCATAACAAATGAATTAAAAGAAGAAATGGGCTAAATCAGAGATTGAAATCAGGTCACAACTTACCTTTCTGAATTGTTCGTAGATTGTTCATGGAGTCGTGGTCGTGGTGGTCACTGGTTGAAGCTGTTTGCTGATGAGAAAGGTTAACTAATTCACTGTTGAATATATACATAGGGCTTTTTTACCTAACAGCCGGTTTTATATTCTGGTTTCGGTTAACCGGTTTGGGAATCCTCTTAAACTGAAAACCGAACCAGTTATACAGTATTTTAATTTGCCCAAACCAGAACTAACGGTTTTCAAAAAACCAGAATTTCTGTCCAATTTTCAGATTCGATTCAGTTTCCGGACTTTTTGTCCCACCCCTAGTCATTAAGGCAAAATGTGGCTGGAAGGATGTCGTTCAGCCAAAAATTCTAAAATAAAAATTAAAGTAAACAAAATTATGCATTACACCCACATATATATACATGAAAATTCTTAGGTTGAAACGTTCTTAAATTTTTAACATATTAACCAAATGTGAGCAACAGTTCGTTGACTTTTAGTTTTGCATTTTGTAAAAGTAGCGACCAGTCGCTCAACTTTAGTTCGTACATTAAAAACTTCAAGACGTCTATATTAGAGATTGACTATAAATATACAAGAAAATTTTTAATTGTAAATATCCAAAACTTTTTAATGTATGAATACCGGTTACTAGCTTTGTTTTTGCATTTGTAAAATTAATGACTAGTCTCTAACCTTTTATCCTTCAATTACAAACTTTAAGACAACCTCAACGGAGATTTTATATATGATTATGAATATGGGACAAATTAAATTAAATAAAGAAATTTGAAATATGTTATTGCTGAAAATGACGGTATGCTAAATATTTTATCTAATTTCTTAATTGATTGTTTTATATTAAGGCTTGGTCTTATTAGTTCATTGTTGAGATGCAAAATTGAACATGATATGAATTGATTATTTTCTCTCAATTTTGCACTCTTTTTTTTAATTTCTTCTACCATTTCTTTACTATTCTGTCCATAGTGTAAAAATTCTCAGAATCCCACTTTCATAAATTGGAAGAAACACTCCCTCTAGGACCTCCACCAATTATTGGTGGGTTTTATTTGGTAAAGATCCAAGGGGAAATGTTGCAAACTATGACTAAGCTTATATGGGCGCCCATAAAAGGGTCCTTATACTTCTCATTTGTGTACAGTTTCACAGCCGAATTGGATAGTTATGAAGAAAAAAGAAAGAACACTATAGCCGCTTTAGTCTTGCTATATTTTTTTCCGCCTAAGACCATCTCCAACCCATTGCACCAATTTGGTACAAAATTGCACCAAATTGGTGCAAATTTTGGTGCAAAACACTATTTCATCTCCAACCTACCACACCAAATATTACACTAAAAAGAATATTCCTTAGAATATTCTTTAAAATATTCTTTTTTTTATTTTATTATAATAATCAACAATTAATCTATTTCACTCATTATTTTTGTATATATTAATTAAATATTAGGAATGATATTTTTATTAAATAATAATTATTTTGATGACTCTAGTTCTTTTCAATATTAAATAACAATTAATCTATTTCTTTTATTGTAATAACTCTAGTTCTTTTCAATATTTTGATGATCTTATCCGGAACTAATCTACCGGAACACTAAATTGTTATTTGAGTTTATGTTGTATTTTTTTTTAATTTTAGTGTTTTTAAATTAGTGTTAATTTTTATTTTGAGTTATTGTAATTTAATATTTGCATTGAATAAAGTTCTATTTTTAATTTTTCATCATTTTTTAAATTATATCAGTATTATAAATAATAATTAAATTAAATTAAATACAAATACTCAAATTTGGTGTGATTTTTGGTATAAAATTTAATACTCAAATTAACTTAACAAAATTAAATCAAAAAACAAAAAAAAGCAAAATTTTAAAAAATATATATATTTTATTCGCTACAGTGCTGCGCCATTTTGGTGCAGTGTTTGGCGTGGGTTGGAGTACCAACCCACGCCAATTTGGTGTTTTTTGTGCCATTTTGGCGTGGGTTGGAGATGCCCTAATTCTTCTAATTTATCTACCTACTTCTTTTCTCCCTAATCCCCATCACAGGTATTTAATACTTTGAGGAACTGAAGACGACACGATACCCTGACCTAAAGGAATTAGACAAGCATCCATCAAAGTAGCATTCCAAATTTAAAAGTAACAGGTTTATTCAATAGAGAACAAACTGATGGAAAAAGATACTATCTTGCAGCCAGGAAAAAACTATGGAGATAAAATAATACAAAATGAAGAGAACTATAGCTGTCGAGTTTGCCGCATCATCTTTGATAGTCTTTCATTGTTGTAATGTTTTTAGGGACAAAAACAGGCCATCACAAGAAGGGAAAATATTCTGTAGAGAGAATCATAAAGTTGATCATTTTTTACAACTTTCAAATCCTTCTTGTTTGAATTTTTAGAACACTTTCAAATATAAAAGCAGAAAGAGACTAAAACTTTGAAGAATCAATGATAAATTTAGTTCTTTTTTCTTGTGTTAACCAGGGTCGTCTCTAGAACATTTGTGACCCTAGACAGGAGTTACTTTAGGGTCCTCTAATAATATAAGTATGTATTAAAAGAATTATTTATTTTTATTTTTATTTTTTTATTTTTTATTTTGCCTTTTGAGATGAAAAATCATTAGGAGAGGTGGACAGCAACCGGGAGGCTAACAAGGTTAGGTTGGTGGGGGGTTTTAGAGAGTAGATGATGGAGAAGTGATGGGTGATGAAATGGATGATTTCCAATGCCAAGATTGATAAGAAAATGCTTGAGAAGTCACGACCCAAAAGGTATCGATGGCCGGCGATTGGCAGAGTAAACAGATAAGGTATGATAGGGGTTTTGGTGAGAGGGCTGAGGGGAGGAAGATGGTAGTGTCGGGGAAGGCCAACAATGTCGAGTACATGCTAAAAAGGCTGAAAATGGCTGTCGTGTGGTGGAGTTGGGTTGCAAGATTCATAAAAAAATTAGTCAAATCGAGGGCTATCAAGGTTGGGAAATGATAAAATGATGATTTTGGTCGATTTTGGTGAGAAAATCGACCGGAACTAAAATTGACCGAAATCAACTCCAAACCACTGGCGGCAGAAGAAAGTTGAAGATGATTTATGTGAATGTCAAATTTTGGGATTGAATTAGGGGTGAGTAATTTGAGATATGTAAATAATTATTTTAGTCTTCCATTATTAAAAGAGATTCAATGTGTTAATTTATGGGTATAAACTACAATATATAAAACTAGAGGTACAAACTTGCTATTTTGTTAAACTTTGGGTGGGAATATATGTAAAAAGTTTATAATAAATTTGGGCTTTTTTGGCTTTTTTTTTTTTTTTTTGGACCCCTTGACTTAGATAATAAATTATAAACCATTTTCATTTTAGTAAGATATTCAAAAAAAAAAAAAAATTATAAAAAATTTGGGCCCCCATTTTTTTTGGGCCCTAGGCAGGTGCCTCACCTGCCTACCCCTTAAGCCGGCCCTGGTGTTAACTTACCAGAAGTGAGTGGAACATGTTGAAGGAGAAAGGAAGTCTTTGGAGAGAGCAAGATCAAGCTGAAGGGTTTGGTTAATGTGAGACTCCAAAGTGAACTTCACAAGTTCTTCTATGCATGCTTTCATCTCAACTGGGTGTGTTCCTGGAGAAGATGGTTGCTCCATTTTCTCACTCTTTCTCAAATGATTTTCTCTTGGAATAAATTATATACTCAATAGTCAAAAGGGGAAGTTAGCAAAAATAACTTTTTCTGCGGGGCTTTCAAAAATTAACTAGTTTTACCCTCTACGTAAAACATACATTTGCCCCCAAAACTTGTGGAATGTCAAAACCACCCCTGCTTCAACTTAAGTTATAGATGTCAGTAAAATAAATTAATAAACTCATTCTCTTGAATCCTTAAATCCTCAAACCTTCAACCTTAAACCTTAAACCCATTTAATTATCGAGTTGTTTAAACACTTATCCATGTTAAGAAAATTTGTTAACCATTGTAACACCCTTTAATGATAGGATTCGACATCAAATTTTTGTATATATATATATATTTAATAAGTTTATATATTCTTCAATCACTTGTTTTGATTCTTTATAATAAAATTGCATTGTTAAAATTTTTTTCTTGTTTATCTAATTAAGAATTATTAAACAAAATAAAAACAAAAACAAAAAACACATTTCTTAATTACACATTGCTGAGGATTTTGTTTTCACATTTTTTAACTTGTACTTTCTTTTATAAACATTTACAAACAGAACTATTTTATCTCAGTTTATAAGATCAATAAAGGATCCAAATTCATGAAAAAATATTGTTGATTTTCACAAGTGTAAAAAATCGTGCAAGTAATAAAATGTAAAAATACAGATGTCGAACCCAAGGGAATTACTAATACCAAGTACCACACTAACCTATCTTATTGCTATTTGATTAATTAGATTTTCAGAATGATTCAATGAAAAATAAAACAACTTAGAAACAAAACAAAAACAGACTTTTATTAACACTTTAGTAGGAAATCAATATGACTAAACCTAAGGCATAGATTTCACACCAATTTAATCCTATACATTGACAATTATCGTTGACCCAATTAAGTTTATTCTAAAGACCAAACTCCTTAATATTTCGCTAACTTTCTCTCGAACAATTAACAAATTAACTCCTAATTACTAACCCGAATTATCTCTAATCAGATTTAAGCAATTAGAGATCATTAAGTTCTATGGAATTTACTAGAGCCTCACAGATCGCGGTAACCTATCTCTAGCGTTCGCTCAATCTATGGTTTTATTACCTTAGACTAATTAAGTTTCATCTCTCGATCTCAACCTAACCCATAAAATCATTCAACTCTAGGGCCCTTAAGAATTGAAAGCTTTAAGAGCAATAATAAAACTTAAAACAAAACTTAATAAAAATTAGCAACAAATAATTCAATGCATATTCATAAAATTAGACTACATCTTAGCCCTATAAAATAAAATTAGTTCATACTTTCAATAATAAAAACCATTGTATTCATAAACATGAGTATAAGAAAGAGTAGAAAAACTTCTCTAATTGGTGACTCAAAATTGCAGGAATTTCCAATCTCCAAAGAGCAGCTCAACTTCTCTCTCTTGTTCTCCCCCCTAAAAATCAGTTAAAGACATCTATTTATACTCTTAGGATTTTAGGGTTATGATTCCCACTATCCTAATCACTTTAGAGCTCTTAAAACAGGAAAAACACGTTATAAATTTAATGTAAAAAAGTCCATAATCACAGTTGTGCCGTGGCACTATGCCTAGGCATAGTTGATTCTGCCCTAGAACTCGAAATCTTGACAAGACGGTGGTTTTTGAGCATGATAACGTTCAAATCTTTCTAAGCGGTAAACATATGAATTGTAGCCCTTTGAATCAGCTTTCCAACAGTTCAAAAATCATCTCAATCCAAAATCTACAGCTCAAGTTATTGTTAAATTACTGTCGCATGCAAAACTAGAGCGTTTTCCAGGATTTTCACTTTAACTTCAAATCGCCCTAACTTCTTCGTTTCAGCTCCGAATCACAAACCATTTGATTCTTGTCATCCCACATTCCATCGTCTATATAACCTTCATCTGAATATCATCTTTAAGAACCGAAAACACTCAAAACATACTTGTGATCCCATAAAAGACATTTATGAAATAATTAAGTTAAATTTCATAAATTAAACACATTTTTCCACAAATAATCCAATTGAATCACTAACAAAATATGTATTTTCAAGCATTTATCAAAAAACTACACAATTAATGCAAAAATGTAAATAATTGGAGAAGATAATATTGCTTGAAAATTTCTTTAAATTCCATTTTTGGGTTGGTCCCCAAATTTGGCCTTACAATGATTTGCATAACTTGTTCTATACAATTGTAGAAAAAATGTTTATCAAATTTGATCCCCTATGCAAAGAACTCAATCTATCACTTTGTATCTTTTACATCCATTTCTCGTTCTCTTGTATATTTTCCTAATTCATTGGAAGCCATTAGCTTGTTTTGCCTGCCAATATTGTATACTTATATCTATTCTTGTGGATAAATCTTTTCATAACACCGACTCAGTAATGTTATCAGATTAATAATAACCATTGAATTGCTTTGAATCGGTCTGTACTTCAATCAAAGCGAATCCAACGATTATTATTGACGAGTAATGTTGTCGGGGTGCTATATAATTTCTAAACTAAACTGGGACTTGGTGATCTTCTGAACCTTCTTTAGTGCTTTCACATTTGGAAACATTTGGTGTTCCAAAATGGGGTATCACAGAACCATCTGAAGAGTGAAGTTCTTGGTCATTTTGAGCTTGGTCATTCCAAATCAGAACCATAAACACCATAACAATGGAGAGAAAAACCAGAGATGACCACACCAAATGCACATTTCTCTTCAATGGATTGCAGTGTTTGACAAGAATTTCAGAAAATGCATCCTTCACTGATTGACATTCTATCAAATTTTCCATGTCAGGATACACATTTAGCAGGTTCTGAATTGAACTTGTGTATGCTTTCACTATTGTATACTCATTGCTTGTTATGAAAAGTCCCTCTCCACCACAGGTTCCATTATTGGCATCAGAGCAAGTAAATACCTTCAATACCTACAAAGCCGTAGAGTCTAAAACCTAAGTATAATTTTCAGTGCACACGCTAATTGATCTTATGCATAAATGCACCTATTGATGCACGTTTTAATACATCAGATATAGTCAGATTCTGTCTTTTTAAAATGTTTATTGGTGTTGAGGTTGATATATATGAGAGTGTTGAGTAATCTATGCTTGTACTGCTGGTGAGTTAACATTTTGGATTGAGAAACTAGTCCACCATTTGATGAGGAACTTCCTCCTTAGTTCTTTAAATTTTGGAGGAGGTGTTGTGATATAAAATTGTCTGCTCATGATCCACACAATTAAGAAATTATTGGAAAACGCTATCAAATGTTGTTTACTGTAATTGAAGTATTTGTGAATAATTGATATCCTTCCCTAATAGAAGAAGAGATAAAAATTTCATTTAAACGAAAAAAATGAAACCATTATTGAAACCAATTTGGGAAAACTTGTGGACAGGCTTTGTCAAAAATAAAAAACCAAGAATGTGTAGTATGTGATAAACAGAAAGTATGGAACAAGGCGTTTTGATAATCTTTGTAAGAAAATTCTTAAGGAACAAATGTTTGAGAAAATTGGCCTTTTTTTGTAATTACCAATTTTTCAATCTTGAGGTCTTAAGACTCGTTTAATTTTACATTTTTGAAAAAGCAATTTTATTAGGATAATTTTTGTCAGGATTATGAGTCACATCAACAGAATTGATATCAACTAAAATAAATTCATAAAAAGTTATTTTTTTTAATAAATCTTCTGGAATATAAAGAAAATATAATGGGAATATATGTGATAAAGTTTCTTGAAAGGTTTGTCCCCAGTATTCGGGTTCAATAATACAAAATTTCTTAAGTAGATTCTTTTTCAATGTATTCAGGAGGTTGGTTGATACGTGAGGGGTTTTGATGAAGAGGGTACATAAGATGTTAAAGGAGTTGATAAGGCAAGGGCTTGTTGGTAATTCTTGAGTGAGATGAAGATACAGATTCTTCGTCTAAAAGACTGAAACAATTAGGTTGAGTGATGATGGTTTTCTGTATATTGGTTTTGGCTTGTTTTGAAAGTGGGGTAATAGGTTGCTGAGGAATCATATTGTACGATGTTTTTGATTGAGGAGCAACTTTGGGTTTGATGGGAGTGCCCATCGTTTTCTCTCTCTCTCTCAATGTGTCTTTCTTTATAAAAGGTTGAGGGAAAAGGATTTAGGAAAAAAGCTTTTAGATTTTTGTATCATGTTAAAAACATTGTTTTGAAAAACTTTGAATTTTAATGCAACAAGATAAAAGTATGTTTTATGATGAAGGTATTTAAATTTTTTTGTCTAGACTCTATGTTTTTGATAAGATTTATCTTTGATATTGACACGTCTTTTAATTGATTAACATCTTTTATTAATGGAGGATTAACAAATTTAAATGCTACTTCTTGTGTTAATATGTTTGTTGTGATTAGGGTTGTCAGTTGAGCCAAGTAGCTCGCAAGCCGGCTCGGCTCATATGGGACTCGAAAAAAACTCGGCTCAAATTCGTTATAAAAATCGAGCTAAGTTCAATCAGCACAAGGTTCAACTCGATAGGCTCGCAAGCCTGAACCAGCTTGCATACGCAAGGTTATTTTAGTTACTTTTAGAAAGTATGGGGGACTAAACCATGATCTTCAATCTTAAACCCTTGTAAATATGACAATTCACCTCCCAATCTAACTCGTGTCTTCATTGTTCAAGTCTATATTGGAAATTAGCATATTGGAAATTAGCAAAATAATTATCTTCAATATGTCAGTCTTCAGGTTCTTCAGTACTATAGTTGCTACTTGATTTAGCTAATGTAGTTTATTGTCACTACTCCATCACCTCCAAAATTTAGAGAATTAAGAAGAAAATTCCTAACAAAATTCTCATGACTATTAGATCATCTACATCAGCTAAATCAAGTAGTAATGACAGTACTCAAGAACCTGAAGACTGGTATATTGAAGATAATTATTTTGTCAATTTCCAGGTTAGACTTGAACAATGAAAACATACATGACAATTTCATTTTAGATTATTCTCAAGAGGAATGACTCATCACTTACTTTATTATTTTTTCAATAATTTTAGTTATTGTCGATGGATATTTTCTATCAAGCAGATGTCATCAAAGATTCCTTCTATCGTCAAAATCAATTTGTCCGCCAATATCAAGACTGGTCATCAATAATTCAAGACAGTGCATGTATTTTATCTTTTGCAATTATTACAACAAATTCAAGTGTGTTTGAAATCCATCTCGTTGTAGTATATATAGATTAAAAACTGCAAGATTTATCTAATTCTTAGCTTAAGTAGGGGTGGAAGGGTTCGAGTACCCACCCTTTTTCGAAGGAATCAGAACCGAAACTAGAATCGACAATTCTAGTTCCAGTTCTAGGTACCTAATAAAATTTCAAAATGGTTCATATTTGTTTCAAAAATGACAAATAAACCCTTAAAAAGTTACAAATACACCCTTATCTCACAACGAATTTTGACCATTGGATTATAAATCATGTACCAATCACTTTGAAAAAACCTTTTTATAAGCTAAAACCCTAAGCGCCTCTTACAAACAAACTAAGCCAAGTTCTCGTCTTTCTTCTCTTATCTTCTTCTTCCCCACACAAAACCGTAGTCAAGGTAGCCCTAAAAGTTACACCTATGTCTCTATTCCCTTCATCTTCGAACAAAAAAGCCAAGTTCTCTCCTCTCTTCTCTTATCTTCTTCTTCCCCCTACAAAACCCTAGCCAAGAGAAAACGAAGAATACCCTATTATAGATGTCTTTTCTTCTCTTATCTTCTTCTTCTCCTTCTCCTTTTTTCCATTTATTAAAACAGGATTTGTGCCAAATTTTAAAAAATAGCAAGAAGAATTTGAAAGTCTAGCCAAATTGAATTTTTTTATGCTTTGCTGATTTTTTGTATGAATAATAAAGATTTTTATGCCAAATTGATTTTTAGTATGAAAAATGAAGATTTGGGTTTCTATTAATATTACTATTAAATAGCGGAATTTGTTGGATTTGGATTTCATGTTTTTCCTTTTTGTGTGCATGTGTGTGTGTGTGTTGTGTTCAATATCAATGAGAAGAAAATGGAAGGAAAAAAATAGAGTTATTTTTATTTAAAAAATTGGTTTAACCTCTTGTTCAGTATATCCTTTAATAGGCCACACTTATTCGATGTCACTTAAAACCAGAGACATCTCCTATTTTACCGGCTTAGTAAAATAGTTAGAACTCGTTCCAGTGTCTTGACCTTTTGAAGTATAGAATTAACCTTTTCAATCTGATTCCCGATCTGGGTTAACTCTTCGTTCAGAGCAAATATACGATACACTATATAATTTACTCTCCTGTCTAAGTTTTCAAGCTTCTGGGTCAAAAGCTCTAACTTATCTATGACAGTATTTAACAAACCGATTTCCGATTTTACCTCGAGTCCATGATCCAAATGAAAACAAGTCTTGTTCATACAGACTTCATTTTCGGAACCATTACTCATGCTATCAAAGAACTTTCAACAGGTTAACAGGTATCACATACCCCGTCTTCCAAAGCTCTGATACCATTTACACCCACATAATATTTGTTATATCTAGTCTAACAAATATTATTACAATTAATTACTAAACAGCCTAGTTAATTAATTGGAGAGAAAATACATAGATTCAGTTTAACAGAATAATTCATACCTGGATATCAATCGTCTTGAATAAACATTTTTCCTTGTCTCGAGTGTACAATTTAAAAGTAAACAAGAGATTGAAAGAATTTTTCACAAACTGAAAACATTATTAATTTTCTCTTGAATAAAATGTACACACACTTCTCGTTATATAGAGAAGTTCCAGACTTCAATTGAAATTGAATCCGTAAAAGCAAACAAAATAAAACTTACAAAAAGTCTAAGCTAACGTACAAAAGCTTACAAAACTTTAAACAATGTACAAAAGTCTTAAACAAGACTTGACTTAGCAAAAGAAAAAGTAAATATAATTTTGAGTAATAAATTTACAAAACCTAACAATAACGACACTAGGGTCCACATGTCTCCCATGTGTCTTACAAGACATTTGTTACAAATAAATAGCTATCAACATCTAATGCCTCTTTAAATCTGGATCATCAAATTTCGTCGGCAAAATCCTGAATGTCCACGTATATTTTCCGTTGTTTGGTACACGTCAGCGTATTACGTGTTGGACGTTTCCGGCTGTCCAAATTTCTATCCTCTTAGATCTGCATCAACCCTTGAAGTTATCTACTTCAATCAGATCGATAAAATCCTTCAGAGTGTCATCTTCTTGTTGGACTCCCTGGTCGTGGGCTAGGACCATCCTTAGAAAATCAATAGTTCCTTCCATCAACGCCTACTATGATAAATGGCTAAATCGAACCCTTCTAGAAATGTTCTCAACTGGGCCTAATTGTGTTGGAAAAGAGTATCATGGATCACTGCATACCTGTATAGTAAAACAACCACTATCCCATTATGGATATGGACAGTAGCATTAGCTTTAACAAGCTCCTCCAATTTGGACTTTACCAATAACATTTTTGCAATGTGTAACCTGGTTCAATCCTCCTCTTCTTTTTTCTGAATTTCTTTTAGTGCGTACGAACCCATTTTTACCTCACTATTTAACATAATTCGGTACCATGGTTGTAACACCCTCCTCCAGCTGGGTACCCTCTAACTATTCCATTAGGATGAAAAATTAGAGAATTCACGCCTGGAATATTGTGCAGTTTAAATCGTAAATCCTGGTTACAAACATGTACTATAAGAAAATAAATAAAAACATGTCATCTCATTTACATTACTTTCTTAATCAACCTATCAAGATATAACTATATATGAAAAATATGGTTTAAAGAAAGCAACAACGTCAATTGTTTAATAGCGGAAGCAAATATAAAATATCTCCCATCATTTATAAGCAAAACATATTTACTATTTCATAAAACTTAGATTATAAACATTAAACTATATACATTAAATTCAAAAGCAACATCCTTTATATAACATCATAAGTTTAGAACAAAAACATGCATGCCCCAAGCCTCCTTGACCGCCACTCGCTGTTACCGCTTTAACCATTACTTGCAAAACATGGAAACTAGTGGGATGAGTGCTAATCACTCAGTAAGGGTATCGATCATTTAACTCTATGTAACATTCTTAAACGTAGGAAACATCTGATTTACTTGTACATGAACCAAGCATTAATAACATAAAAGTAATATAACATAGCATAATCAATCTATATCAGAAGGCATAACATAATTCATGTAATGCTTTCTTTTAATGTTCATGAATAATGCACATCAATATCATGCATGTATAAATATATATATATTTTTTTTAAAACCTTTTACTGTTTACCAATCGGACTAAGCTGAGGCATGGATTACGGAACCTTTGGCCAATGAGCTAACTTTAACTTATAACACTGTCCCCATGATCATGCACGCTATGGACTATTCATTTCTTTTGGTCTAGACATGTGCATGAGTGAGCTCAAGCTCCCCATAACATGCCAACATCTTCCATAAAATTTATAAATCATTTTCCTTCACAAAAATACATGTCTATGTACCTTGGAAGCATTTTGCTCAAACTTTGGATCAAGTCCCCCTTTTTCATCATTAATATGCTTGACATGCTTTATTCTTAAAAAAAAAACATACACTTTCCATATATGAACATATCATTTCATCATGACCATTTTGTGGATGCATAACATATTCATAGAACATATCATACTTAGGTTTGTTTATACATACACAAGCTCATAATTAGGTAATACATAACATATTACACATAACCTCCATGGTCATTCATTACGTCGACTATATATGCTCATACAGTCATTAAATAATCATAAAGATCACTCATTCAAACATACTTCAAAACCCTTTAAGCATCATTTCCATACTTGGAATCAATCCTAGATTATTAGGCTAAAAATAAATTAAGACATTAGAAGCACTTTTGAGATAGTCATTCTGCACAGGTCAGATTCAAGAAGGCATAACTTGAGTTACACACATCAGATTGATATGATCTTGGTCTCGTTTTAAAGCTTAGAGATAGGGATACAACTTTTATGTTTAGGTCTCAACCTAGTTCATTCGGTAAGATGCCCAAAAATCACTCAGAAAGTCACGGCTGTGACAGTGCAACCATGGTAACATGCCTATTTTAGGGCTTTTCCTTACCTATTCACCTCCACTTACTCCCTAACCTTTCCTAACCATTCTCCCCTGTGAAAAACATGTTAAATGATCAATAATAACCTCCCTTGTAATATGTTAAAAACTCATGTCACAACTAATTCCATTGGTTGTCATCAAACTTCAATGTTTTTATAATTCACATATAAATCCATCAATTATAGCATCAAACCAAGCTCAATTGCTATTGTGTGACAAGAATTAAGGTTCCCTAATACTAATCCTAGAAACCTAATTCTTATTTCCTATTAAAGGGAGGTTTCCCTTAACTTATGTCAAAAAACAACATTCCTTTACAAATTTCCTTCTCTTTATCTCCAATTGACCCTTTTCCTAATATAAATTATAAGGAAATTTCAATAACTTGAAATACACAATATTTATATAAGATAAGGAGTTGAACTTTACCTCCTAATATCCTTAATAAAGGAAGAAATATGAGACACTTGAGAGATTGCAATTAAGAGACTTGAAATTTTAATGGAGTAGTGAAGAAGATTATGGAAGATTGTAGAAAACTTGAGGAAGAGAATGAAAAGTGGTAGAAGACATATGTTGGCCGACTCTTACCACCTAATATCTTCTTTTTTCTTTTTCTTTTCTTTGTTTTTGCAAAAGAATTATTCATTTAACATTTGTCTTTTGCATTTAATGTCCTATAACATTATTTCCCTTTTTTGCCCTCAACAATTGTCTTTTAATTACTCCTTAATCCTTCATCATCTTTATCTTGTCAAGCCAACAAAATATCATTATTCTTTTACCACTTTACTCCTAAGACATGTGCATGGTAGTTAACTTAACACATAAAAAGGAAAAGACTATTTTAACCTTGGATGTATCGGTGGGGTTTACATAGTCATATCTTGATAGGTTGATTAAGAAAGTAATGTAAATGAGATGACATGTTTTTATTTATTTATTTATTTATTTTCTTATAGTACATGTTTGTAACCAGGATTTATGATTTAAACTACACAACCTTTCAAGCGTGAATTCTCTAATTTTTCATCATAATTGAATACTTAGAGGGTACCTGGCTAGAGGGGGGTGTTACAGTTGGTATCAAAGCACGGTTCTGGTACTTAAGAGATGTTTTCTATTTTATGGAACTAGATTGTTATTTTATGAAGTTTTTAGTATGTCCCTCATGCTACATTGACACGGCCTCGCAAGTTAACTGCTGTAAGTTTTTCCATTACTTGTTTAAGTTTAAGTTGATGAACTAGCGGAGTTTGTTCATTTCTTTTGATATCATAAGTGTCAGGATGAGTCGAGAAACTAGATCCAGGCAAGGTAAACAAACTCTAACTCCACCTGTAGGTACCAATCCAAATGTTACAATAGGATTGGATGTTGCCACAATGGGAGATATGATCCAGGCAACAACAAGGGAGGCCTTAGGTAATCAGAATACGATTGTACCACCTCCAAATCAGGATGCAGGGCCTAGTTCATCAACATCCACAACTTTTCAAGCACACCTATAACCTATTTATGGGCTCCCAAGCAAGCACCAGCCACCTGAATTCAGTGGCACTACTGATCCATCAGCAGTCGAGGAATGGATTAAAGCAGTAGAGAGGGCAATGGCATTGTTTACGATCACAGATCAAGAAAAGATTCGATATGCCCCCTTTTTGCTACGGGGTGATGCCAGAATTTGGTGGGAATTAATGGAACAGACTCACAATAGTGGTACTCTTACTTGAGGTGATTTTAAAAGGTTGTTCGATGCAGAGTATAGGACAGCAAATATGTTGTTTGTTAAGACTCAAGAGTTTATGAATCTACAGCAAGGAAGTAAGACAGTTAAGGAGTATTCTACTATATTCAACTCATTAGCTCGATTTGCTCCTGTTATGGTTGGTACTCCTCTGGCAAGAATGGAAAGATTTGTAAATGGGTTAGACCCTGAGATAGCTCGAGATGTTATGACGGGTGCTCAGCCTCCACAAACATATGGTGAAGCCTTGAATCGAGCACTACAGGCAGAAGTGTATGTCAATAGAGTTGTTCAGCAATCTAAATCAGTGGTTGTCACAAATAATCTTCTTTCAGAGCCACAAAAGAGTAATGATGAAGCCCTCTCCCTTGCCAAAGATAGTCAGAACAAGAAGAATTTTCAGCCTCGGGTAAATAAGAAGAATTGGAAGGGTAAAAGGCAACAACAGAAGAAGAATAATCTCCCTTATTGTTAGAAATGTGGCAAGCAACATAAAGGGGAATGTCTAATGGGGAAAAATATGTGTTTCAAGTGCAACCAACCAATGCATTTGGCAAGAGATTGTTGAAATCCTCGTCCCCCAGTAACTCAAACAATTGGAGGAGCTAATGCCAGAGTATTCACTGTCTCTCAAAGCCAAGCAGAATTCAACCCATCAGCAGTCAATGGTCAGTTATATTTCCACTCTGTCCCATTATATGCTTTAATTGACTCAGGGGCTACCCACTCTTTTATTTCATATGGAGTTGCTGAAAGGTTAGGATTAAAGCCTAATAAAATGGAACCAGTCTTAAAGATAGAGTTGTCAGATGGGAAAAATATAGTAACTAGTGAGGTTCTTTCTGGGGAAACAATAGTTATTGATGGACAGGAGTTAAAAGTTGACTTGATTATTTTTTATATGCCTGATTTTGATGTTATCCTAGGCATGGATTTCCTAGGTAGGTATGGAGCAAAGATAAACTGTCACAACAAAAGGGTTAGATTTAATTTAGAGAATGGGGATAAGTTTAATTTTGGAGAGGGTCGTGTACTTAGCAGTATGATTAGTGCCATCAAAGCGAGGAAGATGTTGAGAAAAAGATATATGGGGTATATAGCTCATGTAGTGAATAAAGCAAAGACTCCAAGTCCTAGTGTGTATAATGTGCCTGTAGTTCGAGAATTTACGGATGTATTTCCAGACGAATTATCAGGTGTGCCACCAGAAAGGGAAGTAGAATTTTGTATAGAATTGGATCTGAGTACTGCACCAATTTCAAAAGCTCCGTATAGAATGGCTCTAGCAGAACTCCAATAGTTAAAGAAGCAATTTCAAGAGTTATTAGATAAAGGTTTTATCAGACCGAGTCATTCACCATGGGGTGCTCTAATTCTGTTTGTCAAGAAGAATGATGGATCCCTTCGGATGTACATAGATTATCGGGAGTTGAATAAGGTGACAGTGAAGAATAAATATCCGTTGCCTCGTATTGATGACTTATTTGATCAATTAAGAGGTGCTTCAGTGTTCTCAAAAATTGATTTGAGGTCGGGCTACCATCAAGTCAAAATTGCAAAGAATGACATTCAGAAAACTGCCTTTCAAATGAGATATGGACACTATGAGTTTGTTGTGATGCCTTTTGGCTTAACCAATGCACCAGCAGTATTTATGGACTTGATGAATAGGGTTTTCTGTGACTGCCTAGATAAGTTTCTTGTGGTGTTTATAGATGACATCTTGGTCTACTCTAAAACAAATGAAGAACATGAACAACATTTGAGGTTTGTATTGCAAAGATTAAGGGAAAAGCAATTGTATACCAAGCTCTCCAAGTGTGAGTTTTGGTTGAATCGGGTAATGTTTCTTGGTCATGTGGTTTCCAAGAAAGGCATATCAATGGATCCTAGTAAGGTAGAGGCAGTATTTGAATGGAAAAGGCCAACAACAGTGAAGGAGGTGAGGAGTTTTCTAGGCTTGGCTGGGTATTACAGAAAATTTGTGCAAGGGTTTGCTAAACTTGCTTGTCCAGTCACTGCACTTACCAAGAATGAGACTCCCTTTCAGTGGACAGATTTATGTGAATACAGTTTTTAGGAGTCAAAGAGGAGATTGACCACAGCTCCCATTTTAGCTTTGCTCGAGGAAGGTGTTGATTATGACATTTATACTGATGCTTCACATAGTGGTCTTGGGGCAGTATTGATGCAGAATAAGAAGGTAATAGTCTATGCCTCTAGATAGCTAAAAGATTATGAACTAAGGTACCCTACACATGATCTAGAATTGGCAACAGTGGTGTTTGCCTTAAAAATCTGGTGTCATTACTTATATGGTGTCAAGAGTAATATTTACACAGACCACAAGAGTTTAAAGTATTTCTTCACTTAAAAAGAGTTGAATATGAGACAGAGAAGATTGTTAGAGGTAGTCAAAGACTATGATTGTGAAATCAAGTACCCTCCGGGGAAAGCTAATGTAGTAGCAGATACCTTAAGCCGGAAAGTTCCTCTATTCCAAATCACAGTACAAAAAGAGTTGCAACGAGAAATTCTTAAGGAGAAAACTGAGGTTGTGTTTGGAGGATGTGCTAGATTGGAAATCAAATCTACTTTAATGGAGGAGATCAAAGAAAAACAAGTAGTTGATGATTCTTGCAAGAAAATCTACAAGCGAGTAAATGAGGGCAAAGAGACAGATTTTAGCGTAGTGAATGGTATTCTGAAATTTCGAGATAGGTTGTGTGTTCCTCAAGATGTAGAGCTAAAGAGTAAAATTCTTAGAGAAGCACATGATACACTTTATACAGCCCATCTTGGGAGTGTAAAGATGTACCAAAATTTGAAGAAAAGCTACTGGTGGTCAGGTATGAAGAAAGATATCAGTGATTATGTGACTAAATGTTTAATTTGTCAGCAGGTTAAAGCTAAACACCAGCGACCATCGGGATTACTACAGCCTCTTAGTATTCCTGAGTGGAAATGGGAAGACATATCTATGGATTTTATTGTTGGCCTCCCAAGAGTACAAAAAGGTTATAATGCGCTATGGGTGATTGTGGATAGACTTACTAAGTCAGCGCACTTCATACCAGTGAAGGATACAACTACTTCAGATCAATTGGGTCAAATTTACGTAAAAGAAATTGTGAGGTTGCATGGTGTGCCCAAGACAATAGTGTCAGATAGAAATTCAAGACTTGTTTCAGCCTTCTGGCATGGGTTACAAACGGCACTAGGTACAAGGCTAGCTTTTAGTACGGCTTATTATCCCCAGACAGATGGCCAAACCAAGAGAACCAATCAGGTGATTGAAGATATGTTACGGGCCAGTTGTATGGATCATAAAGCGACTTGGAGTGATATAATTCCATTAATGGAATTTGCATATAATAACAGTTATCAGGCTACTATCCAGATGGCACCATATGAAGCTCTATATGGGAGAAAATGTAGATCATCCTTGTATTGGGATGAAGTATGAGAGAAGAAGTCTTTGGTTCAAACCTTAGGACCAGAGATGACTCAAAAGATGATTGAAGATATCAGGTTAATTAGAGAGAGAATGAAACAAGCCCAGGATCGCCAAAAGAGCTATGCAAATTTGAAGAGAAAGAAAGTGGAATTTCAAATAGGGGACAAAGTGTTTGTTAAGGTTGCCCCATACAAACATGTTATGAGATTTGGTAGAAAAGGAAAGCTTGCTCCACGATATATTGGTCCTTTTGAAGTACTAGAAAGGATTGGAAAATTAGCTTACAGACTTGCATTACCATCGAGCATGGAACAAGTGCATAATGTCTTCCATGTGTCATTGTTACGCAAGTACATAAATGATCCTTCTCATGTGTTATGAGTTGAGGAAGTACAATCAAAGGAGAATTTGATTTATGAGGAGCGTCCAGTCCAAATATTAGATAGAAAGATTAAAGAGCTTCGAAATAAAAGTATTCCACTCGTCAATGTTCTTTGGAGAAATCACAAGATTGAGGAAGCTACTTGGGAAGTGGAGCAAGACATGAAAGACCGCTACCCGGAGTTATTTGCTTAATTTCCAGGACGAAATTCCTATAAGGAGGGGATAAATGTAAACCCCATCGATGCATCCAAGGGTAAAATAGTCTTTTCATTTTTATGTGTTAAGTTAACTACCATGCACATGACTTAGGAGTAAAGTGGTAAAAGAATAATGATATTTTGTTGGCTTGACAAGATAAAGATGATGAAGGATTAAGGAGTAATTAAAAGACAATTGTTGAGGGCAAAAAGGGAAATAATTTTATAGGACATTAAATGCAAAAGACAAATGTTAAATGAATAATTCTTTTGCAAAAACAAAGAAAAGAAAAAGAAAAAAGAAGATATTAGATGGTAAGACTCGGCCAACATATGCCTTCTACCACTTTTCATTCTCTTCCTCAAGTTTTCTACAATCTTCCATAATTTTCTTCACTACTCCATTAAAATTTCAAATCTCTTAGTTGCAATCTCTCAAGTGTCTCCTATTTCTTCTTTTATTAGGGATATTATGAGGTAAAGTTCAACTCCTTATCTTATATAAATATTGTGTTTTTCAAGTTATTGAAATTTCCTTATAATTTATATTAGGAAAAGGGTCAATTGGAGATAAGAAGAAGGAAATTTGCAAAGGAGTGTTGTTTTTTGACATAAGGTAAGGGAAACCTCCCTTTAATAGGAAATAAGAATTAGGTTTCTATGGTTAGTGTTAGGGAACCTTAATTCTTATCACACAATAGCAATTGAGCTTGGTTTGATGCTATAATTGATGGATTTATATGTGAATTATAAAAACATTTAAGTTTGATGACAACCAATGGAATTAGTTGTGACATGAGTTTTTAACATATTACAATGGAGGTTATTATTGATCATTTAACATGTTTTTCACAGGGGATAATGGTTAGGAAAGGTTAAGGAGTAAGTAGAGGTGAATAGGTAAGGAAAAGCCCTAAAATAGGCATGTTACCATGGTTACCCTATCACAGCCATGACTTTCTAAGTGATTTTTTGGGCATCTTACCGAATGAACTGGGTTGAGACCTAAACATAAAAGTTATAGCTCTCTCTATAAGCTTTAAAACGAGATTAAGATCATATCAATCCGATGTGTGTAACTCAAGTTATACCTTCTTGAATCTGACCTGTGCATAATGATTACCTCAAAAGTGCTTCTAATTTCTTAATTTATTTGTTTAGCCTAATAATCTATGATTGATTCCAAGTATGGAAATAATGCTTAAAGGGTTTTGAAGTATGTTTGAATGAGTGATCTTTATGATTATGTAATGATTGTATGAGCATATATAGTCGATGTAATGAATGACTATGGAGGTTATGTGTAATATGTTATATATTACCTAATTATGAGCTTATGTATGTATAAACAAACCTAAGTATGATATATTCTATGAATATGTTATGCATCCACAAAATGGTCATGATAAAATGATATATTCATATATGGAAAGTGTATGTTTTTTTTAAGAATAAAGCATGTCAAGCATATTAATGATGAAAAAGGAGGACTTGATCCTAAGTTTGAGCAAAATGCTTCCAAGGTACATAGACATACATTTTTGTGAAGGAAAATGATTTGTAAATTTCATGGAAGATGTTGGCATGTTATAAGGAACCTGAGCTCACTCATGCACATGTCTAGACCAAAAGAAATGAACAGTCCATAGCGTGCATGACCATGGGGACTGTGTTATAAGTTAAAGTTAGCTCATTGGCCAAAGGTTCCGTAATCCATGCCTCAGCTTAGTCCGATCGGTAAACAGTAAAAGGTTTTCAAAGAAAAATATATTTATACATGCATGATATTTATGTGCATTATTCATGAACATTAAAGGAAAGCATTACATGAATTATGTTATGCCTTCTGATATAGATTGATTATGTTATGTTATATTACTTTTATGTTATTAATGCTTGGTTCATGTACAAGTAAATAAGATGTTTCCTAAGTTTCAGAATGTTACATATGGTTAAATGATTGATACCCTTACTGAGTGATTAGCACTCATCCCCCTAGTTTCCATGTTTTGCAGGTAATGGTTAAAGCGGTAACGGCGAGTGACGGTCAAGGAGGCTTGGGGCATGCATGTTTTTGTTCTAAACTTATGATGTTATATAAAGGATGTTGCTTTTGAATTTAATGTATATAGTTTAATGTTTATAATCTAAGTTTTATGAAATAGTACATATGTTTTGCTTATAAATGATGGGAGATATTTTATATTTGCTTCCGCTATTAAACAATTGACGTTGTTGCTTTCTTTAAACCATATTTTTCATATATAGTCATATCTTGATAGGTTGATTAAGAAAGTAATGTAAATGAGAGGACACGTTTTTATTTATTTTCTTATAGTACATGTTTGTAACCAGGATTTATGATTTAAACTACACAACCTTTTAGGCGTGAATTCTCTAATTTTTCATCCTAATGAAATACTTAAAGGGTACCCGGCTGGAGGGGGGTGTTACAATAGTTCTCCTACAAGAAATTCTCATATCTGTACAGGCTGAACATTGTAGTTCTCTTGCAATGAGGAAATAATCATGCAAGTGAATGTGTCGACCTTCCGATTCAATACACAGAGCATTTGTTTAACCGCATCTAGCATATTCAGGTCCACTATTGCTTCCTGTACATCAATGGTTGAAATCCGGCAAATAAAACATAAAATCTTTGTGCACCCTTGACTAAAAGCCTTTTGGATAATAATCTTCTTAAAATTCGATCTAAAGTCAGGATTTTGGTAGATTAGAATGGCAGAGTCAAGCATTCCTTTGACTGCTTTCACCTGTCCGAAAGAATTGTTTGAATTGATGGTATTGCCTTTTGGACTTAAGCAAGCTCCATCAATATTCCAGAGGAAAATAGATTCAGTCTTTGGGGACTTATCTAACTTTTGTATAGTCTATGTTGATGATGTTTTGATTTTTAGTAAAACCAAGGAAGAACATGTAAATCATCTTAGACTGGTAAGCAAAAGGTTCCTTGATAATGGAATGATTCTATCTGAAAAAAAGATAGAATGATTTAAGAACAAGGTGAAGTTCTTAGGCGTAGAGATAGGTGAAGGAGGCATTCAACTCCAAGAACATATCTCGAAGAAGTTGCTGGATTTTCCAGATGTAATGGAAGATAAACACATGTTACAGCAATTTCTTAGATTAGCCAATTACATGCGCAGGTATGTTCCTAATCTCGCTAATGTAATCAATGGCTTGACGCTTAAGGTTAGTATCAAGTGCCCTGGAATTGGACACTTGAAGACTAATTGTGTTAAGCAGACCAAGGCCTTAACAAAGCAGTTAAAACCTTTAAAACTCCCAGAAGATGAGGATAAACTCATTATAGAAAGTGATGTATCTCACTTGTATTGGGGAGGAGTGTTTAAGGCTAAAGGTACTGATAATATTGAACGGATTGTTCGATATGCGTCAGGAAAATTCTCTCTTGTTGAAATAAACTATCATGTCCATGAGAAGGAAGTTTTAGCAGCAAAAGAATGTATTGACCGATTTCGATTGTTCGTAATCAGTCAGGAATTTACTTTAAGGACAGATTCCAAATATTTAAAAACTTTTGTGAAATTATCTTTAAATGATGACAAATCTAGATTAATCAGATGGCAAATTTGGTTTGCCGATTATAAAATCAAGTTTGAATATATTTCTGGTAAATCTAACTTTGTTGCTGACTTTTTGTCCAGACATTTCCCTGAAGAGTTGCAAAATGATGGCAGACAAAAAGGAAACTAGAAGTCACTTCTCATGCTCCAAGTGCAAACAACGAGGACACTTGAGGAGGAATTGCCCTTTGAAGGTTACTGCAAACAAGGAGAAAACTGCGGGTAAGCAGGAAGCTTCTTCTTCTAGGCAGGTTACTGCAGTAAAGCAGGCTAAAGAAGGAAAGACACGGGATTATGATTCTGATACTTCGGAAAGAAGAAACCCAAAATTTCAACGATTAAAGGGTGAAACTTCTACGAAGGAAAATTCTTCTGAAAATGAGGTTACTCTTAAGAAGGAAAAGACTCAGAAGAAAGCAATTGTTTGCCGGTCTTGTAAACAGGAAGGACATGAACGAGCTAATTGTCCACTGCTAAAGACAAAAAATTTTGAGGAATCTTCGTTAGGCGCTGTAAGCGTGGTGACACCAACTCCACAAAAGAAGTGGTTAATTGGTGCGAATAGTTGTGAGAGGTTTAGCTTTACAGAAGGCTTAAGGTTAACTTCAGCTAGTCAAATACTCTGGGAGGATCTGAAAACCCAAATTAGGCTCGTTATTGTGACAGGCCAAGGGGAAGTACAATTGCAGAGATGTTTAGAGAAGCTAGCAAGGAGGTTAGCATGGCTGAAAGCTGATAAACTGTTCTATGAGGACGGGGACTTTAGAGTAACTTCTCAACTCTATAATACAGGAATTCAAAAACTTGAGGTAATGAAGAAATGTCATTTGTTTGACATGGTAAAACTCAAACTCAAGAATTTGAATGAATTAATAGTGAAATTGGGAACAACTGACTTGACGGATTTGGTTCAAAAATTATCAGTTTATCCTAATGGTGCTATGGAATTGTTCGTTCCATGGAAAATCTTTAGAAAATGTTTATGTGGAGATCTTTCGACTAAAGGATGGATCGATACAATGCAAATTGATGTACATGAAGCAATGGTGGACCCGAATATGCCAGATGTGGTTAAACAAACGCTCTGTATATTGAATCGGAAGGTCGACACACACTTACATGATTACTTCCTCATTGCAAGAGAACTACAATGTTCAGCCTGTACATATATGGGAATTTCTTATAAGAGAACCATGGTACCGAATTATGTTAAATAGTGAGGTAAAAACGGATTCGTCTGTACTAGAAGAAATTTAGAAGAAAGAAGAGGAGGATTGGACCAAGTTACACATTGCGAAAATGTTACTGGTAAAGTCCAAACTGGAGGAGCTTGTTAAAGCTAATGCTACCGTCCATATCTATAATGGGATAGTGGTTGTTTTACCAGACAGGTATGCAGTGATCCAGGTTACTCTTTTCCAACACAATCAAGCCCAGTTGGAAACATTTCTAGAAGGGTTCGATTTAACCAATTTATCACAGTAGGCCTTGATGGAATGAACTATTGATCTTTTAAGGATGATCCTAGCCCACGACCAGGAAGTCCAACAAGAAGATGACACTCTGAAGGATTTTATCAATCTGATTGAAGTAGATAACTTCAAGGGTTGATGCAGATCCAAGAGGATGAAAATTTGGACAGCCAGAAACGTCCAACACGTAATACGCTGACGTGTACCAAACAGTGGGGAATATACGTGGACATCCAGGATTTTGCCGACGAAATTTGATGATCCAGATTTAAAGAGGCATTGGATGTTGACAGCTATTTATTTGTAACAAATGTCTTGTAAGACACATGAGAGACATGTGGACCCTAGTGTCGTTGTCGTTAGGTTTTGTAAATTTATTAGTCAAAATTGTATTTACTTTTTCTTTTGCTAAGTCAAGTCTTATTTAAGACTTTTGTACATTGTTTAAAGCTTTGTAAGCTTTTGTACGTTAGCTTAGACTTTTTGTAAGTTTTGTTTTGTTTGCTTTTACAGATTCAATTTCAATTGAAGTCTGGAACTTCTCTATATAACGAGAAGTGTGTGTACATTTTATTCAAGAGAAAATTAATAATATTTTCAGTTTGTGAAAAATTCTCTCAATCTCTTGTTTACTTTTAAATTGTACACTCGAGACAAGGAAAAAAGTTTAATAGGTTATGAGAAGAAAATGAATAGAAAAATAAAGTTGTTTTTACTAAGAATGGTGAATTAATTTTAATAACAAGGTAAGACATCAATTAAATTCAGTTGTGAATAAAACAAACAAAACAAGAGAAAATTCCAGAAGAAAAAAGATAAAACTTTAATTGAATCATAAAATTTTTCAATGGTCCTTATATTTTTTTAATATTTCGATTTAGTACCGGTTCCATGGTCCGGTTTCGGTTCCTAAGGTGGTGGAATAAGAACTGAACTTGCACAATGTCGGTTCCAAGTTTTCAGAACTAAAACCAACCTTGTGGCAACCAGTTCCGGGTAGGAACCGAAACCGAAACCTGGGTACCCATCGGTTTCGATTCTACCCTATTTTTTTGCCCACCCCTAATCTTAACTAAGAAATGAACAGTGTCACAGATAAATAGTAAATTGCTACTGTGAATGAATAGTAATACGAATAGTAATTTGCTACAATGATCCTAAAATAATGGAGTATTTTGACAATTACTCAGTTCTTATACCATATGTGTGCAGGATCGTAAAAAGTAATATATATATTGATTTTTACTATCTACACACATATGGCATCGGAGCTAAGTAATGGTCTATATATATATATAACTTCAGAATTGTACAAAAAATTGAATCATAATTCTAAATGAAAAAAAAAAAAATTACAATCATCTCTTATTTAAATAAAATAAAATAAAGAAGATAACAAAGCGAGAATGAGATAATATTAATATCTTATCAAGAAAGCCCATATAAAAAGTATCGTTACCAGTACAACCCAACCATTGAATTGAGTTTAATTTTCCCATGATCCCCCATTCCAATAATTGAAATGAGCAAAAGATTTGTTGATTGCTGAGACAAAGCTACCAGATTTCTAGTGGCTGTTAATAGAAGAAATTGTTGTGTCAGAATCCAGATGGGTTTGAATTAAGAAAGGTTTTAGAGTAATTAAATCAGAGAGAGAGTAGATCTGGAATTACCTCTTGTTGTTTCTTTCATTTTCCTACATTTTCTGTTTGGATGAGAAGAAAGGTGGGTAACAGAAGAGGATATTTTTATGGTTTTATAGTTGCTTTTGCAAAGGGGTATTTAGGTATTTTTGAAACATAAAAGGTTATTTTGAAAAATGTCAACCTGCATTAATGTTTTGAAAAACTATCCAACTATTTGGTTGACGAATTTGATGAACACACGAAAGGACATTGGATGGTATGTAAGTCATTTCATTCACATGCTGGATATTATTTTCTATAATTTTGGAATTGGTTATTTTTAGAGAAAGGATTTCAAGACTACACCCCTCTTGCTAAAATTCCAATGGTTAATGGTGTATGAATTTTAGTAATATGTTCATATTTTACATAAAATACTTGGATAGTTCTAGTTTACATATTCCCAAGTAAATTTTGAATTCACAAATTGGTTAGTAGCAATTTCTTATGAAAGTCTCCTCTTCTTGAAGACATAACAAGAATTGTAATCTTTTTCCAAGGACTTGGAGTGCCTTAGTCGGAACAAAAATTTACATTTCTTAAAAATAGAAGAATTTGTAGGATTTATGTTTTACATTTCAGATATCTTAAGAATTTAATCCTCTCTAAATTCGAATTTATTTCCATTTTGAAGGATTTTACCGATAAACTTTGCATATAAACTACTATTTGCAAAATCTTATATTTCTTTTCATCCATTGCCGACACAAATCTTATATCTACGAATAAAACTCATTTCAGAAGAGAATCCTTATCATAAAACTAACAAAGAATGAATTTCTCTATTTTGTGTTAAAAATGTTAAAGTCTCAAATTTGCAATTGAATATGACAGAATTTCTTGACAAAGGCTATGTATGCAAATACAGAAAGAAAACAAACAAATTATCACATCATTGTCACAGTTGGCTCAGATCTAAGTCTTGCTTGAAGCAATGAATCTGCAACCTTTGAAGTGCGATCATAGAGACTTAGAAGGCTTTGAAGACCCTCATAACTCAATCCCTGTAACAAAGGTTAGATAATCAAGTCAGCACTGCTCTACATAACACTGCTAATTTCGACAATGAACAATGTAACAACAAAGATACAGATATTGTACAACACAATACCAATTTCTATTTGAGAGAAGTCTCGAATCATCAGGTATATCACATTATCTATATGTCAAATCAATGAATGCATAATAGATGTGTATATTATTTTCTCTTTCATCAATCCTAACACCGTTACAATTTATAGTTTTTAAAATGATCATGTGACGCATAGAATTTTATTGACTTGATGCATAGATACTGTAGTACTAAAGTCTTTTTTTCCCCTTTGGATACTTGGTGTATGAAATCAGCAACATAAAATCGTACATTCCAAACTTATTTGACTCAAATCATCTCCAGAAATTGCAACAGTAGAAACAAATGGCAAAAGGGAAGACACTAAGCACACTCACAGAGAGAATTCTAGCCATATGAAAGAAGGGCTGGACAGGCCATTTTGCAACACAAATAGCAAGGACACCATTGGACTTTTCCTTCTCTTCTGTGTAAAACTTCCTGTACACTTGAATACCTAAAGAAGAAATCATCATGAATTAAACATTTTGTATAAGACTTATTGCAAGTAATAAAGCAAATACTTTTACAATCCATGTATTATCATAGATTCTTTAAATAGAAAAAGTAATTAGGTGCACACACACACACATATGTATACACTAAAAGACTTGATAACGCCACTGTTATTGCTGAAAATTGCAGTATGCTAAATATTTTACTAGTTTCTTAATTGATAGTATTATATCAAGGCTTGGTCTTATTAGTTCATTGTTGAGATGCAAAATTGAACATGATATGAATTGAATATTTTCTCTCAATTTTGCACTTGTTTTTTTCTAATTTCTTCTCCCATTTCTTTTCTATTCTGTACATAGAGTACAAATCTGACAATCCCACTTTCATAAATTAGAAGAAACACTCCCTCTAGGACCTCCACCAATTATTGGTGGGTTTTATTTGGTAGAGATCCACAGGGAAGTGTTTCAAACTAGGTGGATCTTCCACCAAAAGACACGTTACTTATCATGCCACCATTGGACACTGATGAGACCCCTAATATGCTGGTCCATTGGAAGAGATATAAGGGTGTGAAGTAGGGGATTTTGGTGCAGTTAGCAGGAAGGTTCCTTGTGCACGAGGTGTTAAGGATGGTTTAGGGAGGGACAGATGGTTTTAAGGGAGTAGACGATTGAAGAATTCTGTTATGAAGAATAGAATAAAACGGGAGACAATGGGATTTGGGGGGATTCTAAAAAGTGAAGAGAAGGGAAAAGGGAGGTTGCTAGCCCTCGAAGTCCAGCACTATGACCAACATTATTTTTTATTTCTTGTTTTGGTTTCTGGTTGATTTGATTTCCTGTTTTGACTAGTTTTGTTAAGTTTCTTGTTGCTATGTATTTTGTGTTGCTAGACTATCAATATAAGTGCTAGTGTTTCTGGATTTTGGCTACTGATTCTTGTTGCTTTCTGGGTTTAATTCGATTGTTTGCTTACTGTTTCTGTTGTGGTTGGCTAAGTTGGGAGAGGTATCTATCAGACACATGTCCCCTACTTGGCATGATTTGGTTTACTAGAACTATGACTAAGCTTATACGGGCTCCTATAAGAAGGTCCTTATACTTCTCATTTGTGTACACTTTCACAGCCGAATTGGGTAGTTATGAAGAAAAAAGAAATAACACTATAGCCCCTTTAGTCTTGCTGTATTTTTTTCCTCCTATTTCTTCTAATTTATCTACCTACTTCTTTTCTCCCTATTCCCCATCACAGGTATTTGATACTTTGAGGAACTGAAGACAACATGATACCCTGACCTATAGGAATTAGACAAGCATCCATCAAAGTAATATTTCAAATTTAAAAGTAACAGTTTTATTCAATAGAGAACAAACTGATGGTAAAAGATACTATCTTGCAGCCAGACAAAAAATAAAAGAATACAAAATGAAGAGAACTCTAGCTATCGAGTTTGCTGCACCATCTTTGATATTCTTTCATTGTTGTAATGTTTTTAGGGACAAAAACAGGCCATCACAAGAAGGAAAATATTCTGTAGAGGGAATTATAAAGTTGATATTTTACAACTTTCAAATCCTTCTTGTTTGAATTTTTTTGCTGTTGATGCTACTTGCATAGAAAGGATAGGCATCAAACATAATACTCTAGCTAAGAAAGTGTAAGTATGCACAACACATCCGTTAGCAATTATGAACCACGAGTGGCTTTACATCTTTGTAGCTTTTTTAATTTTCCAGAAGTGAATCTAGGTGTGTTCTGATCAAAATACAAGGTTGTTACCTTCATTAGTGCTTTTTACGCTGGGAAGGACTTTCGCAAGACTCTGTGCTTGAAACATCTCATAAAATGACCTGTACTGGTTAACGTCCTGCAATTTAAATTGATTACAACAGCAAAAGTTTCAAAAAAAGCATGGTAAATTTTGAAAGAAATTGTTGTTACCTGAACCTCAAGCACCAAACATTTATTAAAAAGAATCAAAGCTCCAGGACCAATTCTGAGACCAGAACAAAGAAAAACAATTAAAAAGAGGGAATTTTAATAAATAACTCAAATTGAAAAATCATGCAAAACTAATTTTAGCTAAAACAACTCAGAAACTCAATGCAAAAGAAAAAATATAAATATAAAAACATAGCATGTGAGTACAAAATTGGAATATACCTATTGTAGTCACCAACGGCACACCTTCCTTCCACAGTTTTCAAGCCATCTACAAACAACTTCAAATCACTGAAATTAGTCTTCAATTGTATAGAATATAATACCAGGAAATCAGGAGAATACATACAAACATATTCCTCACAAATCCACCAATTTACAGCTTAAAAATTGATAACACAAAAGCAAATAAATACCTTTCAATTGGGTAAAATAAGGTTCTTGAACATGAAGTTCGAAGTTTATGGTCTTCAAAAGCTGATGAAACACCAAATTCAATCCTATTATAGCAAATCTCCTGATCATATCTATGCAACAAAAGTAAAGTAGGAAATGATAAAATCACCACTAATATACATGCCTCTACTAATTCAGATCCTTCTTTGAGAACCAATTCATTCCACTCTTCTCTCTTCTTCAGGTCACTGTCCTCAATACCACTACACGCCCCACGCGATGCTGCAGCACAAGTTACCGATTCGTATAAAGCTAATGCCAGGTGTTTGTATAAAGGATACTGGGATCCTTTATCGCAAGAATCTGCCACATTGAGCACAAAGAAATGATATCTTTCTCATAAGTAATGAGATGAATTTCAGATACCCAATTGAACTAACAGCACAAAACAACACTAAAAAACTTGACCCATTAAAAATAAATTAAAATAAACCAAGAATACCAATAACAAATCTTCTCTTCTTCTTTTTTGAGAAATGATTAAATTTAAAAATTTTA
Source organism: Pistacia vera (assembly GCF_008641045.1). Classification (NCBI taxonomy): domain Eukaryota; kingdom Viridiplantae; phylum Streptophyta; class Magnoliopsida; order Sapindales; family Anacardiaceae; genus Pistacia; species Pistacia vera. The sequence goes on along the minus strand of NW_022196018.1, from coordinate 434,593 downwards.
AGACAAAAAAAAAAAAAAAATAGTTCAAAAAGAAAACCCACTTGGTTTCTCCAACTTCACATTCATTACCACAATATAAAAGCAGAAAGAGACTAAAAATTTGAAGAACTAATTATAAATTTAGTTCTTTGTTCATGTGTTTACTTACCAGAAGTGAGTGGAACATGTTGAAGGAGAAAGGAGCAGAAGTCTTTGGAGAGAGCAAGATCAAGCTGAAGGGTTTGGTTAATGTAAGACTCCAAAGTGAACTTCACAAGTTCTTCCAGGCATTCTTTCATCTCAACTGGGTTTGTTCCTGGAGAAGATGGTTGCTCCATTTTCTCCCTCTTTCTCAAGTGATTTTCTATTGGAATAAATTATATACTAAATTAACTAGTCTTCTATTGGAAGTTAGCAAAAATAACTATTTTTGTGGGGCTTGCAAAAATAACTATTTTTGTGGGGCTTTCAAAAATTAACTAGTTTTACCCTCTACTAAACTATGACAAATTGCCCCCAAAACTTGTGGAATGTCAAAACCACCCCTGCTTCAACTTAACTTATAGATGTCAGTAATATAAACTCATCCTCTTGAATCCTAAATCCTTGAACCCTAAACCGATTTAATTATCGAGTTGTTTAAACACTAATCCATGTTAAGAAAATTTGTTAACTATTGCAACACACTTTAAGGATAGGATTTGACATCAAATTTTTTTTTTTTCTTTTTTTTAAGTTTGTATATTGTTAAATCACTTATTTTGATTTTTTATAATAATTTGTTGTTTATCCAATTTAGAATTATTAAAGAAAAAAAAAAAAGCACATTTCTTAATTACACATTGCTGAGGATTTTGTTTTCATATTTTTTAACTTGTACTTTCTTTTATAAATATTCACAAACAGAACTGTTTTATCTTAGTTTATAAGATCAATAAAGGATCCAAATTCATGAAAAAAAAACTATACAATTAATGCAAAAATTCAAATAATTGGAGAAGATATTATTGCTTGAAAATTTCTTTCAATTCCATTTTTGGGTTGGTCCCCAAATTTGGCCTTCCAAGGATTTGCATAAACTGTTCTGTACAATTAAACAAAAAATGTATATCAAATTTGATCCCCTTTGCAGAGAACACAATCTATCTCTTTGTATCTTCTACATCTATTTCTCCTTTTTTTTGTATATTTTCCTATTTCATTGGAAGCCATTAGCTTGTTTTGCCTTCCAATATTATATACTTATATATCCGTTCTTGTGGATAAATATTCTTATGACACCGACTCAGTAACGTTATCAGATTAATAATAATCATTGGATTGCTTTGAATCAATCTGTACTTCAATCAAAGCGGATCCTAATGATTATTATTGATGAGTAATGTTGCCGGGGTGCTATATAATTTCTAAACTAAACTGGGATTTGGTGATCTTCTGAACCTTCTTTAGTGGTTTCACATTTGGAAACATTTGGTGTTACAAAATGGGGTATCACAGAACCATCTGAAGAGTGAAGTTCTTGGTCATTTTGAGCTTGGTCATTCCAAATCAGAACCAGAAACACCATAACAATGGAGAGAAAAACCAGAGATGACCACACCAAATGCACATTTCTCTTCAATGGTTTGCAGTGTTTGACAAGAATTTCAGAAAATGCATCCTTCACTGATTGACATTCTATCAGATTTTCCATGTCAGGATACACATTTAGCAGGTTCTGAATTGAACTTGTGTATGCTTTCACTGTTGTATACTCATTGCTTGTTATGAAAAATCCCTCTTCACCACAGGTTCCATTGTTGGCATCAGAGCAAGTAAATACCTTCAATACCTACAAAGCCATAGAATCCAGAAACTTAAGTATAATTTTCAGCGCACGCTGATCGATCTTATGCATAAATACACCTATTGATGCACGTTTTAATACATCAGATACAGGCAGATTCTGTCTTTTTTAAAACTATTTTCGAGACTATTAAGTTGTACCTTTGGGATATCGCCGATTTGAATAGTGTTTTCAGGGCAGTAGCCTGTCAAGTATTTGTAATTTGGTGGCCCTGAGAAGGGATTGCAGACATGAGGGATACTTGGAAATGATATTGATATGTTTTCATTTACCTGGAATTTTCAACCAAAAGCAGCATTATGTTAAACTGTCGCTGAAGAGTAGTATAAATTTTAGTAATATTACGTATACAAAATTTACCTCATTTACGGCTTTGTAAACGCCTGTGCTGAAGTCGAAAAGAACAGATTCAGCCGAGCGCAATTCGTCACACGGAAGGATTGAACTCAAGCTGTTGTTATTGGGATTTTCTTGGAAGTTTTCTAGAGCTGTACAAGTATCACTTGACAACCTGAAAAGAATTAAAGATCATCTAAATAAAAATGGCCAGAAATTTTGAAGGATCCTTTAAGAAAAGTGAAAGAAGCTATTACCTTTCCAGGAAAAAGTACACCCCAAACAGCATCCAGCACAGAAATGTGAAGATCCAGCACAGAGTAATTAGCCTGTAAAATAAAAATAATAAAGAAAAATAGTGAGATTTTGAATCTAAATAATAATAACAATGTGTCTGCAGAAAAATTAGAGTATTTACTTACAGGTTAAGAGCCTTCTGGAACCTGAAAACTCCAGAAACTGCAGCAAAAAGAGATCATATTAAATCCAATTCATGTTTAAAATATTATATCAGAGGTCATTAACAGTCATTTGCAATACAAATTACCTGATAGAGCAATCAATGCAACCAGATTCAGGGAAACAGTCACCGTGGTTACCACATACCTGAAAAAACATGTTTATATAATTATATTAACAAAGACCCGTTTGGTACTAAAAGCAATAGAATATGTCACTTATAACATACAATGTATATACTGTCAGTATGACATTTTATCTTACGACATATATGTTCTATGATATGCTTGAACTCTTATTCTCCAGACCACTCCAGTCACCTGGCCCTTTTACATCAGTTTTACTCCCTCTTTAAAAAATATGGAGTCATGCTCTCTGAAAAGAAAATGGTTCTCAACACCACAGAAATTGACTTTCTTGGCATGCACATAGCCAATGGCCAATATCAACTTCAACCTCATATTGGCCAAGAATTACTCAAGTTTCCAGAAACTGTTAACTGAGATAAAAAACAGTCATAAGTTTATTCTAATGGGGGCAACAGTAAAATTGACCATATAAATAAAATAATGTGAGGCATAGACTAATAGTACTGTTTTGAATAGATGAAGATAATTTTGTGAAAAGAGAACAAGATAATTTTAAATTATAATATAGTGGTTTTTGTGTTAATGTACACTATATTCAATCAAAAGGATTTAAAAAATAAAAAAAGAACAGAGCACGCTTAAATATACTCGGGGTTTAAGGAAAAAAAAAATCGTTTAAAAAGTGGAGGCAAATGAACTGACACCACTTTCATAAAATAAGATGAAGGGGGTTTACTGTAAAAAATACAAAATAAAAGGAGACTCGTGAAGTTTTCATGGTCAGTGCCCCCACTCAGCCAGTAGTGGCACCTACCCTTTCTAATGCCATAATAAGATTACGTTTCATTCAAACATTTAAATGATAAATAATTATGTGAGAGGAAAAGAGAGGAGAGTTTTACACTATCTTGAGGCCCTTATCGATGAGTCGCCTGTTCTTCCTGGCCTGCCTTTCAATAACGGCGGCTTCATCTTCAAGTTTCTGAGAAGTGGAGGATAGAAAAACAGAAGTGTCACTGGGTCCATTTGATGATTCCAAGTTATTCTCCATTTCTTTCATGGCTTCTGTTGTGTTATATAAAGTTTCTGATGCTTCATTGGCTGTGTTTATGATAATGTCCACTATTTTGCTTGCTCTTGAATTGAATTTTTCATTTCCTCCAAGAACTAACCCTGATGCAACTCTGCATAAATTTTAGAATCATATAATCAGTTAGAAATAATCTCTCTATATATAAAAAAGCGTAGTTAAAATTTTTATTGCAGAAAATATAATGGGATTTATAGATTTTCCTAGATTCTCGACGATAAAAATAGAGTAATACTAGTCTTACAAAGAGGCATACAAAGATTCATACAAAGAGTCAAATCCAACCCTTGAAAGAAGAGAAAAAGAGAGAGAGAAAAAGGCAATCATAAATTTCAAGAGCTGGATTTGACTCTTTGTATAGCTCTTTGTATGCCTTTTTGTTAGGCTAGTATTACTTATAAAAATATGTCTCTCTTAAGGTCACATATTAATAAATTATTTTTGTGTATTTTTCTTGTAAATTTTTTATGAACAAGTACGTGACCAAGAAAAATATTTTATAGTTAGTGAATATTTGGATATAATTTTTCATTTTTCTAGTACAATAACTTGAAAAAAAAAAAATTATTTAGCATTAGCTTTTTTTCTAATTTCTGTTTTAAACTCTTTAAATATTTTATCAAAAATATATTTTCATTGTTTTCATTTACAAAATACTAATTTTTTTCTCAAAAATAAAAACAAAAGCTATTAAACACGTTTTCAAATCTTGAAAACATTAAATCCAATATTCTATCTTTTCTTCTTTCTAAAAAAAAATCTGAAAACAGTAAATCCAATGTTCTTTTTTTTTTTTTTTTAAATCTTCTTTAAAAAAATACATATATTTGAGTTTATGTTACTACTAAGGAAAGGGAGAAAGAATTACATTGCTAAAATTGTGAAGAATGTGGCTAGGACGATGGGCCAAAAGTAGCACTGGTTATTGCAAATTGCCCTTTTCTTCTTCAACTTTTCTTCTCTTCTCTTCTTGCAAAACAAAATCTTTGAAACCACAAAACCTCCATAGATAATTCCACCCAATAGCCATAATGCCCCAATTGCATACCCATAAATTCCTGTAAATGCAGTTGACTGCAAACCAAAAAAAAATTAAATCTCATAAGCCTCGTAGTAAAAGAAACTTGATTAAGTTCTTGATCTCTTTTTTTTTTTTAATGGTTACGAGAAAGTCTTAGATGAAACAGATATATCACATCATCTGTATATCCATTTAAGACATCAGTAAATTATTTTATTATATATATTTAAACCAATGATATTATTTACATCTAGTATTATGATGTTTTTTGTAAATTGAAAATATTTTTTATTTTTTCATCTAAAGAAACTAAAATGAAGAGGGAAAGAGAATTACACTCCAATAATGCTTGTTGGTTACGTTAAAACCTCCTTTGTATTTCTTTAAATCATTCAAAGGATCCACTCTTTCTGTATTATCTTTCTCTGTCATGGGTTGTGAGACATTGTTTGTTTCAACTAAATTTTCACTTGAGAAATCTGAAAAAAAAAAAAAAATGAAAAGAAAAAAAAATTAGAAGTTATAAAATCAAACAAACAAAAAAAAATTATAGTAGCTGAATTTGGGTAAACTATACAATCATAAAAATAAGAAAAAAATGATTTTTTTAAGATACTAAATAGTGGACAGTTAGATCCTATATGAATTTAAGAAGAAAAGAAGCATACAAAACATATAAATTTGATTCCACTCGGAGCTCGAATCAAACCGAATTGTATTAGTTGATTTAAAAAAAAATTAATTAATAAAAAGATATTTGAGGCTTGATCTAATTATTAAACAGGCAAGGACTTCTTCCTTTTTGCTAAATTTAATGAAAAAATATTAATTGTCACAGAATTATTATTATTATTATTTTGGATTAAAAAAAAAAAAAGGCTGAGCTTTCAGACATCTGGGCTTATTATTTTATGCTTATTGGATTTGGGTATGATTACGGCCCAATTCATTTGCCTATACATTTTTAAGCCCAAATAATTAAACCTAAATAAAATTAATCACCTAAACCCATACAGCCTAATCCAGCCCGCCCAAAAAAAAGAAAAAAAATCCTGCCCCATCCCCCATACACAAGTTTTTTTAATTGTTCAAATTTTCCAATAAATAAGGTAATCTCATTCTCATCTATTAAACAAAGTAAAAAATTTCCAAAATCAAAGCCAAAAATAAAAAAAATTGGTTTTTTAAAGTTATCCCATTTTTATTTAATCCAAATATATATCCATTAAATTTTGAACCCAATCATAAAAAATAAAAGAAAAAGGAAAAAAACAAATATTTAATCCTCCAAAACATAAAATTACATAATAATAGTATAAAGTTGTTACCTGGAAGAGAAGTAATGGATGAAACTTGAATTTCCGCTGCAACAATTTCCGGGAAATTTAATGCAGAAATCAACATCAAGAAAATTGAGGGCACAAGAAGAAGCTGTGAAATGTCCATGTTTTTTCCCTGCCAAATAAGCAAAGAATGAATGAATTTTTTCACAATTTAAACACAAAATAAGTCTTACTTCTAATTCTCCATGGAATTTGACCAAACTCAAACCATTTTTTTTCTAACCAACCCATTAATGCTTACTTGAAAATAAACCGAACCCATCAAACAAGTTTGATTAAAATTAATATTAAATTAATTAAACGAGATTAATTGAAGTGATTGACTGATTACCTTTTAGAGAGAGAGAAAGGGAGAAAGAAGAGAGAGAGGTCTTCTCCCTCATGGTTTGGTTTATGGAATTGGTGGAAGGGTTTATTTGCAGAAACTCTCCATGGCTAATTATGTGTGCGAAAAGGAATTGATTAAAGATTACATTTTGGTGCTTTTTTCTAGAAGAGGTAAGAGTGCTTTTGGAAAAGTTGAAACTTGCTTAGTGTAGAATCACTCCTTTGCAAGCAAAGAATTACATTTTAGTTTAATATATAATTAAAGAAAAATCTTAACATAAAGTAGTTTGATAATTTTGAGAGAGAGATAAAGCGAAGAAGATGAAGAAGAAGAAGAACTTACTTGAGCTTGGAGATGAATGAATCCGAAAAGCACTTCTGTAAAAGTGCTTCTAGCTTCCTCTCTTATGCATGAACAGTATTTTATAGAGAGAAATCAACATGCAAATATGAAATATATAAATGAATAAATAAATCTAGAAGTCGAGACTCTTCAATTCAAATGCTTAATAATCTTGAAGAGTCTGGTTCATTATATATAGCTAATCAAAAAGTAAAAATCCAAAGTCAAGAACCTCAACTGAAACACACCTTCAGGATTTGAAATTTATAAATTCAAAGAGACAAAACACCAATAAAAAACAAAAAAAAAGTTTCCTAGAAAAAAGTTAAAATAATAATCAATTTGGTGGGTTATTATAACTTTCAAAGAGACAAAACCCCCAATTAAAGAAGAGAAAAGTTTTCAAGAAAATTAAAATATTAATATAGCCTTCAATGGCTTCAATATATATTTCTAGGTTTGAAAGACCGACGAAACCGTGTCAAATGCACCATGCAATATGTGTTAAGTGAGAGGAAAAAGCGATTGAAAAAGAGAGCTTCTGTTGTGTTTTTTCAACTTAATCCACTAGTTATCAAATTGGAACAACTACTCAATTAAGCCTTCCCCTTTTAAAGTTCATTTTACATTTCAAATAATATTAATGGCACCGATATCTTCTATTTAAATAATATAATCAACTCTCCATTTTAAAAAACTGCCTAAAAACAAAATTTCAACCATATTTATCTTTCGATCTTTCTAGTTTCTACGACTTTCTGACATGAAAAACTTTATTCATGTTTTAAAAGATATTAAAACTTTGTTTGGTGTAGATATCTATTTTAATAAACATGAGGATCTCAATAAGGAGAGAAAATTTTCTAGCACAGAAGTCTTTTTTTATTTAAAAGACAAAATTCAAGAGTTTTTGATGTAAGGAAATTTAATTGAAATTTTGTCTTACTATAATTGCGGGTATTTGCATAAGAGATTGAGTATGTATTATTCTAATGTTTTGTGTTTCAGAGGAAAACTCTTGTTTTGTTCTTTCCCCATTCCAGAAGTCAAAAAACAACAAAGTTCATGCATTGATCGTAGCGGTCAAGCCGTCAAGCTACGTACCCTTTCGGTCAAGAATATAGTCGTCATATTATTTAATATTTTTTGTATTTATACATCTAACTATTTGTGAACACTTCTTTTTTCTTTTCTTTTTCATTTTTATATCTTTTTTCCTCTTTTTGTCAAATATAATTATATATAGTCAACAAAATACCGCAAAGAAGAATTCAAGTTGGTCTTACAGAAATTCCTCTTAATTAGTTCTAAGAATTACCATATTAATTAATGATTAAAAAGAAAATAAATTATATGTAGATTATTGGACAAAAAAGATTAATACTGATATGGTATGGTGACTGCAGCCAGTGTTGAGATTAAAGCTGAAAATCTATCCATCAGCCAAGTTGTTGATCAAAGCAAAAGACAGCATCATTTGCCAAGTTGAAAAGGAAATATATTTACACAAATTGATCAGAGTCTGTTAATCTTAAGGGTCCATTCTTTCTTTCTTTATAATATATATTATAAGAAAGAAAGAAAGAAGAATGTAACATATAGTTATGAATATGAGACAGATTAATAAGATGCTGATAAAGTGCGGCTTCAAGTTTCACATTTGGTGTAGCCAAGTGGGTTATAATTAAAGTTGAAAATCTATCAATCTCACAATATAGAATCCCGGTTTTTAACTGTAGCTGCCTACTTTTATAGAGCAATGTTTATGTACCGATACCAATCTTTTGTATTTATATATATTAAATTATTTATTTATAATTAAAAATGTTACTTTTAATTCTTCTATTTCTAGTAGATTGTAGTTCTATGTCTTTTATAAATATTTTATATATTATATGCTATCAGGGGCGGATCTAGCCTACTTTTGGTGGGCCATGAGTTTTATTTAAAAAAATACTATTATAAATTTTTGGATTTTGGCTCACCCTAACAAAAATATTAATGAGTAATTAGTTTTTATTTTGGTCCCCCTAACAAAAATTTCTGAATCTGTTACTATATGCGATAATTCTTTGTTCTTTAGGATAAGTGCATGCACTTAATAATTTTCATGTTTAATGTTACTATCGCATCTTGCATGTTTTCTGAAGATGATAAGATTAAGACCACAAAAGTATATTTTCCTTAAAGGAAATTTTTCAAAGATTTTACTGAAATTATATAATTAACAAATTTTATATTTAACTTTCCCACATATTACAATAAAATAAATCAAAACTTTAAAAGAAATAAAATTTGACTCAACATTATTGTAAAGTGATACCAAATGGGATCTCAAATATGCTTTGAGTAGCTCCTATTGTACATATAATATGATTTAAATAACTTATGTTTATCCTGTATAGCTACTTCAAAGTTAACTATAGCTATAGCTAAATAATAAATGGGAAAAAAATAAAGCTATGGTCCAAACTAATCCATCTTTATTAAATTAAAATTAAAATTAATGATATTGACATTCACTAGCTAACCTATTACTTCCAAATTAAGTTTTCACTTTAACTAGAGAGTTGAGTCAAACTTTACAAATAACACTATTTATTGAACGTGAAAAATATAAACAACTGCCTCTATTTATTTTTTTTATTTTTATTAAGTCGTAATAATGGACGTCGACACTTGGCATCGGTTTTTTATTTTTACTTTAAGGACTTTCTTTTGTCAAGGAGGAAAGAAAATCAAATAAATCAAATCAAATTATTGAGTCGGTTTTGTCATAAATTAATTCTAGTTAGTGAAAATTCAATACGAATTTAAAAATCAAAAAGTACCCGGAGATTGTAAATACTTTTACTTCCAAAAAGGGTTGGGATAAGAAATGCCAATTTTTAATATATATATGTTTTATATGCAAATATAGTGACAAGGGTATATATATAGTTAATCTTTAAATATAAAATATCATTTCAGTTTAATGAGTTGATTCAAATATTCAAGCACGGTCTTAAGATAATTATATTAGGACAATCTCTTTACTAGAAAAAAAAAAATATATTATATATATATATATATATATTTATATTTAATTTTTTTTGCTAGCATAGTGAAATTAAATGTTAAATTATTGAAGTTATGCTTTGCCAATATATATTTGTTTATCTTCTAGAGAAAAGAAGAATTTTGGGGGTGAGAATGATGCACCAATATTTAAACCGTTTATTTTGCTATAAATTCTTTATTTTCCTTGCTTTAAATTTTTTTAATTAGAATTTTTTTTCTATTGGGTTAGCCAATATGATATGTAAATTAATTTTCAACATGGATGCATGAATTGAATTTTCCACATTTTAATTATTTCCTCTAATCTAGCCGCCAATTTCAGGAAGGGGCAAAATGGTAAATTTTGACGACGGTTTCAGTAGTCTTCAAATTGAAGTGTAATTCTTGTTCAATAACTTCAAATTCCAATTTCCAACCAAACAGGAGGAAAATATGGACGCGAGATGAGATCAATGTTTCATTGAGGTTCATAATTATTAATGAATTTTTAAATTATTAAAATAAAATAATATAAATAGTCAACGGAACTTTATTGACAATTATAACTTAAAAGTCATCAAATCAAATGGCTGCGGCTGCGCACATGCTTTTGTGATGAAACATGGCTCACATTGGTGCATTTAACGTTGATTATACTTTTACAATTTGGAGAATTTTCTATAACAAATATTGAATTTGAAATTGTCAAATGATATAAAAAATTTAACCACCTTCGATAATCAAATGGTTTATAAAATTCTTATGTATATTATTCAAAAATCCTAAGTTTAAATCTTTCTTAAGTTGATAATAAGGATAACTATAAACTTTATCCATCGATAGTTTCAAATCCACAATGATTAATTAGATACACGTAAACAAACCGAACCTCTCGATCATCCAAAAAAAAAAAAAAAAAACATAAAAGAGTTTTTTCTCCAATTCTATTAGAACTTAAATCGGGAAAAATAAACAATATAAGCTTAATATATGGATTTTGAAATGGATCTCTAGCATTTTGATCTTCACATATATATGGAGAATAAGATCTATTTATAATTTCTCATCAAAACTGGCTGTTACTCCTGAATTAATATATTTGAGCCCTTTAATAGAATAAGCAAAAAAAAAAAAAAAAAAAAATTAGTTAAAATAAAATAAAAAGAAGAGAAAAACATAAATACTAAATTCACACAAAACTTAATAACACTAGCCATTGATAAATTATTGTTTCCTATTTTCTACCAATCTAAAATCACCACCTACTGCACAAACTATTTCATAAAACTTCCAACTAATTGACTAGAGAGAGGTCAGTTCAAATTGGAAAAGGGTCAACTTGATTGCTTTTGCCGGTTACTTCCATCAGTGTCACTGCAGGTTGGATCACATAGGTGGCTATCACACCAGAATCGAAGCAACGACAAGGCAAGATCATGATTGCTATGGGATGTTTCAATGTTTGGAAGGGGGAAGGATGGAGTTAAGTAGCTGTTGTGTCAACCTTCACCGGAAGAGGCGGCATCTGCCTCATTGTTTCTGGCATTTCATTCAAGCTGCAAATGAACATTATGAAGACACCAGTTAAAAATTTGTTCATGCAAACAATATGTCGGATCACGAATTACTAACTACATCCAATCTGTAGAAGGGTCTCAATTGTTTCAAACTTTATATTTTTTGGAATAAAATATTTACGAAATCCACATGAACAGGATCAAACTGTATTCTTGTGCAAGTTCCCGAGAGGAAATAAACTAATAAAGTGCATGGCAACCATTTTAACTATTCATTTCAAAAGGTGGGCTGAGTATAGCAACCAGAAAAGAAGAAAAAGTTGCAGCTCACAAATAAGACTCGAGTTGAATTGGACATGCCGACCCCTAATTCCTGGTTGCAGATGTGCTCGTCTTTTTTATCAGCTAAATCTAAATGTATGACAAACAGTAAATCAAACAATGAAACCCAGAAAAGACTACATTTGTGAAGTTGAATGAGATATGTGATGATTGACACATGTTGATGAGCAATGCAGTAAAATGTATGCCACACTGATGGTTTATTCCACAGAAGCTCTGGAACGAAATTTTTAATTTTTAACACCAATCTCATTGATTACCTGGACATTTCTTGTTTATTACTTAAAACGATAATAAACTCTGGAAAACCAGATATAATTCATGTACAGAGAAAGAACATTTAATTTAAATTGCTCACTTAAATGAGACAGACCTTGTTTGTCCTATATCATACTTACCATAAGAAACAGAGAAAGTAGTGCATTAAGCACTCGTAAGGAAAACTCTTTATAAATGAATAGTGTATTAAAGACAATGTGAGCGTACCCATTTAATAATTTGAAGATGTTCTCACGAGTTTGACAGAAGAGACGGATATTTTCATGATACTGAGAAGAAAAGGATAAGAAGGTAAATTCAGTCAAGTGAAAACAAAGAATTGATACTGAATGAAAAAAAAAAAAATTCTGTTAGAACATCTCCAACGGCCAAAAAAGCAAACACAGTATGGCATAATTATAACTAGTACTCAAAGAAATGACTTATATTCTAAAGATGTAATCATGCATATATATACATACACACATTCAAGAAAATGCAAGTATCAATCAATAACATCAAAAAGCAATGTACACAGAGATAGAGAGAGAGTGAGAGAGAGAGAGAGTTTGAAAGCCAAAATATGTACAAAGATATTTTAAATACATCAAATCAAGAATTCTATAAAACATAACACACATTATTTTTCTTAGAAGTAGAAAAAATATAATCAAAATATTTCATATGGGGCCAAAGAATTTCCACTCTCTTTACATGCTTGAAAGAGAGTTTGAATGGCATATAAGTAACACTACACATTCAAATATATATATAAACCGATGTGATATTACTTTTGTCATACCATATAATTCATCATCATGTATTGACATTTATTTGGTTGACTTATTATATAAATTTTTCTACTCATTTTGTCTCATGTCAGTTTGTACACAACATTTGTATTTCTAGTATTATTCAGGCAAAATATGTACAAAGATTTCTATGATACATCAAATCAAGTATGCTATAAAACAAAATCCACTTATTTTTCATAGAAGTAAGCAACATATAATCAAGAAGTTTAGACAGGGCTTAACATTCACCATGAAAATGAAAAACATCAATACGGCTGCAAAAATCAGTATGGGGTAAACTCTTTGAGTGAAGTCAATATATTTCAATATAAGTACGTCACCTGCAAGGCTGAAAGGTTTGCAGATATTTGTTTGAAGGACTTTGCATTCTGCTCAAGAATCTCACCCATGGGACCAGCAACGGCTGCAAAAATCACAACGCAAATTCTCAATATGACAATCCCATAACCATGGCATAAAAAATGTTTCAAACAGGATTAATAGTTCACAGAGTAAAGGAAAAGAGACCGAAGATTGATAATTTAATGTTTCATCTGTGGGAAAGGAAAGAGTCTCCCACACAAAAGAACATATCACAAAGTAGCATCAAATTTGACAACCAGAAAGAATAGATGGACAACTCTTTACTTACCCCTTTCTAATTACTAGTTACATAAAATTGAATTTGGTTATTAAATCAGTAAAGCTAATGGGCTTCCTCCACCACTGAACATTCATACACTTGAATATCAAGTTGTGGATTAGATTCTAATGAAGCTGGAAGTAGATGGATCTTCAAATTCTTAAACCATGTAAATGCACACACCAGCTCTTTAGCATTCAGGTTCAACAGCCCAAAAATAAATAAATAAATAAATAAAATTAAAGAAACAAAGAAGCTAGATATGATAGTCCCATTCGAAAATCACCCTAATCGTGGATAACCTATTTGCAATCCATTTGCCTAAAACTTATGATAAGCTGCAAAAAAGTCAACTTCTAAGGTTAATATCCACATTTAAAATGTTAAAATAGAGGAAAATATATTAAAAAATTCCTCTATCTAGGAGTGACAGCAGCATGCCTAATAGATGTCACACCATTCTCTTTAACATTTAAACATTAAGATCTTGATTCGACTAATGCTGACGGAACTTCTAAATTCAAATCTATTGATGAAAATATCAAGACAGAACCAGAAGTGAATAGTACAATAGAATTTAGCCAAAAATAGCAGCAAACAAAGCAGTATTGTAAACGATGAAAGGTGCATAAAATTAACAGGAAAGCATAATGTTCCCATGCTACTAGAATAACTCAGAGCTGTGGAAGAGATCCGCAAATATGTCCAAACGCTGACCTAGGTATGAAATGGATTCATCATAGTCTGTAGACATCGTTGGTGGCGCATATGAATGAACATTGGGTCGGACTGCAAAAGGCCCCAACTTTGCTGAAGGATCAATAACTCTTTCCTAAGAATCAAAATCAATATCAAAAGATGTCTAAGCACATATTGGTCCATCAAATCACAACCACAATTAAATTCATATAGATTTGTAACACTGAACTATATACCCATTCCCATAGAACATACAGTCATGACTTTACATATTTAGGAAAAAAATCTTTCCAATTAAATTTTAACACCTCACAGCCTTCCAGCTAAAGCCATGTTACCACTTAGATACAAATATATTAAGAATGACAGAACATCAAACTTATGTGTAAGTGCAAATGAAACAGTTAATGCATTCAAAAGACAACTCTCTGGTATATAGAATTTAAAAAGCCACGAGACCCTTCTAAATTTTGCTCTGTTGAAGCAAGAAGAGCTGATTCTGATGACAGAGGAGATAGAGGAAAAAGGCTAATACACAATCATGAGGCCCCAATATTAGACAGAAACATTCAGGTTCACGGAAAGAATCAAAAGACTTGAAAGAAAAAAGGTGAATATGCCCAGTGGCAAAAGACATCAATATTTTAAAGAGTTTTTTACAAAAATAAGTGGCAGTTAAATGATCATGAAAACACTGTTTCAACTTCATTTCATAAGAAGGAAAATTTTGAACTTCAAAGCATTACCACAACCTTTTCTAATACAAAAAGATAATTTACAAAAACAATTAATATATGGTGGTACTAGTCATCAAGCGAGCATTTATCTCCTAATGCTCAATTACATGGGCTGACTGTGTAGTTTCCAGTTCCGGTACATTCATATAAATATTTCAGCCTAATCATGCAGAACAGAAACTTCTAGCTGAATAAAATTATGAAGCAAAAACATAAAAGTAGCCTTCAACATTAATTGGATCTGATGCTATCCATCAAGCATGCAATTTTTCCCAACCACGCACATATATTCTTTACATGATTTCTAAAATTTATTTATCAAAACAAAAGAAGTCAAAAGAGAATGAAATCAAATAATAGGTAGCATTCAAAATAAAAACTAGATTGTACCTTTCTATCTCTGGTTCTCTTTGTTATATCTTCCTTCCTCCTCTTGTTATTTTCTTTCTTCTGAACAAAGAAGTGAATCATTAGAACACTTGAACTCCAAACATCAAACAGCATTACTTTAGATTTCACACAGCCAAAAAATAAAGAGATATTTTTCAATCCTGCATATATTATAGGTGCTCTAAAATAATCTAAAAGGAGAATCATCAACAATGGACCAACGGCAAGCCAAAAAATGTCTCGCCTATCTCATTTGGTTACCATTCTTATGGCCACTCAACTAAACAGAAAAAGGAAATGTTTTGATCATTACTTAACTACACAACTTGCAGGTGTACAAATAACAATTTGGGTTACTATTTCAAAGAGTTCAAAGATACAGCCAAAGAAAAGAAGAAACTATAAATCTTACAGTCATCCATCTGCAACGCAGTGCCACATCCCGAATTGTTTTATTTGGTAAATGCACAGCTATCTTTGCATAACTAGTTAAGCTAATTTCTGATGTATATCTGCAAAATATTGGACCACATCAATTAGATGAAGTACTCACGCATGAAACAGAATAAAAACAGAAAGTGAACTTTAGGCCAAAACTACGAGTAACTGATAAAAGCATAGCAAATTAAATGAACAAGAACTAAGAAAATAGGCACTCTACTCAACTAATTTTGCGATCTCTTAAATCTTGGCCAAAATTTTCATATTAACAATATGCTGGGATTTAAAAGTTTTAACATTCACTTATCTGTATTGTATAAGCCTGAAATCAGTCAGCATCTTAAACTATCATAAAGGTTGGAATTAAATCTTTCGAAAGCTTTTAAAACTTGAAATATTACAATAAGTACAGTTCACATGCCAACTGAGGAAATAAGTATTGGATGATCAACATAGTGCTATTCAGTAAATAAAACCAAAAAATATATTACCATTTAAAAGCAATTTGACCCTTGCATGCAAGTAAAGAAACTAACCATGCTATCCACAGTCACATAATAGTGCTTTATAAAGAATGACAGTATTACCAACAAGTTCTGTTAGATTTTGACTACAAACAGAAGGGCATTCCTTAAACAACTTCTGCACCAATTAACAGAGAATTTTCAGTTTAATGCATAACACAGGTTGCAGAAGAACAACAATAGGGAGGTTCTTAATATAATGAAGCACTTATCCAATAGTTTTTACTAGCATATGAGTCAAGTCACTCACTGACTAACTATTTCAAAAATATTAACCAAGTCAAATAGCACAAAAAAAAAAAACAGAGAAATAAAAAAAACAAACATGTGAACAACATATTGACTCTTCCCCACTCGATGAGGCATTTTGAAGACAAATTTCAGCATGAAGTTTACACCCAGAAAGTTTACTAAGGAGTAAAACAACTTTTGAACCCTGTTACATTAGCTAAGTGATGACAACACATTTGTTTTATCTACAAACAGAAAGAAGGGATTTTTTTCTCTGATTTGAGGTAGCTAATAGTGATTCTGCTTCCGTATCTTTCCATGTTAGAAAGTGACTAAATACAAGCTATAAAGATAAAAATTCAACACTGGACAAGACCAAATAATGTCGAAAATTCATAATAACTTGATAAAAGACACCATTTTTCTCTCTCTTTCTGGGACAATGAGGAGGCTCCATATGAATACTTTCTAACCAATGAAGCACTGCAACTGGCCAAACTGTAAGCATGCAATTGATAAAAGTCAAACTTATATGGTCAGTACGATCATACTAATCATAAGCAAGCACATCATACAAAAGAAAATGTTTGAATCAATTATTAGTCAGATTATATGATCTTCTTGGAGATACCATAACATGGCGTGCTTGTGAATATTCATTCACTATCTAAAATTCTATAAACTTATTCAGATTAATATTATCATTGGTAAATATTGCCAAGAAACCAAGTAGGTTCCCTGAAACCCAACCAATTACTGAAATATAAATTGAAATTGAATATCCAAATCAACTTATACTAATACAAGTGAAATATAAATAAATAAATCGCAAAGATATACCATTTTATCTCAAAAAAAAAGACAACTCACAGTTAAACAAAAATTCAAGAAACAAGAATTCAACGAACCCAATTTCAAGTGAAGCCACAAAACTTCAAACAGCCATCCAATAACTCAAATATATCTCAGAATTAAACTAAAATGTCACAAACTCAATTAAACAAGCACGAAAAGACCACAAAAACACTCGATTAAACCCATCAAAAACTAATTTTTCAACCAGAAGAAACCATCTCACAAAAGCTTCATCCAATCCAAAAACACCAACAACCACCAAAATACTAAAAAAATAAATCACAATTCACAAAAATCAATCAAACTTGGACTACCAAAACACTAAATATCCAAAAAAAAATTACAAAACCCAAATGAACCCAACTCACAAAATTTACTCACGTTTGAATCCCCTCTTCGAGAATAGCATGTTCTTCAGCAGTCCAGTCCATAGAAATCCCAGGGTTGTGTTTAAGACCACAACCAGCCCGCTCGTGAACCACCAAATTCGCGTTGGTTCCATTGAAAGCAGACGACGGATTGCTGTGTTCTTGATGAGTCCCAGGTGGGTTCGCCATTATTTCTCAAAAATTTACACCAAATCGGTGGTGGGTTCGTTGTTTCCCGCCACAAAACGTACGGAAAAATAGCTAAAATAATTTGCGAATCGAAGACGGGTTCATTGAAACAAAGAAGTGTGTTTTGCTAAGTGAATATTTAATGAAATGAAATTGTGAAAGAGAAAGGATTTCTTTGGGTGCAGACTGCAGAGAGTGAGTTTTGAGCGTTTCAGAGAGAGAGAGAGAGAGAGAGGTGTACGGAAGTTGAGAGAAGAAGAGAATTTTTTTTGAAGTTGTCAAGGTGATGGGATGAAACGAAATGTTAATTGAGAGCATATTAAGTGGCCGTCTTATGTTATAAGTGCTTATCGATGTGTCAAAAAGTGCTTTTTATTTTTCCTCCAAAATTGCTTTTTGTTTTTGTTCAATTGGTTACATGTTTTAATTAACTGTTTGTTTGATTTCAATTTGTTGTCGACTACATTGGTTATATAATTAAAGAAATAAAAATGATATTTGTCGATCAATCGTAACCACGGTTCGATGAAAGAGAAAATTTGATATATTTAATAATACGAATGTTTATTTTATTGAACAGTCAAATGAAAATGTTAATAAACTTTGTCATCTGCGTTTTTCTTTGAAGCCCACATTTGATTAGATGTTGAGGATGGCTTATGGGTTACTAAGTGTTTGTTTGATTTTAATATGATGTTGACTAGATTGATTTAATAGAAAAGGAGACAATATAGGATGGTTATTGATGAATTATGGCAAGATACAATGAAAGAGAAAACTTAAACATATGTGTAACAATGCCTGAATTTATTTCAATGATCAGTTTTATTATGCTAACATAAGTGAAGTTGTGAGACTTTCTTGTCCAAGATTTTCTTTGAAGATTTTGTTCACGGGTTAATTTTTGGGTCAAAAAGTGTTTTGTTTTTTTTTCTTTCAAATTTGTTTTATATTTTGTTCAATTTGTTGTTATGATTCGTTTTCCTATTTGTTTCCATATGAAATTGTATATTTTTAAGAAAACTATTTAATAAAGAATATAATTGTAAATAAAATTATAATTATAGAGTCCTATTAGGAATTGAAATATGAATCATACTAGAAAAAAGAATATCTTATGTACTACTTATAAATATAAGGGTGAGAACAAATTCAAGGTCGTGAAAAAATGTAAGAACATGGGGTATTTGATGTAATAGTTATTAAATACCATGGTAGAGTATCTTAGAAACTGAGATTGTTTTTGCTCTAGATATTGGGTTAAGCGTGGTTAGGAACTAGGATTGTTTTTGCTCTGTTAATAATGTACTTGGTATATGGTGTTATGTACTCTTGTATATCTTATTCAAAAAACTATAATGGATTTCTCTTATTCATAGATGTAGTCAATTATACCGAACCACGTAAGTATCGTGTCTCGTTGTGTAGTGTGATTTTATAACTATATTATTAATCTCAAATGTATGTTTTCTGTGCGATCTCTTATATATATATATATATAAACCCTAAGGGCACTGTGTTTTAAGTGGTAACGAAATATAAATTTTGGGTATTAAAGCATATTTTGAAACTTTTTGGGTGAGAAAGTGTTATTAAGGTAAACCCTCGGTGGAAAAAAAGTCCTTTACTCTCTTAAAAATCATACAAAATTCTCTCAACATTTCTAAACTTTAAATAAAGTACTTGAAAAGTACTTGCTGAAAAAGTTAGAAATCTAGTGGTTTAAATTTATGTAACCAAATAAATAATATTTCAAGTTTTAACTTAAAAGAATATGAGCTAATATCAAAAAACAAAAATCATTGGTTAATTTTAAAAGCATTTGCAAAATGATTTTCAAAAGTTAAAATATATATAAAAAAAAAGTTGATATCGACAAATCCTCTTTTTATGCCTTTTATTTAATTTTTTTTTATTAAGAATACATCAATTATAAATTAATTTTAAAATTATAAATTTAATAAAAACAACTTTTAATTAGTCAAATATTCTTTATTTGTTTACACACACACACACACACACACACACACACACACACATATAGATATATATATTATTATGAGATTTATTATATTAACTACTTACATATATTCATATATTTATTAATCAAATTGATGATAAGAAGTGAATAAAATTAGATTAAAACCCTTAAAATAATAATTTTGTCAAATCATCTATAACTTCTAAAGAATGAAACTTGTTGAATTAGCGTTCACCCTAAACGTCATGTCCTTGGAGGGCCATCACGGTTGTTGCTTTAAAGTTATAGAGGCATGTGGAGGTATCATTTTCCATATATTCTTTTTGTTGTTTGCGAATATGAAATGTTGATATTCTATTTCCTTATTGAGGAAGATTGCAAGCATTATTATGAGATATTTCATTTCTTACTTAAAATAGTATATTTTTGTTTCCTACCTCGAAGATTACAAATATTATGGCAACATTATGCATGTTTGGCTTACTATTTTTATCCCTATTCTGGATCCTATTCTCCAAATAATATTTGGCACATTATTCCAGAAATATTATCCTATTTTTTTAATTACATTTAAACCCCATAAGGTTATTACTAAATACCCCCTAAAAAAAAAGTTTAAAAATTAACAAAAACACCCCCATCAACCCAACTTGTCAGATTCCGGTAACCACCGTCGGTGATAGCCGGAATCTGTACAACGGCCTAACTTCCGACCATAAATGGCCGGAAGTTCACCGCTGTGGCCTTTTCCGGCCAGATCCACCACGGATCTGGCCGGCAAAGGCCAGATCTGGCCGTCAGCGACGGCCAAAGAAATGGCCATCGTTGACCGAAAACGACGGCCACATCTTTGGCCGTCGCTATGGCCCTCGTTTGGCCTTTTCCGGCCGTCGACGGCCATAATAGACCGTAGATCTGGCCTTTTCCGGCCATATCCACCATGGATCTGGCCGAAAAAGGCCATAACGACGTGTTACGGCACAGATCCGACCGCTCTGTGCCGTAACGAAATTTTTCGGCCAGATTCCGGCGGTGGTGGCCGGAATCTGACACTGCAGGTGGTGGGGGTGTTTTGGTCATTTTATATGTTAGGGTCTTTAGTTAAATTAGTAAACCTAAGGGCTTTTTCATAAATTTTTAAAATTTACCTCGTAATACTCCCCTATCCAATAACTCAATACTATACCTAAAATCCTATCCATAATACTAAACCAAACGCACCCATTATGTTTCTTTACATAGTTACTGTACTTTTGTATAAATACGTTGTGTATTTATATAACAATTCACAACAATTCAATTCAATTCAATTGAATATAATTCTTCTATATCAAATATATCTTTCAGACATACTCCGACTCTCTTCAAACATCTCTCTTCTCTCTTAAAAATATTTCTCAGACATATTTCAACTCTCTTCAGTTGCCCTCTCAATTCTGACACTTTTTATAATAGTTATTTGGTTTGATTTATGATTAAAAATAATTTAAATTTTTGAATCGTGGCTTAATATTTTTAAGGGTTAAAAATACATTTTATATCATATTAAGAAAAAAGATTATATATTAAAAGCTATAAAAAAAACTCTGAAAAAAATTAAAAATAATTTTCTTTATTTTACATTAATTTTTATGATTGTATATGAAAACTGTTTCTGAAAACATTATAATTTATTTCAATCACATGCATTTTCAAAAATGCGAACCACATGTAAACTAAAGTAAATTTATAACTATTGAATTTCTAATTTCATGGCCCCAACCCCCATGGTCTCAACATGGCACAGTCTCTACTAACAAGTTGATAAAACACTTTATTTTTATATCATTACCTTTCTTTTCCAAAGTTTGTTTTTTATCTAAAGATCT
Organism: Pistacia vera; assembly: GCF_008641045.1. Classification (NCBI taxonomy): domain Eukaryota; kingdom Viridiplantae; phylum Streptophyta; class Magnoliopsida; order Sapindales; family Anacardiaceae; genus Pistacia; species Pistacia vera. The sequence continues at coordinate 412,884 of NW_022196018.1, read as the reverse complement.
CTTGATATCAATCTTTCCTTTTCGATTCTTTTTTTGGATTTTTATGATATTTTTACGATATTTTTATTGTGTCGGCCGATTGCCAGCAATTAATTATTGGTTTTGGTTTGTGTGTTTTATCAAGTTGATAATTAGAGCATATTTATCCATAGAACAAGAGTTCAATATATTCTGTATTCTTTAAATATAAATTAGAAAGTAAGTTTGACTCTCTACATTTATAGAGTTAAATTTTACTTTCTATCCTAATTTTAAATAATAAATTACAAGTTTCTATATATTTTATTTATGATTTATTTCTCCTATTAAGTTTCTTTCTTGAAAAAACATAAAACATATTCTTTCTCTTAAATTTAATATAAATTTTGTTCTTTATATTTAAAA